>NC_091457.1:97406720-97741095 GCF_027789765.1 Dendropsophus ebraccatus
TGTACCTTAATCATAGTCAGCAGACTATGCCAAATGGACTGGTAAGGGCTAACTGTGTGATCATTGTTCTCACATTCAAACAGCCGCATGCTCGTGGGATCCACTGCCATTCCAATGCAGATATATTTAAAAAAATCACCATACATAAACAATGTCTGAATCTTCCAGTCAATTCTGCAATAAGGGCGATATATAAACCTCCTACAGGAATACTTCCCCCCTTAGTAGGTTATCATAGCATTCTAGGCCTTATAGTTTCAGCTACTAGTTGATGATCCTTTATGTAAACTATGGTGGAAGGTTTTTCCTGTTGAGATTTTATAGCCTTTATCTTCATCAAAACTGGAATTGGGGAAGGCAAGTCTTTGGTGTATTGGTGTGTATCCAGCACCTGTCTGTGCAAGTAAATTCTCACAGCTGACACAAAAATGAGCTAGACCTGTCTTTTCATTTAATGGTACTTTTACACGGGACGACTGATCGTTCGTTTTTGCACGATAACGGTCAAATTCGAACGATAATCGTACGTGTAAACGCAGCGAACGATCAAACGACCAGCAAAAAATTGTTCATTTTGATCTTTCAACATGTTCTCAAATCATCATTGATCGTTCGCAAAAAATTCGCAGATCGTTCCGTGTAAACATTCTTTCAGCGATTTCCCCTATGTGTGAGATGCTTAAACGATCGCATAGCGAATTTTCCGTACGATGTATCGTTCCGTCTAAACGCTGATCGTTATAAAAAAACATCGTTCATTCAAAATCGTTAATCGTGCTAATTATCGCACCGTGTAAAAGTACCATAAGTGCCATTAAATAATTCCAGAAAAAACTAAGGCAAAATATTTGTAGTATACAAAAAAAAAAAAGCTTTCCCTGCCACAAACAAGTTCTTATGAAGCTGTGTCAATGGAAAAAGAACTGTTGAGCTCGGCTGACATGATATTTTTACATTCTGTTGAAAGTCCTGTTTTTTCTCCCCTGTGGATTTGTGTCATTAGTTTGCTCCAATTTTTAAAGACAAGTAAAGCCTCCGAAAACTCCTGCACCTTTATTTGATAATGGAATTGTTTTGTGTTCCCATAGGGTATGGGGGGACAGCATGACTATTTTGGGCTCTGGATTGACAGTAATTTTGGGAAAGGCCACAGCAAAGCAAAACCGCGGTGCACAACATATAACAGCCCCCAGCTGTCTGCCACAGAGGAATTCTCTATAGACTCCATGGAGGTTTGGGGGCTCGGGGATCTTTCCGAAGAGTTACAGGTGAGTAGGAAATAAGTAACTATTCAGTACAAAGCTAGGACTATAACTTTGCACCCCTCAATCCATTGTATATGCTGCACCACGTTTAATGAGTAAAGGATTTTGCACCCCTTTTATATGCCACATTCATTGCATGTACTGCACCCAACATTCACTCTGTATATACAGCAGGGCACTGCTCATTATATTCACTCCTCCCCATGTTTTATACTTCGCATAGTCACAGCTTAGTAGTTGCTTCAGTGCCCGCAGCTTCGGCAGTGCAGTCCCATGTAACTTATTCTGTGTGTCCTGTGTAAATTCCTGTCCAGGCCAAGAACAAGAAAAGCATCCTTGATGCAGACCCAGAAGCGCAGGCACTGCTGGAGATGACAGGAAGGACACGGCAGAGCGAAGGGCTGAGAGATAAAGATGATGAAACGTAAAGCGAGGAGTAGAAAGGGGCCAGAGCCGACTGGTACATTTTCAAGCTTGTAAATATGGATTAGAATTGTTTTGAATTTGGGTGCTTTATCCTCCTGATGCTGCTATTCTTATTGTCAGTTTTCACTCATTGGTGAATTAATCTCAGGTCTTGCAGCTACCTGTGTTCACCACAAGATGGCAGCAGATCTATTTTAAGAAGCTGTGCTGCTGAAAAAGAAAAGGCACACTGTCTAGTGTGGGCCCCGGCTAGGCATGAAACTTTTTTCCCAAATTTACCTATGCAGATTTTATAGAAAAATATTTTATTAATTCAGTTATTCACACTATACCGCCTCTTGCTTCAGGTCAGGGTGCAGAATTTTTTAGCTTACTCCTCCTGGAGGAATCTGTTTATATGTAAAAATAAAACAAGTGAATTTGGCTTCTCCGCTTCTTTTACATGCATTGCCTGATGCCATTATTCTGTTAACTATGGACCCTCTTTATTACATACAGTGCCAGCCATTTATACTTTGACATTCAATTCTACCATCGGTATTTGCGTTCTGTTTTGCTACTGGTTGTACTGATCTGGAAGTAAAAATGTATTGCCCACAGGCCCTCTTCCTGTTCAATTGTATTGTATGTGTAAGGCAGAATGTAAAGGGAGCAATGCAGCTGTACACCTGAGAACTTACCTGGATTTTGGTTTTACCACAAGTGCTCCCACAAGATGAGAGGTGTGTGGATGGATGCTGTATGGTCTAATACAGAGCTGTACAACCCCTGGGTGTTTTTGGAAATGCTATCTAGATATGGGGGATAGGTCTTGTTAGAATATGTATGGCACTTAGTGGTGCAGCTATCAATTTCTTTTGTCTGCTTTCAGGCAGAATCTTTTTCTATAATGTAGAATAGAGATTCATTTAACAAAGCATCATGATACAGCTGTGCGAGTCCTTGTGCTGGAATCATCATCTCGCCTGTCAGTCATCCCCCTGGTGTGAGCTGCTGCAGTGCTCTTGTGGCCTGCAGAGGGCAGGCTTGTATTGACTGCCAGACTCCTTGGTTATTATTTAAAAAATAAATGATTAGTCTTTAATAGTAAATGAATTGTAAAATACAAAAAAAAAAGACAGACAATGATGTCTTTCCTTCTGTTTGGGGAGCAGTAACGCCATATTTCAGTCTTTCCAGGTTTCATGCCTGTTAAATATTTTCTCCCGTACACACAGCAGTGTCGACTTTACATAAATACATAATATATCGGACGGTGCGGTGCACATTGTAGGGGTAGGTCACAGTGTTGGAGAGGAGGGGGTGGAAAGAGTAACTTGGCAGTCTTTAGATTTCTTCTTCCAGGACTTTCACAGTCTTCTTCCGGCAGCAGCACTGCTCACAAAATTTTATCAGTTCTGACACCACGAAGACAGACGAAGCCAGACCAGTGAGAAAAAGCAGATCTGTGGGAATGAGGGTGCAATTAAAGGGGTTATCCGGTGTTAGAAAACTCTTCCTCATAGCTGTGGTTATATAGAAAATAATTAAGAGCCTATGCTTACCTTTCCATACTCCCCCCCGGTGTCCCCCGCTGACACACTCATCTCAGGAGTGACAGCGCGCTCAGCCAATTACTGGCTGCAGCGCTGTCCCATCTCATTGATTGGCTGAGAGGGTTGTCCCTCCTGAGATGACAACAGGGGAACACATCACATAGAGGTAAGCATAGGGTCTTTATTATTTTTTTTTAGATGACTACAGCTATACAGGGAAAAAAATTAACACCTAATAACCCCTTTATGGATAAATTGGGATTAGTTGTCAATCATCCATCATACTTTATATTACTGATCAGTGACTGGAGAAAGATACAGATTCTAGATTATCATCTGTTCTGGTAAGGATGGGTAAAATGCAATGTGATCATTACATCTTTCTCAGAATACAGAATATTAAAGGGGTTGTGCGGGCAAAATAAAAAAAATTCAGGGAAGGGGGGGTGTTGTAAACGCTGCAAACAAGTGCCAATCACTGTCTCAGTGACTGATTGGCTGAGAGAGCAGTTCGGTGGCACTTGTTAACAGCACCATCTGCTGACCAGCATTTATTTTGCTGAGGCAAGATCTTTAAAAGGGGTTGTCCAGCGAAAATCTTTTTCTTTCAAATCAACTGGTGTCAGAAAGTTATATAGATTTGTAATTTACTTGTATTAAAAAATCTCAAGTCTTCCCATTCTTATTAGCTGCTGTATGTCCTGTTTTATTTTTAGTCTGACACACTGCTCTCTACTGACATCTCTGGCCGAGACAGAAACTGTCCAGAGCAGGAGAGATTTTCTATGGGGATTCATAGAAAACCAAGACAGAGTTCCAGAGATGTCAGCAGAGAGCACTGTGTCAGACTGAAAATAAAACATTTCCTGTATGACATATAGCAGCTGATAAGTATTGAAAGACTTGAGATTTTTTAATAGAAGTAAATTACAAATCTATATAAAACTTTGATATCAATTGATTTGAAAGAAAAAGATTTTCGCCAGACAACCCTTTTAAGTCACAAAACTAGATCTGTTTAGAATTTCAGATATGCTTGGTAACATAATAGTCCCAAATCTTTGAAAAAAATACACCATGCTTGTCTTATTCTGGCGCTGTGAAACTTGAATTTATACAATATAAGGCTGGGTTCACACTACATATATTTCAGTTAGTATTGTGGTCCTCATATTGCAACCAAAACCAGGAGTGGATTAAAAACACAGAAAGGATCTGTTCACACAATGTTGAAATTGAGTGGATGGCCGCCATTTAAAGGCAAATTTTTGCTGTTATATTATGTAATTATAAAACAATGGATGTTGTATTGAAATAATGGCAGTTATTTACTGTTATATGGCGGCCATCCACTCAATTTCAACATTGTGTGAACAGATCCTTTCTGTGTTTTTAATCCACTCCTGGTTTTGGTTGCAATATGAGGACCACAATACCGACTGAAATATACGTAGTGTGAACCCAGCCTAATAACGATGAAAAGGTTTTTGCAAAGGCAGTTTGTGTCTGTGGCTTATTATGGTAACATCCCAATTAAGGCTATGTTCCCACTTAGTATTTTGCCATTTAATGGCGAATAATCACTGTTATTATAAAACAACAGATGTTATTTGCCATTAAATGACGGACATCCACTCAGTTTCAATAGTGTGTAAACATAGCCTTTCTATGTTTCCAATCCTGGTTTTGGTTGCAGAATACTGAGTGGGGACATAGCCTCAAACTGTATTGGAGGCCATATAGGTAGTCGCTCAGCTTCCCTGGGAAAAATGAAAATGAGTACATCACAGGGTTTGTCATCCAGCTTTTCCTGGTAAATTTCTCCTCCTCCCTGTATGGATTCTAGCTGCATTGACAGAGTAAGCCAAGGTGCAGAATAAAAAAAAACACTCTGACCTAGCACATGACCTCTTCCATAGAATAGATCTTCGCACTCTCATCCTATCACACAACAGTAGTTACAGATTTTCTTTCCCATCACAGCATTAAATATGGCTCCACACTTCCATCTAATCCCGCTGTAATTACAGACACTCACTCCCATCATCCCATGCTATGGCAGCGAATATAGATCCTTACCCTCATCATCCCTTTTACCCCTAGAGGGTGGGTTCACACTGAGGAATTCTCACGGATAAACTCAGCAGAATTCCGCCAGCTATACACGCTCACGGACGCACGCCTTTCTGCTGGCTCCATAGACACCATTCTATGGGCCGGCTGATTCCGCATTCCACCGAAAGAATTGATATGTCAGTTCTTTCGGCGAAATGTGGAATCAGACGGCCCTTAGAATGGTGTCTGTGGAGACGGCAGAAAGGCGAGCGTACAGCCGGCGGAATTCCGCTGACTTTGACCGCGAGAATTCCTCAGTGTGAACCCACCCTAACACTACTATCCCCACCAACCCAACTCACCCAGTGCGTGCAGGTTTTGTGTCAGAAACACTTTCTGGAGAGGAGGAATGTAGATGACTGCCATCTGACCCAAGATGGAGCCAATCACGGAGTACCAGAACACCCGGTTCTTGAAAATGCCAATCTCAAAGATAGTTTTATTCTGCAAAATATGAAAATGAGATGAAAGGAATCTTTTAGTAGGTTTATGCTGCTGTGAGGACAGAATAAACTAGTGAGGCTGGTGATATATCACTTGCCCACCAGCCACTGACTGAAAGCTCTCTGCATAAACACAGTATAGACAGCTGCCAATGAGGGAAAGGGTCCTCATGAATATCAAGGACTACACAGCATGCACATATAATATGGAGAACTACTGTGCAGAGCTCAGTGTCCACAATATTAATGATGATATCAGGAGAACAGCTGCATTACAATATGAAAGTAATACATATTTGTGGTTGGCAACTCTGTCACTAGTTTATGCTGCCCTCAGATAGTTTAAACCTAACAGAGTCTCTTCAAAGCTTTGCTGTCATATATAGTCCAGACATGTCAAAGGTTTAGATGGTACTTTCTTAGGGTTCTAGTAGACAAAGCGATTTTTCTTTTCCTCCGATTAATGATAAATGATTGCAAACAAGCGCTTTTAAATAAAGACCTGAAATCATTCACCATAATAGACCGAATGGCGATTGTTAGTTACAATCAATCATTCATATACTATAGGATATAGTTGCGATTATGAGTTATAGCTGGGTAAAGCGCCTGGCTGTGCACTCCACTGCCCAGCCTGACACCCAATCTGGTCGAGCTCCATAGATAGGGCAGCTGGCCGGGGGGTGGGGTGCACTGCTGAGCACTTTCCCTGGCTACAATTCGTGATTGAAAGTCCAGAGAGGGACTCAGTGAGACCCGCAGTGATCTAAACGTGTCAAAAGGCTATATGTAAATGAGGCTGCAGAGCCAAGGAGGCCTGGCAAGTAATGGCAAGTAAATCCAGTCTATGTCATCTTTATCTAGTACCTGTTAGTCAGATTGGCTAGGTGGATGCAATTGGGTTCACACAGGTAGTGAATAAGAGAACATAGACTGGACTTACCAGGGCTTTTGGGTCTAATTTCTGCATTATGTAACTATGGGGATATGAAAGGAAAGCCCAGAACCCTGATTATGAGCCCTATCTTGCCGCGTGCGTAGTTACATCCCAGTTTTCTGCTGACAGGTCCACTTTAACGCTAGATGACGCAGACAGAAAAAAGATGCCCTTAATCTTTCACAATTGTGTATGCTGTCTGATAGATTTGGTCCATTTCCACTACCTTTGGGTTGGTGCACCTTATTACAATATTTTACTCCATGGATCCATGTTCTTGGCTTGAGAACTACAACCTGAGGGGTCAGAGATTAGTGCTGCACTCACCAGTGATCGACAAGCTAAGGCGTTGAACATATCGAAAAACACAAAACAAGTGAATGTCATAGTTGTGGTTCTCGGGGTCACTTTCCCATCTGGAATCTGGGTGTGAAGAAAAAAAATACATCAATCACAGCAAGTTCATGCAACATCAATATGAGGAGTTCACTTAAAGGGCTGTTACACTCTGCCTCTTATGGAGAGAGGGGGGGATGTTACCGCTGTCTACTAACTATGGCAGAGAGATGATGAGAAAACCATTGATGTCTATGTGTGATTATTCTTTTTCTGCAATGCTGCTGATCAGCCAGTGTTGGTCCGAGCAATGACAGCATTAGGTTATGGATAGGAGAAGAGCCCTTTAGCTGATAATACTACTGTAGTTGGGTGTACTGCAAACACTATTGAAGACAATGGCACCTGCATAAGTCTGTATTTATTGAGCGCCTCCTAGTGGTGACTGCAGCGTATTATCAGCAATGCTGTATTCCTTTGATGCAACCAAACTGATCTCAGAAAATCATTGCAAAAATGGACAGTGCAAAAACCATGCTGGGAATTTTAGTACCTAGTTCCCTGCATGTGATACTGAATCTCAAAACCTTGGCAGACCATCCCAGCAGCAACATCCCCCTGGCTCACCACTATCCCCAGTGCACATGACTCAGGTCCTGATAAGTACATATGTTAAGGAGTTAAGGCTCCCCTTTGGTTTGGAAAATAGTTACTTAAGTGTTCACACTGTGTGGACACAAACCAGCTCCGATCAGCAAGATTGGCGCTTGTTTGCTGTGTCTTTACATGGTATGATCAATGCAGCGGCCAGACCACACAAATGATCGCTGTATTGTTCATGCGGCCATTTAAAGGCACTGTGATCGAGCGCACAGCTCCTGTTTAGAAAGGGGGATGTATGGCCAATAGGGAGGATTTTACCAGTCACACAAAAGATCAAATCAGATCGAATTCGAACGATAATCGTAAGTGTAAACGCATCGAACGACGAGCGAGAAATCGTTCATTTTGATCTTTGAACATGTTCTTAAATCGTCATTCGCAAAAAAATCGCAGATCGTTGGGTGTAACACTGGCTGTTTATGGGGTGAATTAGCATTTCTGGGCCCTTAGCTCAGTTTTGTTGTACCTACTGACAATTACTATGTTCCAACCTCTTTCCAGAAGACAAAAAGCGTCCCACTGATCATAATGGCAGCCGAGAGCAGGATCTTCAGGAGTAAGGCTTTGCTGAGGATTGCTTCCTTAGCGTTCCTGGGAGGCTGCTTAATGGCGTCTTTATCCACAGGCTCGACACCCAAACTGGACAAAGGTTAAAAAATATTTATTACCAGAATACAGGAGTGCATTACATTGAACTGCAGATCTAGAGGGGGGACTACAGGTGGCATGACCCTCTAAGCCATCCCTCCTATAGAGATGCACTGCATAGAGTGTAACCATTCAGTGGGCACAATACTGTGACACAACTTAGCATACAACTGAGTTGTGTTTTATAGTGTTCTCTCACTGTGACATAAGGAGTTCAATAGAGTCAGAGAAATCCAGAGCTGCACTCATTATTTTCTTTACTGCTCCTGAGTCACAGCCTGTATTATACTCCAGAGCTCCACTCCTTCTGCAGGTGGAGTTGCTGTGTATACCTTACACTACTTATTGTGTATGAATCCTGAGTTACATCCTGCATTATAATTTTTAGCATTTTGGTAGTAGAGTGATTGTACACACATAACTTGTATACAGATGCTGAGTGATGGCTTATATTATACTGCAGAGCTGCACTCACAATTCTGCTGGTGGAGTTACTGTGTACATACAGTACATTAGATTACTTATCGTGGATTGATCCTGATATACTGCAGAGCTGCATTCACTTTTTCCTGGGTAATATACTTCTTGACATTTTGCTGGTAGAAACACTATGTACCTCACTTTACTGATTTTGCTGCACTCATTGTGGGGTTCAGAGGTGACAGGGGCTATACACAATGATCAAGCATCTACCTCTGAGCTGGGGGTCCATCCATGATGATGTTGATCCACAGAATCTGCATTGCGTTCAGAGGGTTTGGAAGATTCATGATGGTGGACAATGTAATGAGACTCAGTGCAGAAATGCTCCTGGAAGACAGTATAGGGCAGTCAACCCACACATGCCAGAATGCACCTTGTCTGTAATCACCCATCACACATTAGAGGGGTATAAAGCTACGGTCACATGGTGTGCCTCTAATGTAAGTGAGTAAGCTTTCCTCAACACATTTACGTACATCAGAAATAGAACTATGGGGCTAATCCCTATGATGATGAATAGTGATCCCAGCCCAATGGAAGGGAAAAGCACAACCTTCATTATCTCCCCGTCATTAAGCCAACCTAAGATGAGAGGTAAATGAGGAAATTGGAACTGGCAAGGTTTAATCAAACCAAGTGTCAATCAAACCCCTGTGTCAGACATTATGAATAGCCATACATCCTGTGTTACTAGTCAAATCTAAAGTAACACTTACAGCCCTGCTGGCACTGTTGTAGCACTCAGACTGCAAACCTTCGATTGCTCCTCCTGGTTTTGCGACTGTGCAGAGCAGGTTCTGCTGCGGTGCATTGCGAAAGATGTAGTGTTTTCATAACAGCACATCTCACATAGGGCAGAGCTGCAGGGCACAGCACAGTATGGATGGGAACTTCTTAGTAGTGATCCCTGTCAGTAAGCAGCCAGCTGAAATCTGTCTGCAGCTCTGGATGTGACTAGAGTATAGGACATGACATATATTTAACCTTAGAAATATTGTTAAGGGTGGAGCCTGGCTGCATCCATACTATCTCACGATTTCTGGGATTCTTAGTTCTGCTTACTGTTGGCATAGGTTATTTCATTGACACTTACGTGCTTAGCTGGAACCGGACAAAATTCTTGATATTGTAGAATATTCCTTTCCCCTCCTCAATGGCATTCCTGCAAAACATGACACCATCACTACAAAACATACCTATAATGATGAACTGCCAATAAACATGTTGACAGCAAGCAGAGATACTGAATATGGTAAGGGAGAGATACACAATCTGTTAGTCAAAACTCTGTAGGACATGCTGAAATCTGTAGTTCCCCTGACAGCTGTCTGGGTTTTGCTCCTCGCTTGGGAATCCGCCAGAAGATGACAACTTGCATTAATGGATCTCCAGCTAACAAGCAGCAGGCCAAGGCATCAGAGTTCCTGCCACACAGATGGAATGAGCAGGAACAGATCTCTGGAGGGGGATAATCTACGCTATTTCTAGGAGGTTACAGGGTGAAGCCTGAAAGTAAAACACTTCATCCCTACTAAAGCAAAGCTCAGGAGGTGACACACGTGCCGAGACCCCATCATATTACATACCAAACTTTCCAAGAAACTGTAACAGCTGCTCTATTAGGGCAGGGCTATGGCCAGTAAGGGTACAAACCCACACACCGTATACGCAGCTTATTTACTGCTGTGATACGCAGCAAATACGCAGCAGATTAGATCTAAATAACTGAACACAGCATCAAATCTGCACCACCAAATCTGCTGCGTTTTTGCTGCGTATCTGCTGTGTATACAGTGTGTGGGTTTGTATCCTAAGGGGAAATCTACGCGGGAAGATTTTTGCCCCACCAATCAGCTAACACTGGGATTGTACAAGTGATCCCCTGATTGTTGGTACACTCCCGGCCGCACAATCATTAAGCTCATTAACATATGCTGATGTGCTAGATGGCTGCTCGTATTGGCCATGCGTCAGAATGTATAAAAGGATCCCAAGACTGAAATCTCCAGTCTCAGCAGTTTAGGCTGCTGTGTATAATCAGGAATTCACTGCACAAAGAGGTGATTATATTATAGTAAGTACAGAAGATCATATATTACAAGGAACTAAGTAACCAGAGACAAAAGAAGGAGGGGGGGGGGGGGTGATGGAGCAGTAGATGGGAGAGAGAGACACTCATGTGACTGATGCACTGTTTGCCAGGAGACAGCAGGATCCTCTCATCTTTTCTGCAAATATAAAATCCTCCCTACCCAGAACTAATGATGGCGCAGGATGTGAGGAAACCGTCATTGTTAAATATGGGGGCAGCTTTGTAGGCTTTATAGCTAGTGCTGCGCTCAATTACCTGGCTATACACATCCGCTGCTGCACCTTAATGCTGCTTAATGGTACGGAAAAGTTACACGTGTCAGCTCGGAGCAAACACTTTAAGGGGAACTGGACGACACTGAATACATATTACTTGATGACTACCCCTTGATCCCACTGACATTTCTCCATGAGACCTGCTTAAAGGGACTGTACCACCAGGCCCAGGCTGAAGCACTGGAGGCAGGCCAACCCACCCCCAGTATGAAGAAACCCCAGCCCCTCCATGACGTGACTCCATTAGAATCAGTGGAACCCTAGCATAGAGTTAGGCTAGGGTTTCCTCCCACTATGGGTGGGTCGGCCCGCCTCCATTGCTTCAGCCTGGGCCTGGTGGTACAGTCACTTTAAAAGGGCCATTCCAAGCAGAACCATTATATATGTACTGCAACTTTGGTCAACCCTCTAATAGACTTTGTCCAAGATTTATGAATCTGTGCAAAATAAAAACTGGTGTAATTTTCCTACAGTAACCAATCACAGCTCATCTTTTATTTTCCCATTGCTCATTAGAATATGAAAGCAGAGCTGTGATTGGCTGCTGAGGGCAAATCCTTGCTTGCTGCCAGTGAATGTAAATATATTCTTGTTTACATCTAAATTGTCTTGACTAGTGTCGAGTGGACTTGCCGAATTGTTCAGGTTCAGCAAAGTACTCCAAACCCAAACGTTTGATTACTGGTGGCTGAAGTTAGATGCCACCCCAGGGCTGCCAGAAAAACATGGATAGAGCCTATGGCTTCTGGTGTTTACTTACATGATAGTAGAAAAATCATCGTCCACCAGGATCATGTCTGCTGCCTCCTTACTGACGTCTGTGCCAGTTTTGCCCATTGCCACACCGATGTCAGCTGACTTGAGAGCGACTGCATCATTCACTCCATCCCCAGTCATTCCCACAATGGCCCCTGTGCGCTGCAGAGCCTAGAGACATGCACCAGGAGGAAAGAACAAGGAATATTACACTGGTCTAGTCTCTGCTGCTTTTATCTCATGTGATATTGTGGCAGGTTAGGATTACTGGATGGGGAGCTTTGTGTAATGCGTTACCTTGATGATCTTCAGCTTGTGCTTAGGGCTGGTTCTGTAGAACACAGACACCTGGAAAATTCACAAACAGCTGTCAGATTGACAGTTTCACAACAACCTAAATTAGGTTCAGGCAGATTAAGAAAAATAAATGAAAGACCTTAGTGACCACGGATGGCAGAGCTGATTCATCCAGACGGTCGAGCTCCTCTCCAGAGATGGCCCTCAAGTGTCCATTAGACAGGCCAATGCTCCTTCCTGTGAAATAAGGGGCATGAGTGAGGGGGCACATCGAGACAACAGTCGTATCCAGACTCCTCTTATTTTAAAGGTACTCACAACAGTGCAAGCAGGGAATACCATAGGATTACTTTTATACAGAGAGTTATCTTGTACAATCTTGAGAGTAGTAAATATGTAGTTATACAGCACGGTAGAGGAACTTTAAGCCCTCCAACTGTTGCAAAACTACAATTCCCTGGATGGCTATAACTTTGGCTGTGTAAGCATGATGGGAATTGTAGTTTTGCAATAGTTGAAGGGTTGCAGGTTCCCCATCTTTGATATACAAGACCTCAGCTCACCAATGGCCTGGGCAGTCTCCAGTGCATCCCCAGTGATCATCTTCACAGCCACCCCAGAATCTAGCAAAATCTGGACAGCTTCGCTCACCCCAGTACGTGGTGGGTCTATTATCCCGATCAGTCCAAGGAACATGAGTTTTCCCAGCTCAGCACCGGATGCCAAGGCTAAGACTAGAAAGATCAAGTAAGAGACACCATTATATCTCACTAAAAACATAGGGCCAGTTCACATTATGTCTCTATAAGTATTTTATAAGAAGTAGTCACAGAAGTTTTCAAGTGCCTTTTCACTGTATTAATGACTTTCTATCAGACTCTTGTACTAGTACCTCGCAAGCCTTGGCTCCCCATGTTCTTCTCCTCCTGTTGATACAGGGATTTCTGCTGTGGTGTCAGCGGCATGGACATCCCCCCGCTATTATAGGTTGTGCAGTACTGGATCACCTCCTCATACGCTCCTTTCATGAAGTACCCTTCTTGATTCTTTCAAAAGAAACAAAATCCCGAAACTTTCAGAGAAGAAGAAAATATGTGGAAAATGGTACAGACCACTGGGCGGAGCTGCTGCCATTTACCTCCAGCTTGTCCACGCATTTCACAGCCATCCACCGCTGCTCCGAACTGAATGGAATTTCCTTCTTGCGAATATAATTCTTGTTGCTGTCTCCAAGACCCATCTGGAAGTCAGGGGAGAAAAGTACTGTAACCTTGCAGCATGGCGGCAATAACAGAGATGCAAAATGTGAACACCTCACAGAAAGAGATTTATTCTGAGCAATGCAAATTGTCTTTAAATGTCAATGAACGACTTTCTAGATGTAGAATAATGCTGTGACATGTATGAGAGAGCTGCCAGGTAATCTCACCCCCGGAGATCTTGTTCAGTCACTGGCTGAGTTCTTTTGTGTACTATTGATATAGAAGAACCAGAACCACAACCAGAACAACCACCACAAACTACAGTCAGGACTTCAGGTATCACAGTACCAGCTTAGGATCAAAAGGGGAGGTCTTTTTTTTTTTTTTTTTATAAAGATACATTTATCTTCCTTCTGCTCATTACGTCTGGGAGGTTTCTGAAATACAACTAAGAACTACCAAGAAGACAATGTCTAGTGACCCTGACAACCAGCCTCAGGCATCTTAAGGAGACAATGAACAATAAAACAGGTTTGGCCCAGTTGTCACAATCAGGATACAAATCTTCCTTGTGATTTCCTCACCTGAGAGCACAGTTACTGATAAATATGAAGCTCTTTTCTCATAAAACAGCATAGTGTGTACACAAGCTGTCTATGATGACGTGCACAAAAGCATGAAAATGATGCTCAGAATGTGGTATACATTGGCCTAAGTAGTCGAATTTAAAGTCCCAGATACTGGTCACACACAGAACTGATTTTACTGAACAGCAAATCTACTGTACAAATACCTCACAACGGCATGTACTATCAGAATATATCCCTGGATCAATGTCCTATAACGTGAATTTCTAGTGCCTATAACTTGTAATATGATATTTTTTGAGAAAAAGTGTCATTTGGTCCGGCCTCTGTATAGTCATTTGATATAGAAAAATCTAAATGTCCTTCCCAATGTGACAGGAAGCGGCAGCAAAATAGTGAGTGTATTTAACTAGCTATACCCCAGAGGCACCCCTAATATGTAACCACACATGGATCATCTTACCTTCATGGCCAAGACTAGAAGAGCACCTTCTGTTGGTTGACCCATGAGCTTGTCTTCTCGGATGACAGCATTATTGGCGACACAGCCAGCCTGATCAGACAAGAGAAAGCCCTAATAAATATACCACTAAGCTCTGGCATCATTCCTCTGTGCTGCTGTTAGCATCTGGCAATCAAATTAGCAAGGTTCCTACCATTGTAAAAATGCCCAAAAATGATACCTAAAAAGCTGTGTGAACTTTAATACTCTGTGCTGCTGTCTGCATCTTGGTCTCCTAAAACTATACATGCCTAAATAATAATATAATAATTCTCATCTGATTCCATCACTTTATGGTAAGCCCGCACCAGCAATCAGAAGAATGAGAGGGATGCAGCGCTAGTGTAGTGTTGTCCCCTTCTGACTTTTATCCTGCACAGTGGCACTCCCAGCCACCTAGTTGTGCATGGGATGACTTCTATTCACTTTAATGTTGCAGCGCTGCAATCTCTGCACCGCTGGAGAGCTGCTGTCCTGAGTCTGTGCAAGAAAAAAACTGTAAGGGATACAGCACCACGCCAGCATTGCATCCCCTACATTGTCACAATGGGTTGGGATCCTAGAGATCATTCTAGCTCTACACAACCACTACAATACCCCTTTAACAATAAGTGAAATACTCATTGCTGCAATTGACATTCTACAGATGTGACTCCCTTTAAATGTTTGTTAAGCTTCAGATACAGGTGAATTGTAGACTCTGATCTCTCACCTCCACCAGTTTTCCAATAGACACATTAGAAAATTCTCGGATCTCATCATTTGAAGGAAGCAAGTGGACAGATCCTTTCCCTTCATAGCCGACCCCAGTGACCTGAAAAATGGGAAGCACATGAAATCTAGACATCACATATTACTTTACAGTAAAAGCAATCAGCACAAGATGTACACCAATAGGGGGCAGCAGTCACACCACCTGTAAAAGAATGGTGGCCCTAGAGAGTATTGTTTATGAATTGGAAGCATTTACCTCTGCATGTAGCCCGTCTGATGTGACTAGCTTAGTAACCGTCATCTCGTTGGCAGTCAGAGTGCCAGTCTTGTCGGAGCAGATGACATTGCAGCAACCTGTCACCAGAGAAAGAAAAAGGTTCATATGTACAGAGTATATGGTGACAGGTGGGGACCCTTGTGGCCCTCACATCACATTCATAAGGAGCTTCCTGTGTGTCAGAGAGATGGAGAAACATACAAAGACCCTTAAAGATCCAAACAAGTATACATAGGGCTGGCACTATGATGAGCTGGCTTTGTCAGGACCGCATGAGGCTCCAAACTGTCAAAGCATAGGCCAGCACCACCAAACTAATATGCCATACAAATAACCAAGGTGCCATTATTCATATTTTCATTCTGTATTGTGACATTTTCTGTGTAAGGACTATATGTGGGTGGCACTATGATGAGATTGCACTCTAAGGTCTATATAAAGCTGACAATATGATAAGCTGGCATAGTCACGGTTTTATGAATGCAGTAATATTGAGGGCACAGTCGCCTTTGCCAACAAGATAGGATTTGGACTGGATCAAAAGAAAGGCCAAGGTATTCTAGAGATGCCTGCACAGTAAGCCACCCTCAGTCTCATTGGTGGGGAAGTTCATCTCACTCTGCAGAAAGCCCAGTGCCATTTTTTTTCTCTCTCCCCTTGCTTCCTACCTCTACACCAGGGGTGGGGAACCTCCGGCCCGCGGGCCGCATCCGGCCCCTGAGACCTCCCGTTGCGGCCCGCGGCCCGCAGCTCCCCTGTGATGCTTGCCGCTCTGCTGGGGAAGAAGCCGGCATACACTGCATCCTCCGGTGTCTGTGACAGCTGGCGCACACCGGAGGATGCTGTCTGTGCCGGCTTCTTCCCCAGCAGAGCGGCGCATGTCTTTAGTCTCTTGCGGGCCGCGCGCGATGACGTCATTTCATCGCGCGCCGCCTGCAGGAGAAGACCGGCACAGAGGACCTGGGAGAGAAGAGGACCTGGACTGCGTGGGAGCGGAGGTAAGGTGAGTGGGATGTTTATTTTTTTATTTGGGGGTTAACTAGGATCCTAGGGACATGATTGATGGGGGGGGGGGACAACTAGGCTACCAGGGACATGACTGATGGGGGGGACAACTAGGCTACCAGGGACATGACTGATGGGGGGGGGGGACAACTAGGCTACCAGGGACATGACTGATGGGGGGGGACAACTAGGCTACCAGGGACATGACTGATGGGGGGGGACAACTAGGCTACCAGGGACATGCCTGATGGGGGGGGGAATAACTAGGCTACCAGAGACATGACTGATGGGGGGGGGGAATAACTAGGCTACCAGGGACATGCCTGATGGGGGGGAATAACTAGGCTACCAGAGACATGACTGATGGGGGGGGGGGAATAACTAGGCTACCAGGGACATAACTGATGGGGGGGGGGGACAACTAGGCCACCAGGGACATGACTGATGGGGGGGACAACTAGGCTACCAGGGACATGACTGATGGGGGGGGGGGGACAACTAGGCTACCAGGGACATGACTGATGGGGGGGACAACTAGGCTACCAGGGACATGACTGATGGGGGGGGGGACAACTAGGCTACCAGGGACATGACTGATGGGGGGGGGGACAACTAGGCTACCAGGGACATGACTGATGGGGGGGGACAACTAGGCTACCAGGGACATGACTGATGGGGGGGACAACTAGGCTACCAGGGACATGCCTGATTGGGGGGGGGAATAACTAGGCTACCAGAGACATGACTGATGGGGGGGGGGGAATAACTAGGCTACCAGGGACATGCCTGATGGGGGGGAATAACTAGGCTACCAGAGACATGACTGATGGGGGGGGGGGGGAATAACTAGGCTACCAGGGACATAACTGATGGGGGGGGGGACAACTAGGCTACCAGGGACATGCCTGATGGGGGTTAACTAGGCTACCAGGGACATGCCTGATGGGGGGGGGGAATAACTAGGCTACCAGGGACATGCCTGATGGGGGGGGACAACTAGGCCACCAGGGACATGACTGATGGGAAGGACAACTAGGCTACCAGGGACATGACTGATGGGGGGGACAACTAGGCTACCAGAGACATGACTGATGGGGGGGGACAACTAGGCTACCAGGGACATGACTGATGGGGGGGGGACAACTAGGCTACCAGGGACATGACTGATGGGGGGATAACTAGGCCACCAGGGACATGACTGATGGGGGAGACAACTAGGCTACCAGAGACATGACTGATGGGGGGGGAATAACTAGGCTACCAGGGACATGACTGATGGGGGGGGAATAACTAGGCTACCAGGGACATGACTGATGGGGGAGA
The DNA here is from genome assembly GCF_027789765.1 of Dendropsophus ebraccatus. Taxonomy (NCBI): domain Eukaryota; kingdom Metazoa; phylum Chordata; class Amphibia; order Anura; family Hylidae; genus Dendropsophus; species Dendropsophus ebraccatus. The sequence goes on from NC_091457.1 coordinate 97,424,602, forward strand.
CAACTAGGCTACCAGAGACATGACTGATGGGGGGGGGGGGGAATAACTAGGCTACCAGGGACATGACTGATGGGGGGGGGGAATAACTAGGCTACCAAGGACATGACTGATGGGGGGGGGACAACTAGGCTACCAGGGACATGACTGATGGGGGGGACAACTAGGCTACCAGAGACATGACTGATGGGGGGGAATAACTAGGCTACCAGGGACATGCCTGATGGGGGTTAACTAGGCTACCAGGGACATGACTTGGGGGTTAACTAGACTACAAGGGGCATCACTGGGGGTTAACTACAATAGCAGGGGCACTAGGGGAACAATACTATGCCTTGTCCTGGGTGCTGCAAACCCCCGCTACTAACTGCCGCGCACGGTATGCGGCCCTCGAATGATTTTATTAATGCCCGACCGGCCCTCGACATGGAAAAGGTTCCCCACCCCTGCTCTACACTAATCATCTCTACTCCATTCCTCATCCCCGCCAGCCATATAGCCCCATATACACACACAGATACATACAATTTCTGCTTCACGATTCATATGCTGTGTGGTAATACAGTAAGAAATAATAGTAATTAGGGTCAATGACTGGTACTGCCCCAATACACCACCTCCCTTGTAGTGCAGCCCCTACCATGTGTGCCCTACCAGAGGCCGGATGACCAGAGGGTGCGGCACACAAGACAAGGTGAGTCTTGCACTTTGATCTTATTGACTTATTTACATATCTTTACACATTCAGATATGACCCTTGTACTCACCTAGTGTCTCTACAATGGGCAGCTTTTTGACAATCACACGCTTCTTGGCCATTCTCATTACCCCAAGGGCCAGTGTCACAGTAACAACAATAGGGAGACCTTCTGGAATAGCAGCAACAGCTAAACTGAAAGAAGATGAGACAAGTGTTGGGTACATAACACATGATATAATATGCTAGTTTATTGCACTATATATTTCTCCCAACGTCAAGGGGGGGGGGGGGGGCTGTGTTACGGGGGCTGGTCCTATGTTGCAACCATTGCATGTGGCCCCTGGTGGAAAGATGTTCCATGTAAAACCCTTGGGCATCCCCTCCACCAAGATAATAAAAGGGTCAATTTCCATAGATGACAAGCCTTCTTTACCATAATGTGAAATACACATAAGAGCTGGTCAAAGCAGTTACTGGCTTCAAAAAGGGTTTAGTTTATTCCTTAGAAAAAAATACTAACCCTTACCTAAACATATACAGCTCTTATGGTGTGTTTACACGGAACGATTATCGTTTGAATTTTCGCGATAACGATCGCATTTCAGTGATAATCGGCTTGTGTAAACACAGCCAACAATCAAGCGATGCGCAAGAAATCGTTCATTTTGATTTTTCAACATGCGCTCAAATCGTCGTTGGTCGTTCGTTGAAAATTCGCAGACAGTCTAAACAGTCTTTCACCGATTCACCCTGTGTGTGAGATGGGCTTAAGCGATCTTAAAACGATTGCAATAACAATTTTTTCAAACGATAAATCATTCCGTCTAAACGCTGATCGTTTAAAAAACACATTGTTACTTTGAAACCGTTAATCGTTTGATTGGGCGAATTATAGCTCTGTGTAAAAGTACCATTATAACACCTGATTATCTGGAAATAAAGGAACCTACCTGACCCCGATGGTGAACATGCTCAGCAGAGGCTTTCCCTGCAGCCAGCCAATCAGCATGATGAGCCCTGGGTAAGAGAGATGGGCACATGTCAGCACAGACTACAGCAACACTCGACAACTTTATTGTGAGACGCTTATTTGCAGGTTGTGCCAGGAGAGCAATTCTTCTACTTATTTCCCACTCATAGGCCGGTTTCACCAACGTGCATTAGATGCATCTTTTGGCATCTCTATTACGGACATGAGGCCTAACCTGACAGCGGGTATGATGAGCCGAACTTAAAACTATCCATTCAGGGAAACCCTTAGGTTCAGAGGATCAGAAATACAGTCAGGCCAGAACTTGGGTCTATAATGCAGATACAAACATACACATTTAACATGCTCGGGTGAAACCAGCCATGAGGGAAGTAGCTGGGTAATTGCTAGATATTAGGAAGTCCTTGGCTCACCTATTATTCCAAATGAGAAGAGGGACAGTTGCTTCCCCAGCTTGTCCATACTTTTCTGCAGAGGGGTCTTAGGGGTCTGAAACACAAAAGGATGTGCTAGGTAATAATGCTAGTAAAACTGTAAGGAAAATAAACAACAACTGCTCAGTTTGACCAAAGATCCTGCTGCAAATTGGTGACTGGGCAGTGTGGCACTCTCAGGTCTTGTTCACACAGTGCAGTCAAATCACAGCTTGTTGCCATGCCAAACTGAAAAATAATGGCATTTTGTTGCCATTCCACAGAAAAATAAGGCAATAAGCCACAATGTGATTGAACTTTGTGAAAGAGTCTAGGTGTAGCCTAAGGTACACCAGAGATGGGCGTATTTGATGCATATTTTTGGGGTATATTCAGAGAAATAGCGATTTTAACTGTTACTGCCAAATCACAGTAAGATGCTGAATCACTACTACAGTCCCTGTAGTCAGCAGTCTCTGTAATCACAATAATGTAACACAATTTGACAGCAAATTAATTCTAAGTAAAGCAGAGCTTTATTGATCCTGAGTTACATCAGTCTTATACTCAACTCACATCCAGAGCTGCAGTCACTTTTCTGACCAGTTTTCTATTACCAAGAGCAATGCATACTGGGAGCTCAGACAGCTACACAGATGAGAAAGGGCTGACTTGTTACAAGGGAATGTGGCAGAAGTTTGAAAACTGCTCTGGATGTCATTCGAGCACAAGACAGATTATCAGATACATAAAGCAAAGCGCTAACAAGGTTACTTAGAATTATATGGAAATTTTCAAAGTAATGTTAGAAAATGACAGCTGTAAATTACATAGGGCTGTGAGAATTTTCAAGGATCTATGCATCTATCACCAGAGATGTCACTTATGACACATCTCAGCTAACCTTATGTGTACCATAAAACTGCTGATCACAAGACCAACTCCCACATAAAGGGTTAACAATGACATCATCGATTCACAATTCAATGATCATAAATAACATTTTGGACCCAAAGCAGGAAGATCTGAGAGGGACACAAACCTCTTCTGCCTGCATCATCTTGAACACCTCCCCAAACTGAGATTTCTCTCCAACACAGATGACGATTCCCTGAGAAACAGAAAAAAAAGTGAGAAGGTGGCATCAACCCTGCTCCATTCCAACTAATCCTTAAAGAGATAAGAAGCTCTTCCACACTACAATCCCAAGGGTGCTGGCCCCATCTGGGATACTAGGTCCATGGATTCTTTGTGCTATATCTTAGGGGATAGAGACAGCTGGGTGTCCAGCCCCCTGGGCTGTTAGAGATGAGAACAAACTGAGCTTGCTCGATCCCGAGCATGTGGTTTTTGATTAGCGGTGGCTGCAGAAGTTAGATGCAACCCTAAGGCTGTCTGAAAAACATTGATACAGCCTATGGCTGTATCCATGTTTTCCAGGGCTCCCTAGGGCTGCATCTAACTTCTGCCGCTACCGCTAATAAAATGCTGCAGGCTCGGGTTCGAATGGACCGGAGGTGCTCATCTTCAATCCCTAAGCAAAAGATCTCTGTACAGTTCTCTAACATCCTGCTCTGACATGAAATTACAGTAATCACCTTTCTACCATGAGTGTCTTTTATATTCTGATGTACCAGTTCACTTAGTGACAGCTATAAATCGCCTTTACTCTATAGGAAAAATATGCAATAATGTTCTACACTGATGAGGGGCAACACCCCAAAACAGCTGTCTGTGGATGGATACCTGTCCTTGGTTTTTTCCTTGTCATTACATTGACTTATAGGGCCACTTAAAGGGAACCTGTCACCCTGTGGCCCCAGGCAGAGATGGACATACCCCGCAATAAAGCTCAATATACTTACCACATCGGTCCCGGTCTCCGTGTCAACAGCGGGATCCGGGATGGGAACGGGACCGATGTGGTAAATATATTGAGCTTTTTTGCAGGGTATGCCTGTTTCTGCCTGGGGCCACAGGGTGACAGGCTCCCTTTAATATGGTGGTTTTGGTGGTCTCCCTACAGGAGCCACCCCTTGGCTGGGTCCTTCCTGGAGGGATATCTGGCTAGTTCTGTGTTTTGAGACTCTTCAATGAGGCTCCACGGGCTCTTCTTTTGCATATTCATGTTTCTCAGGGGGCAATGCACCTAGGATTTCACTGCATTGAGAGCTTTCACTAGCAGCCGGCAGTGTTATCATTTGGCTTGTCTCCCTGAGGTATCTGTTTCTCTTATACTTAATGGTAAATGAAATCTACAAAACAACATTGTAGTGAATGGATAGGGTGCATTCCCAGTGATGTCAACATTGCTCTCTATTCTCAGTGATGTCAACACCGCTCTCTATTCTCAGTGTTTCACAACTGTCAACCTGTGATACAGCACTCAATTCAAATCACACCTTCAGGCAATAGTGCTAATGTTTTGATGTGAGGCACTTCATAGGTGCTCAGTTATTTATCAACTGCTACAAACACCTAATAGGGTTCATTCTACCTTGCTAAACAATCATCGTCCATCAGTCACACATCTCCCTGTGTAATAGGGAATGTGCGGCTAATGAATAATGGAAGCAAAGGGTTGCACGAATGATCCAGCAATCCCTGCACGATAGTCATGTCTTGTAATAGGCTCTTTCAAAAAAACACCAATCTACAAGTCTGACGCTTGTTTGCAGCGCACTTCAGGGCATATAATACATACAAACTCATGTTTCCTATGTGGCTTCGTATATATACACTTAGGTAATATATCATGCCACTTCAGGCTTAGCCATACAAAATAAGGGATAAAAAAAGTCTTAACTTATTTACGGTCATCAAAAATGAAATTTTCAGTGATGTCACTGCTGCTCTTTAGTGATTGGATGAGCTACATTCTCAATGATGCCACTGCTGCTCTCTTATGATTGGATGGGCTACATTTTCTGTGATGTCACTGCTGCTCTAGTGATTGGATGGGCTACATTTTCTGTGATGTCACTGCTGCTCTAGTGATTGGATGGGCTACATTTTCTGTGATGTCACTGCTGCTCTCTAGTGATTGGATGGGCTACATTTTCTGTGATGTCACTGCTGCCTAGAGATTGGATGGACTTCATTCTCAGTGATGTCACTGCTGCTCTCTAGTGATTGGATGGGCTACATTTTCTGTTATGTCACTGCTGCTTTTAAGAGATCGGATGGGCTACATTTTCTGTGATGTCACTGCTGTCATCTGGAGATTGGATGGGCTACATTTTCTGTTATGTCATTGCTGCTTTCTAGTGATTGGATGGGCTACATTTTCTGTGATGTCACTGCTGCTCTCTAGTAATAGGATGGGCTACATTTTTTGTGAGTCACTGCTGCTATCTAGAGATTGGATGAGCTGCATTGTCAGTGATGTCACTGCTGCTCTTAAGTGATTGGATGAGCTACATGCTCAGTAATGTCACTGCTGCTCTTTAATGATTGGATGAGCTACATTCTCAGTGATGTCACTGCTGCTCTCTAGTGATTGGATGGGCTACATTTTCTGTGATGTCACTGCTGCTTTCTAGTGATTGGATGGGCTACATTCTCAGTGATGTCACTGCTGCTTTCTAGTGATTGGATGGGCTACATTTTCTGTGATGTTGCTGCTGCTATCTAGTGATTGGATGGGCTACATTTTCTGTGATGTCACTGCTGCTATCTAGTGATTGGATGGGCTACATTTTCTGTGATGTCACTGCTGCTCTCTAGTGATTGGATGGGCTACATTTTTATTGTGAGTCACTGCTGCTATCTAGAGATTGGATGGGCTACATTTTCTGTGATGTCACTGCTGCTATCTAGTGATCGGATGGGCTACATTTTCTGTGATGTTACTGCTGCTTTCTAGAGATCGGATGGGCTACATTTTCTGTGATGTCACTGCTGTCATCTAGAGATTGGATGGGCTACATTTTCTGTGATGTCACTGCTGCTTTCTAGTGATTGGATGGGCTACATTTTCTGTGATGTCACTGCTGCTTTCTAGTGATTGGATGGGCTACATTTTCTGTGATGTCACTGCTGCTCTCTAGTGATTGGATGAGCTACATTGTCAGTGATGTCACTGCTGCTCTTTAGTGATTGGATGAGCTACATGCTCAGTGATGTCACTGCTGCTCTTTAGTGATTGGATGGGCTACATTTTCTGTGATGTCACTGCTGCTTTCTAACGATTGGATGGGCTACATTCTCAGTGATGTCACTGCTGCTTTCTAGTGATTGGATGGGCTACATTCTCAGTGATGTCACTGCTGCTTTCTAGTGATTGGATGGGCTACATTTTCTGTGATGTCACTGCTGCTATCTAGTGATGTGATTGGATGGGCCACATTTTCTGTGATGTCACTGCTGCTATCTAGAGATTGGATGGGCTACATTCTCTGTGATGTCACTGCTGCTATCTAGTGATTGGATGGGCCACATTTTCTGTGATGTCACTGCTGCTATATAGAGATTGGATGGGCTACATTTTCTGTGATGTACTGCTGCTATCTAGTGAATGGCTTATTTTATTTTGTCTCTTACCTTTCCCTTTCCATATCGAACAAGTGTTCCCATGAACACAATGTTGCCTAATGTTGTGAGGCCGCTTGCTTCGTCCACTGATCCGTGAGTTTTGCTGCATGGTTCTGTCTCACCAGTAAAACTGGATTCATCCACTAAAAGATCCGTTGTCTAAAGATAAAGAAGACATTTTACATTACAATCAGCAATGCCATTTTGGGATGGAAGTTACTGACCAGGCTGTAGTTATCTGGGATAATATGATCTCGCTGCACCTTGGGGTAATGTGTGGCTGCTGTGCGGAGACCATTCATCATGTAAAACCTCATCCTGATAACTGGGGTAAGATCAGGATCTACTGTGAGTAGTCTCCCCTTCTGTGGGAACCTGCCTCTTATCTCATCTGTTTACATTGCAGGTAAAACTCGATTTATGTTACATTCTTCTATTTGCTTTCTGTATTGACACAGAGGAGGAGGAGGGGCAGGTTATAAACGCCTTTGTGTTTCAGAGAGAACATGGTAGACGCAAACACTTTTGACCTTGTGGCTGGAGTGTATATGGTGGCCAGAAAGTGACAAGTACAAGAAGAATACAGAACTTTGGGGTTAGGGTTATGTTTATTGGGATAATGTGATCTGATGTAAGGAATACTGTACTGTAATAGGGTATAATATAATATATTGTAATACTATAATATACATTTAATATTCTGGTTATGGGAGTCATTGTTTTTCTACAGAACTTCTCTAGAGCTGCCCCTTTGGGGCTCTCCTCCTGTCCATAGCATCTCCACTGACAATAGATTATATAAGTAATCACTCAATCCCCACACCAGAGTGATTGCTTTATTGGTATCTCACCTGTGCCCCCTTCAGTTAGATTGTCAGCTCTTGTGGACAAGACTTGCTTCTGTAGTTTGTTTTACCATCCCTATCCCTACATGTCATGTACAGCACTGTGTAATTTGTGGGAGATTTATAATAACAGATAATACTTCTATCCGTAAAGTTTATTCTTTATCTTTTTAGTCTTTACCCCATAAATCCCAAGAACAGTTTATACAAAGAAGCCTGAGATAATAAACAGTCCTTTACACAGAGTTACAAATCTCCAGATCACAAAGCAAACATCAGCTGTAAAGCCTGAGGGAACCGGCCAGGATCTGTCATGGTGGCTGCTTAAAAATTTCATTTTCTAGATCATTAAGTGGCAATGAAGAGATTCCCTTTCCTGTATGACGGGAGCGGAGACTACAGCTCAGTAACACTACCTTACCAATGGCATAGTGGTCATCTAAGATCCCTTATTACATACAACAGATAATACCTCAAGTGGGAGGGTTGGGAGGCCTCCATATACATTAGGTGATGGGCTGAAAGAAGCTATTGTATCCAGAGAACACCAGACTTGACCCCTTCTTATCTGCAGCAGGCAAACCCAAACGTCATTGGCAGTTCAGGAATATAATGTTACCATGGAGGATCTGATACAGACTGCTAAAAGACATTTGTCCCATCCAGAAAGCCAGAGAACAGCCAATGCACTCCAAGCCTTGCTGGGAGTTGTTGTTCTCTAGGCATCAGTGACATGTCTAAAGTCGGCTGATGACAATATAATGTCTATTGTCACAGCTGAATAGATCTAAAATGTTTCCTACTGAAGGATATGGGGATGGGGCACATCTCTCCTGATATACTGTAAGTGGGGCCACTTATCTCCAACCCTCTATAAAAGAAAAAAATAAATAAACTGGAAAACTTGCCTGATGAAGGGACCTCTGTGCTCCGCAAGCTTGCAAATATAATTTTTCTGGTTAGCCAACAAAGGTATCACTCCTATTATACTTTTGTATTTTTTCGGCACAAAAGTATATTACATCACACAGATTCTTCTGGCTAACATGGCACTATACTAACATCACTGGAAAAAACACATTCAGCCACATTATAAGGCAAGCTAATGAAGATGATTACTGATCAATCTTCTGCCTAATGTCTAAAGTCATGTTAAGCCCTGGGAAGGCACGTACAACTAATCCAATGGGCTGGGTGCTGCTATAGGTGGATGACATGTTCCACTAGACAAGGGATGGGGAGCCTTGTCCCCCAGCTGTTGCAGAACTACAAATCCCATCATGACTTTTGGCTATGCAGACATGATGAAAATTGTATTTGTGCAACAGCTGGGGGACTGATGGTTTTATATCCCTGCATTAGACTATTGTCCCTGACCACCTGTGCAAACCACTAATCTGTGCTGCCAGTCAGGGAGATCTGGTTACTACTCTATTATTTCGTTCCAGAACCGTATCACACTGCTCCACCCAATGTATAATAAAGGGAGAAGTGTAAAGGTATTTCACACAGAGACGTCTAAGAATAATGGAATCCGAGCTGAGCACAGATCTTCTTGGCTGCTGAAGGGGGTAACCAATATCTGATATAGGAGAGCATAGAGTGGGTGATGATGTACAAAATTACAAGACACATGATATCCACGCACTGCACACAACTGGAGTCTATCATTAGTGGTTGGTATTATTATAGCAGGAACAATGCTGCAAACAATTCTGCTCCTAGAGACCAGGGGATAGTTTATAACCTCTCTGAGAAAAACCTGTTACTCCTCTTATCTGACACCGGTGTACATCAGCTAGAAACCAGTTTGCTACACACTGGGCTTGGCCGGGGCGCTGGCAAGTAAAGGTCAGACTTCTCATTAACATTATCTTGCCAAGAGCAAAACCTGTATTTGGTAATGGACATCCGCAGGTGTGTTGTATCATGAGACCAGATAACTACCTCTACCAGCCTGATGTCTGCAGGGACCCGGTCACCGACAGTCAGACAAACCACATCTCCAGGGACCAGCTCCCGAGCGAGCAGATGCTGCAGCTTTCCATCACGGATACTGCAAATAATGAAATAAGGGTGACTATCCTGTAGAGAGAGCTGCGGCAGAGGAAAGACAAGTGTACACAGGATAAAGCAACTCTGCCAGCAGGTGTCTGTATGCAGCCTTCACATAGCAGACCTCAGATCTTATGAGACTGCAACTGGGACGGGGAATCTTTGGCTCTCTAGTTGTTGCAAAACAGCATTTCCCATTATACCTGGACAGGCAAAGCTTTGGCTTTGTAATTTTATAACAGCTGGAGGGCAGATGATTCCCCATCCCAAATGCTGGATTCACTTGGCCAGGTACTGCTGCATCAAAAATCACAGTAGAAAATGTCTGCTTAGGATTTTACTATACAAGAAACATTAAAAGGGGAACTATCAGCAGGTTAGACAGATCTAACCTGCTGATATGTCCCTATTGCACAGGAGATGCGGAGGAGGACGGTATGTCTCTTATCTTCCTCCTCGGTGCCATTCTGGTGCAGTTAGTAGTGTTCCCCGCGGTCCGGTGAGACCGTTAGGAGTACTGCCCGCCCCCATATTGCTGATCCGGCCTACCCCTGGCCGGCCCGCTCCATTCATTATTATTAGAAGGGGGTGACCTAGCTGATCGGCACTATGGAGGCAGCGGTGCTCCTAACTGTTGCCCCAGTGCTCTTAACAGTCTCCCTGGACCATGGAGAACACAACTAACTGCACGGGAACGGCGCAGAGGATGAAGGTAAGAGACATACCTTCCTCCTCGGTGTGTTCTGTGCAATAGAGAGGTATCAGCAGGTTAGATTCGTTTAACCTGCTGATAGTTCCCCTTTGCAATGTGATTTGCAGTCTGTGGAAACATTTGTGATTTTTCATTTGTTGAAAATTATGTCTGCCTCTTAATAAATCTGTTACATATTTTTCCAGGGCACTTTTGAGATTCATGTGTGAAAATTTAGTCTTAAGGAGGCATCCTGATTTATTGTAAAACCACACTGCAGCCTGTTGTGTGTGTGTGTGTAACTTAACAAAATACTCCATACTCACCTTTCTAACTACAGGCGATAGCTTTCTAACTACAGGCGATTTTAAGAAACTTTGTAATTGGGTTTATTGGGCAAATATGCCATTATCTGCATTCAAAAAGACTCTCATCCACTGCTCATTATCAGGAAATCTCGACCCTTTTACATCAGTCAGGCCCTGTGTAACCTATGGAGAGGGGAGGGGGGAGGAGGGAGATTAGTCAGTGCTGACTTCAGAGGAGATAGCCCGGTTATCAGGGCCATGTTTAGCACCGGGCAGGGTGGGCTATGGCACGGGGCGCTGACAGCTAGGGGGCGCCCTCCTCCACCTCACTCAGAAGCTGTGGCCGATATTGGAGCCCATAGGAGACAGCGGCAGTCTGCTGCCACCACTCCTATTACACAGGGCAACGGCAGCAGATCATTGGCAGGTTGATCATTAGTATTTCAGCCTGTTGAAAGACAACGATCAGCTGACATCATGCATGTCGGCTGATCGCTGTCTTCTATTACATGTAATAGGGCCTTAAGTGTCCCCCAGCATCAGCCTTCCCAGGAATCCAGGACACATGTTCCAGACAGGGGCACTCTGCACCTCTCCACCTGGACCTCACAATTCACTCAGCAGTGATCGATAGCTTCTCACGCCAACACCCCACCCGCAGATCTCAATCAGCCGTTATCAATTGGGGGGGGGGCCACTTTTTTCACATTCGCCCTGTTGCCAAAATGGCCTAGAAACTGCCCTGCCGGTGATGTAGCTGTAAATTAACTCTTTGTTGTTCTGTTTTGGTGCCTCATCCCTCTCAACCCCTCCACTCTCCAGAAGAGGACCATGAAGACAGGGGGGAGAGCTTCAAACTGCTTTTTCATGATAAGAATGCATTTTTCTGCTAATAAAATCAATTACAAAGTTTCTTAAAATCGCCTGTACTAAATTTGCTAAATCTTAATGAGCCTATATATGGCCTAAGAATCATGCACCATCGTTAGCGATGTCCGTGCAGCCCTTGTAAAATAATAAACTATACATACCTCTCCGTGCTCCCTAATGTCCTCCTAGCTTTGCCCACTCCCAGCAGTATCTGAAGTGACATTCTGCTCAGTCAATCACCAGGACAGTGCTGTGGCCAGTGACTGGCTGAGCGGCCTGTCAATTCAGACACTGCGGGAAGCGGACGAAGCTAGCAGGACATCAGAGAGCATGCAGAGGTATGTATGGTTTGTTTTTGTTTTTTTACACATTAATCAGCAGTCGGCTGCACATCGCTATTACATGTAGCGATACGTGCCAGGTGGCTGAAGATAGTTGTCATTAGCTGATCGCTGTCCCACTGCAAGTATGTCTTTCCATAGAAACTAACAGGCAAGGGATCCACAGCTGATTTCGCAGCGAGAAATCCGCTGCAGATACGGCCTGTGTGTTTGTACCCTAAGAGAAAATTTTTTACCCTAATCAAGGCACCAGGCACATTTTAAAAGACACAACATGCCGTACTGTCATCAAACGGATGGTTTCAATAGTTTGGGGAGGGGGGGGGGGGGGGGTTGGTGGATACGGTATCACTTTAAGGATCTACATCTGTATAGTCTGGAGGGAAAAAGGGAGAGAGGGGACATGATCGAAACCTTTAAATATGTTAAAGGACTAAGGACACAATCTGAAGTTAGTTGGGGGAAAGATCCGATACAATACAAGAAAATATTATTTTACTGATGGAGTAGTAGATGCTTGGAACAAACTTCCAGCAGAATCTACAATAACTGAATGCGAACCTGCCTGGGATATACATATATCTATCCTAAGATAATAAGAAGGGAAATACTAACAGGTCAGACTAGATGGACCAAGTGGTCTTTTACTGCCAACAATCTTTTATGTTTCTACAGAGGAACTGGGGTGAAACAGAGCATTGGCACTGGACCTGGTGAGGTGAACGTTCTAACCTACAAACACAGGATAATCTTTTAGATCGTTGCACAACTTTTTTGACTAGCCTTTTAACTTAATAGCAAGGTAATGAATTTGTGACTACAAGTAGAATTTTGTAGTATTAATATTGAGTGTTCACTCACCAGTTACATTCTGGAGGAACCAGTTTATTCAACTCCTCAAGAGACTTTTCTGAACGATATTCCTGCAGATATAAAGGAATCAATTCAAGTTTAGATTTATTATTTTACGTTGCACATCAAATGTAATAACTTGCAGTTCTTAGCTGAGCTTTAAATCCAGTTCCTAAAGGTCCTACTACACAAGTGATTATCGGCCGTATTCAGCCAATACCGAACGTTATGGCCAATAATCGCTTTGTGTAATAGAAGAGAACGATCAGACGACATGCACGATGTTGTCTTTTAACAGGCTGAAACAGCAACAATCAGCCTGTTAACGATCTAATGCCATCAATAGGAGCGGCGGGCAGCAGATGGGCAGCCCCCCCAGCCTTTACCTGCTCCTCCTCACCTGCTGTCGGCGTATGTAATAGTGCCGGCAGCTGGAAGGGGAACAAGGAGAAAGCGAGCGCTGACCTGACAGGTCGGCGCTCGTTTGCTCTCCACATCGCCCCAAGTAATGGGGCTTTACACTAGTCATGATGTGACCCAGTGACATCTTGTTCACCCTAGACAATACATGAGAACAGCAACACCAAACATAAGAATATAAATCCATTATCAAATAATATTGATCCCCTTAATAATACTCCAATGATATATTTTAAAAATAAATACATGTACCATAAATCCAAGAAAATTGGTGTAATACTATGTGCCAAAAAGTGCAAGTGTCATATAAAGTGCATACTTGGAAATGAGGTGGATAATAGAGAGATATATAAGAGGAAAACCAAGTAAAATGGCCAATGCTATCACAGCTGATCAGGGTGTGGAACCCCGCGCATTCCCTCCTAAATAACTTCCTGAGGGACCAGCACTAACAATTTTTTCCTCTTCAACATTTCCTTATTATCCACCTCATTTTCAATCATGCACTTTATCTGACATATAACCAAAAGCAGTGTATGGTCAGCACTTTAGTTGCATTCCTTCACTAGTAGTGGGGTGTTTCCCTGGCTGTATGCCACTCCAGGAGAACGGAAAGATAACCCCGTGCCCAGGGGTACACAAACAGAGATACACAAAAAGATTCTCTTCAGCTCTCTAAAAGTTCAATCCTTTATTCATATAATTTAAAATGCTAAAACCTTCAGTGATCACCAATGTAGTGGCGTGTGTGTGTGTCCATAAAGGATGTGTGAATAAAGGATTGAACTTTCAGAGAGCTGGAGAGAATCTTTTGGTGTATAACTTTATCTGAAACTCAGGCCACATTCACACACCCGTAGTGCAGTCCGTGGCTGAGGACCCGCGGCCCGCACTACCGTATGTGCATATGTAGTGCTCCGTGCTTCATGGAGCACTACATTCACACATCATCACCCCAGCGATTCGTGCCGCAAAAAATGGTCTGCATTACAACATGTCCGGTTTTTTTTGCGGCACGGATCGCGGCCCCGTATACACGTACGGACATCTGAGCGGGGCCATAGGATAACATTGGTTTCATGTTCTGTCCGCAATTGCGTGCCCGCAATTGCGGACAGAACAACGAATGTGTGAATTAGGCCTTACACTTTTTTTTTTTTTTTTTTTCACAATTTGGATTTATGGTACGTGTTTAGTTTTAATAAAATATATATCTTTTTCTCTTGGACTATTGTTTAGGGGAGCCATATTATTTGATTATGAATTTATGTTCTTATGTTTGGCGTTGCCCCCCTCGTGTAATGTCTATGGTGAAAAAGGTTTTCACTGGGTCACATCAGAACCAGTGTCAGGAGTGCTCGAGTGTTGTTCTTGTATGAATCTTGTGTAATTGAGCATATGGGCTAACACTCATGTTGTTATTAGTGGGGCTCGACTAGCTTGTTTTCATTTTGACAAACTGCTTATACTGTTACCGGATGAAGAGAGAGTGGTATAAGTTCTATGTTAATACTAAAGTCTTCATGTATTTTATATCAATATGGCATATTCCGGGATATTACAAGACTACAAGAAAATAGGATGATGTGCCATGTGAAGGTTGTCAACAGCTGCAGTGCCCTCAATTCATCTCCTTATATACAGATCCCTTTCCCCAGGCAGCTGGAAGTTCCTACCTGTACAAAAGCCACAGTCACCACGATTAATATCGCCTGCAGAAAAATAAGATAATAAAATAAATTTAAAGAAACAACGATGGTTTGGTAACAGATCTCCAAGGAAAGCAGACCATAGTTATATGGCAGCCTCTACATCTTAACTTACCACAGTAATGCTGACTGCATCCTCGTACTCCTTGGTGACAACGCTGACCAGGGCAGAGCCCAGGAGGAGCAGGATGAGGGGATTTGTGAACTTAAAAGAAAGAAAAATCAGCACGTACAGAGCGAGAAATCCACTTAGCATTCTCTGGAGACGCTAAACACTTATCTATAACCGTGCAACATCCATTATAACCCATTAATGTATGGTAATGAAAACAGTGACTGAAACATGATCAGCTTAAAAAAAAATACAGTGGCGAGAACTGAGTGGGGGCTGTCACGTGGCTAGCACAGTGTAAGAATCATAATACCAATCTGCTTTAGAAAGCATACAATCTTCACCTGGCAGATGATACAGCATGATCTCGGGTGAGGCCATAACTACTGACTGCCATTTTTTGGTCACATGCCTTTGGCCTCAAGGGCCAATAAAAGGTCCACAGAGAAAATTAGTCACAAATATGGGTATAAATGTCTCTGGAGGTTTCCAACACTGTAGATTTCTGATATAATGGTGTTAAGGTGAACAATAGATTAAATGGGACTGATTTTATAACATGAACTAATCCTACCTGTCCCAGATATTTCTTCCAGATGGGATCAGAATTATCCACCTGAAATTCGTTCCAGCCATGTTTCACCCGGCGCTGGAGCACAGAACATTCAGAGAGTCCAGTGTTCACATCCACCTGGACATAGGGGTAATATAATAACGTTATGGTGATCATTATACTATGCGTTAACATCAATAGCACATACAGAACTTTCCTTAACATAGTATCTGGCATTTACTGTTTATCTGGTTTGTGACTACATAACCTTAAGTTATGGCAACTGTAGAGGTGATGTTACCTGACGGGCGGAAAACATTTCCATACAATATAAAGACAATAATAAAAGGAATGTGTGAAGGCGGACGCCACAAAAGTCAGGTAATGCTTTTAGTATGCAGAGCTGCGTATGAATAGCTACATAAAAGTCAAAGTCACACAGAAACTGCACGCAAGGACTGCTGGAGGGGAGTGCATGTCACACTCTTAGTCATCCCCTCCTGATCGTTTTTTATTATCATTTATTTTTTCCTATCCCAAATGTCTTAGAACAGGTGGTAGAATCAGCAAGTGCTCTGACACACTAGATATACTTTGGGTTAGAAATGCTGCCCCAATGTTCAAGTATAAGGTCTCCTGATCCCACACAATATTTACAGCAATGTGAACACTGAATACTATAAACCACATGATCGTTATTACAGTCCTTAATTTAAAAAAAAAATCTTTAAAGGTAAATTACATAATTGCACATTTTGCTCTGAAGCAATTACATCATGAAGTAAAGTTTCTCTAGCTTAAAAAAAAAAAGGACTGTGTTACCCTACATTTCTGGACCCAAGGATTGCAATATACAATAAATAAAACACTATATTATATGCCAAGTTCCACAACCAGTTTAAGGTATTTGGTATAGAAAAACCACAAGTAGCTATCGGGCCCACAAACAAAAGCTATACTTGGCTCCCCAATCCCCCACTGTTGCAAATCAGATTGTGTCCAATCCTGCCTGAACAGCACTTTCATTCAGACACACAGGAAGCACTTTTGGGGGCTTGGGTGGGGGTGCTGCTATGGCCAGTTACTGGCTGGGCAAGGGATATTGAGGTTATGTCGGGACAGCAGTGGTAGGGATCGGCTGGTTAGTAAAACTTCTTGTTATTTTCAAGCTAACCCAAACCCAAGCATACCGTTTTAGTAAACACAATTTATACTGTGTGTTGTGCCATTCCTCTATTTCTCTTGAAATGTTAAAGGGGTATTCCCCCAAAAATTATTTTTGCATTAATACATTGCCCACCCGTAGCTTTCCATCTTTCCAATATAAATTTATTACGGATTCTGCACAGTTTTGCTGTTATCTAGGTGCCCCCACCCCCACAGATTGCATAGAATCATCAGCTCTCAGTCCACTCCGACACCGCTCCCTGCTCCTGGCCCCGACCCTCCGAGACGGCATCACGTGTCCTCCATCTCTTCAATGGGCTGGGTTAGCACTTCTAACCCAGTCCACTGAAGTGAGGGAGGACAATGAGACGCTGCAGCTGTCTGCCTCTCTGACAGCAGCACCACCCACTGTGTGCCCCTCGCCCTGGAGGTCACCAGCTCTATGTAACCTCCCCACCCTGAGCGTACCCCCAGTCTGTGCCCCCCGTCTCCCAGTGGCCACTGGCAGCCTCCGATAAGTGCAACTGTGTAGCGGCGCCCCCCACAGAGATCACCCATATCATGCATCTCCCTCCCCCCACACTGTGTGCACAACCCCTTCACTCCTCCCCTCTCCATCAGGCTGTGCATTTACCCCCGCTCACCCGGTGGCTGGCCGCAGCGCTCCTGTGCCTGCAGCCCCAACTGTGTGACGCCCCCAGCCCTCTCATCCGCGGCCGCCCGCAGCCCCCTCACCCGCGGCCGCCCGCAGCCCCCTCACCCGCGGCCGCCGCAGCCCTCTCACCCGCGGCCGCCCGCAGCCCTCTCACCCGCGACCGCCTGCAGCCTTCTCACCCGCGGCCGCCCGCAGCCCTCTCACCCGCAGCCCTCTCACCCCTGGACATCTCAGCTCTGCTACATCATTTTCCCTATCTCAGCTCTGCTACATCGTTCTCACTATCTCAGCTCTGCTACATCGTTCTCACTATCTCAGCTCTGCTACATCTTCTCACTATCTCAGCTCTGCTACATCCTCATCACATCTCAGCTCTGCTACATCGTTTTCCCTATCTGAGCTCTGCTACATCGTTCTCACTATCTCAGCTCTGCTACATCCCGATCACATCTCAGCTCTGCTACATCCTCATCACATCTCAGCTCTGCTACATCGTTTTCCCTATCTCAGCTCTGCTACATCCCCATCACATCTCAGCTACATCGTTCTCACTATCTCAGCTCTGCTACATCGTTTTCCCTATCTCAGCTCTGCTACATCGTTCTCACTATCTCAGCTCTGCTACATCGTTCTCACTATCTCAGCTCTGCTACATCGTTCTCACTATCTCAGCTCTGCTACATCGTTCTCACTATCTCAGCTCTGCTACATCGTTCTCACTATCTCAGCTCTGCTACATCGTTTTCCCTATCTCAGCTCTGCTACATCGTTTTCACTATCTCAGCTCTGCTACATCGTGCTCACTATCTCAGCTCTGCTACATCCCCGTCACATCTCAGCTCTGCTACATGGCCATCACCTTCTCAACTCTGGTACATCATCATCATTATCATCATCAGGCATAAGCATTGCATGATGGGAAATGTAGTTTCCTATCTTGGATATAGACCATCTTTTAGAAAAACTTGTAACTCAGGAACGGAAGTAGCTAGAAAGACGGGAGACGGCTCAAAATTCTCAGGGGGACTTCGTGAGTAAGACTAGCTAGGTTTGGAGGCATTTCATTTTTTTTTAGCTCTTGGGGGGAATACCCCTTTAACAGCTGGAGGCATATCCCTACACAGAGACTATCCAATCAAAGATGACTGAAAGATTATGTAAGGCTGAACCTCAACTAATAACACCCAGGTGATTATTTACTCATACATTTCTAGTAAGAACAAGAGGAAATGCACAACACAAAGTTATAAGAAAAAAAAAGAGCTCAAAGAATTGTTATATCACATTACAGTTTTGACAGATTATAAGAATTTAATGTACAGAATCCATGCCAAGCCTGGATTGTTCACTTGTAATTTTGTTGTAACGTTTAGGCCACGTTCCAAGAGTGTGAAGGTGAATGCCTTTTTACGAAGCTTCCTGGCCAACTACCAGTCTTCTCCTGACCTGGAACCACTGATTTGCACTTGTCCAAAGGCAAGCCAGTGGTATTGGTAGTAATGGATAGGTTCCGTAACACTGCACATTTCATTGCTTTGTCCCAGTTACCTAATGCCAAAAAATTTGTCTGAACTTTTTATTCTGCATATTGTTAGACTGGATTAGATTGGGGGGGGGGGCAGTTTGTCTCTTGGTTTTGAAAGGCCTTTTGTTCTAAATTGGGATCCAACTCTCATTCCATCCAGCTTTTCCTCCAGAGAGCAATGGGCAAACCAAAATACAAAATCAGAACCTGGAACAGCATTTAAGGTGTTTTGTGGCAGGAAACCGAGAAAAACGTCAGTAATTTTGTTGAAATTTGTCAATTGGTACAAAGCCAATTATCTGTAACTATAGGTTCCATCCCTGTGACTTGTCTGAAAACGATAATTACTACTCACCAGTAATTAGATTTTCTGGAACCCAGAAGAGAGTTTCCATTTATCTATAGATTCTATAGAAGTTAATCCCCTAAAACTGTCTATATGCTGTCTGCATATTTGGGGAGCAAGCAGTTTCCTACTTTTGAGAAGGTTGGATATTACCGCCTCTGACAGGTCCGCATTCAAATTCTATGCTGTAAGATGAAGACCTTTTACATGGGGATGAAGAATGGGATTCCAAGATAGGAGGTTTGGCACTTCTGGAAGGACCCATGGATCCAGTACTGGGCCAGAAAGAAGTCAAATGCATCTGGATCCTAAATACACTTGGTATCATATATTCAGAGGAGAAAAGGCATAAAGTAGTGCTTTGCACCAGATAACTAGGAAGGCATTAACCCGTAGGGGTATATCCTGTGGATTCGGGGAAAAGAACTGCTTTAGCTTTCTTTTCAAGCCCATCTCTGGTCTGCCCCAAGGTCTCATTATTTTCTGAAATATCTCTGGAATCAAACTCCATTCTGCCTTAGTGATCTCCATCAAGGACTCTGAGCACATAACACCTTGTCGAAGATATGTTCTGGTGCTGCAGTGTATATAGACACTTTTCTCTTTTAAATAGTGTGTATACAATGGGAAATCTTTCCTTTTGGAGAGATTGTTTGGCTTGGCATAAAATCCACACTCAATGTTCTAAGGCTCCTTAACAGAGTGAGACTTGACTTGAAGGGACATCTCTTTGCTTAAGAGGTGTGAGAGCTATTTTTCATATCCTTTCTTCCCAGAATTTTCAGTGGAGCAGCAATGGTCTGTAAGTCTCCACACGTCTTCATGACGGGCTCTCATTAAGAAGAGTCACTACTCCAAATGTGTATGTTATTTATCATGATGCGCAGTTTCGTTCTGCTCCACTGTGCATGACTTTTTCAGCCTGCATGCACACCCTTCCCGAGCAGTGCTTCTTGTCACTTCTAGCATTATCCAGAGCCCTAACACTTTAACCACCACTACTGCCTGAATCGCCTTTCTTAGCTGCTGATGTACTATACCCAGATAACAGGGGCTACCACGGCACTTCCTTGTCTTTTCTGTCATACATAAGCACCCACTGGAGCACCAACACAAGCTGCCACATTATTCCCTTAGGGGAACTCTACCATACACAATGAACAGAACAGAAGCAACTACTTTCCTTATCCTCCCAGGCAGCACCTGGGGCCTGCAGAAGTCTTCTTCAAAGGACATGAAACCACTAATGAAGGTGATAGGCTTTGCCTTTTATAGTTGCAGGTGTCCTGTGCTTGGAAGATGGACTCTTTCTCCTGGTGCTGTCACAGGTAAAGGGAAAAATCCAAAAGATTAACACCAAAGAGTTGTGTACAGCCTGGGCTCAGGTTTAGCAGAACCTGCAGAAATCCCTGAATAAACAAATACTAGTTGTTAATAAGAAAAGATCATCTGGCTCTAGTTAAGTAGGAACCCTTTAAGAACGGGCTCAAATTTATTGGTCCTTATGGAATTTTTGTCCTGTCTCTTTCCATCTGGAACTGGCTGATTCATTTAAAATTCATAATCTTTGCTGAAAAAAATATGTTCCTTCTATTATGTCTGCCCAGAGGCCTCTTCCTCCAATAGAAGTTCTGGATATGAAGTTTCCAAGATGTTCGATTCTAGGTCTTGGAGAGTACTACTGTGGTGAGCCCCCAGATGATGTTGTAGAGGTGGGACGGCCGGTCACTTGCTAGATGGAAGTGTGACGCCACTACTATGGTGGATGGCCTTAGGGTTTTGTCACGTGACGCCAGTGCCTGGTGGGCACACAGGTGTGTTGGCACGCCTGCTTTTAAAGTGTAAGGCCGGTTGTACCCTTTTCCCCTGTGGTCGGTGTCCTGTCTGGTCCCTTGGGATAGTGTAGTCACAGGTAGCCCGAGTGGTGTAATGACCCTCCCGAATAGTAGTAGGACCCGCCACCCACAGAAAGGGCAAATGTTCCAAGGTCGCGATGTAAGTGCTGTGCAGGTGGTCGTGAGTAATCACAGACTCCGTTGGTAACGTTGACTTGGTTTACTATTGGCAAATGTGCAACAGGTAATACAAAGGTGCTTAGATATACACTTGACAAAGTTTCAATTAAGACTAAGACGTAAAACCACCAGATCTGCTTGATAAGTACTGAGAAGGATATAGTAGAGAGGAGCGTGCCGTGAGAGTCTCAACCCAAGTAGTAATGTGTTTTGCCGGGATGTTGGAGTGTGTAGAAGAATACTTGTAGAAGAAGAGGAAGAAGACAACCTGTGCCCGTGTACTGACTTTCCTTTAGTCTTCACACCACCTTTTGCCCACTAGCTTCATTCTTTGGAAGGATGAAAGAATCCGCCCGTGCATAGAACTAAGTCTATGACACGGGCGGAGACACGCGTGCCCGGCGCAGTCTGCGAGCGGACGCGAGCTGAGAATTCTGCAATAGAGTTTCCATCAAAATTATTCAGTGTGCACATACCCTAAGAATAAGACTTTTCTGTAGAGGGGACCTGGCAGAGGGCCAGGGCCCAGGTAGAACCGCTGTGGAGAGCTATCTGAGCTACATCCTTTCTCCACTGAAGCTCAAATAAGACTTCTCCTTCACCCAAGGGATTAACTTCCTATCCAGCGTGTAAGGTGCGTTGTGGTTGGGTGGAAAGAGTGCAACAGAAGAGTAGAAAGGGAAGAGGTGATAGGACAGAAGAAAGTAAAGATCCTACTGGTTCACAGAATCTGGTACATACAAATACAATAACCCTTTGAGATACTTTAGCTGTGCAGCTTCCATACTTCAATATACAATACAGCGACATCCAGTGGTCATCTTTAGTAATACTTTGGCTGCAATAAGACCACAAAAAGTACAGACTTTTACGAAGGGTGTGAACAGCAGTAACACCCCTAGTGGGACACCACACTACAATATTTGGTTCTTTGGAAGGGTTAAGGACATGGCAAAACCATGGCCATTCAATAAGGGTCTTGTGGACACTTATAAAGGGTGGGGTGTGGCTGTAACATACTCACCTAAGCCTGTCACATCACTGTCCTCCTCTGACATATATTGGAGACACTTCCCGGGACCTTGGACAGCTTTCTCAGATTGCCAGGAAATGGACATGATGAGATGCCATTCTGATCACCCATGTGCTGTGCAGAGCAGAAGTACTGCCCTGATCTGGTCCTGCAATTCCATATCTCCCTGAACTGTTCTTTTAGGCTGGGGTTACCGATCACACTGGCTGGTCACATGACCCCTTCACTCATACATGTTAATGGGGTTGTGTTGTCACAAAAATTTCATCCTGAATGGATTTAGACTGCAAGGTTGCGGTCACACCTTGTCATTCACTTGTATTAGTATAGGAGTTGGACAACAAGCAGTGGGATACAGCGATTCCTGGTCATGCAAGTGGGAATTGCTGTGTAGCTCCAGCCTTCATCTACTGATAGGAGGTGCATGTGATATGACTCTATAGCCACACACATTTATCTGCCTGTGCCACGGATTTGCCTTTGCTTTTGCGAGTTGGTTTTGACATGCTTCTACACTTTCTGACCTTAGCTTGGTATTAGACTGTTTTTGCTCCTGACTTATTCACCTTAGTTTTTCACTTTTTCCTTATCCCTCATGCTAATATAGGAAGGAACCCTCACCCAGTTGGGGGCCACCATTTAGAAAGGTCATTAAGTGGGAAGAGAAAGAAGGAGGAATTCATTTACCCTGTGGACAAAATGACTTTGTAGCCATGCGCAATGGCAATATAGTTTACCAAATGCGTCTTATCATAGAAACTATATAGAAATGAATGCACATCAGGTGGGTGGCATAGAGAAGTCTCCAAGAGATGTGACCCATCCATTCTAAAATCACAAGTTATGAGTAACACATGTTGTTTAATGAGTACTTACATGATGTTTTCAATGTCCCTGAGCACTATGCCATGGACTAATTCTGCGTTTACATGAAACGATAATTGGCCCGATCGTACGATTAACGATGTCGGAGTAACGTTTTTTTTTCATAACGATCAGCGTTTAGACGGTACCATATATTGTACGGAAAAATTCGTTTTGCGATCGCTTAAGCTTGTTTATTAATGATATTGAGAATGGAATTAACAGCAATGTTTCTATCTTTGCAGATGACACCAAGCTTTGTAGTACATTACAGTCTATGGAAGATGTGCAGAGGTTACAGGATGACTTAGACACTCTGAGTGTTTGGGCGTCCACTTGGCAAATGAGGTTCAATGTGGATAAATGTAAAGTTATGCACCTGGGTACTAATAACCCGCAAGCATCATATGTCCTGGGGGGAGTTACACTGGGAGAGTCGCTGATGGAGAAGGATCTGGGTGTACTTGTAGATAATAGACTACAGAACAGTACACAATGTCAGTCAGCGGCTTCTAAAGTCAGCAGGATATTGTCATGCATTAAAACAGGCATGGACTTTTGGGACAGGGATATACTACAAACCCTGGCAAAAAGTATGGAATCACCAGTCTTGGATGAGCACTCATTCAGACATTTCATGCTGTAAAACAAACTCAGATCAAAAACACGATACAATATTAAGGTCATTCCAAAGTGCAACTTGTTGGCTTTCAGGAACACTCAAAGAAATGAAGAGAAAACATTGTGGAAGTTAGTGAATGACACTTTTATTGACCAAGCACAGGAAAATAAATATGGAATCACTCAATTCTGAGGAAAAAAGTGTGGAATCATGAAAAACACATAAACAAAAGACCATTCAAAATACATCACTAGTATTTAGTTGCACCACCTTTGGCTTTTATAACAGCTTTCAGTCTTTGAGGCATGGACTTGATGAGTGACAAACAGTATTCTGCATCAATTTGGTGCCAACTCTCTTTGATAGCAGTTGCCAGATCAGCTTTGCAGGTTGGAGCCTTCTTGTGGACCATTTTTTTCAATCTCCACCACAGGTTTTCAATTGGGTTGAGATCTGGACTATTTGCAGGCCATGACATCGACTGAATGTGTCTTTCTTCAAGGAATGCCTTCACTGTTTTTGCCCTATGGCAAGATGCATTGTCATCTTGGAAAATTATTTCATCATCTCCAAACATCTGTTCAATTGAAGGGATGAGAAAACTGTCCAAAATGTCAATGTAAACTTGTGCATTGATGGAAGAATTAACCACAGTCATCCCCCCAGTGCCTTTGCCTGACATGCAGCCCCATATCATCAAGGACTGTGGAAATTTGGTTGTTTTCTTCAGGCAGGCCTCTTCATAAATCTCACTGAAACGGCACCAAACAAAAGTTCCAGCATCATCACCTTGTCCAATGCAGATTCTTGACTCATCACTGAAGACAACTTTCATCCAGTCATCCACAGTCCATGATTGCCTCTCCTTAGCCCATTGGAGTCTTGTTTTTTTATGTTTAGGTGTCAATGCTGGTTTTCGTTTAGCTTTCCTGTATAGAAATCCCATCTCCTTTAGGCGATTTCTTATGGTTCGGTCACATACATTGACTCCAGCTTCCTCCCATTTGTGCTTCATCTGTTTAGTTGTACTTTTTCGGTTTTCAAGACAAATGGCAAGGGAAAGGAAATAGACTGGGTGTGTCCTTTTTCTCTACCTCCAATTTGAGTGATTCCACACTTTTTTCCTCAGAATTGAGTGATTCCATATTTATTTCCCTGTGCTTGGTCAATAAAAGTATCATTCACTAACTTCCACAATGTTTTCTCTTCATTTCTTTGAGTGTTCCTGAAAGCCAATAAGTTGCACTTTGGAATGACCTTAATATTGTATCATGTTTTTGATCTGAGTTTGTTTTACAGCATGAAATGTCTGAATGAGTGCTCATCCAAGACTGGTGATTCCATACTTTTTGCCAGGGGTTGTATTACCGCTTTATAAAGCTTTGGTGCGGCCTCATCTGGAGTATGCTGTCCAGTTTTGGAACCAGATTCATAAAAAGGATATTCTAGAGCTGGAGAGGGTACAAAGACGGGCAACTAAACTAATAAGGGGAATGGAGCATCTTAGTTATGAGGAGAGATTAAAAGAATTACATTTGTTTAGTCTGGAGAAGAGACGTTTAAGGGGAGATATGATTAATTTATTTAAATATATAAATGGCCCCTACAAGAAACATGGGGAAAAGATGTTCCAGGTTAAACCCCCTCAAAGGACAAGAGGGCACTGCCTCCGCCTGGAGAAAAAAAGGTTCAATCTCCGGAGGCGACAAGCCTTCTTTACCATGAGAACTGTGAATCTGTGGAACAGTCTACCACAGGATCTGGTCACAGCAAAAACAGTAGAGGGCTTAAAAACCGGCCTAGACAAGTTCTTAGAGCAAAACAATATAAATGCATATGTATAGCACCCCTCCCCCTTCCCTGTATCCATCCCCTCCTTGGTTGAACTTGATGGACATGTGTCTTTTTTCAACCGTATTAACTATGTAACTATGTAAGCCTATCTCACGCATTGGTTAAATTGGCGAACGACTGTTTAAACGGAACAATCTGCAAATTTTTTGCGAACGATCAGCGACGATTTGAGAACATGTTCAAACATCAAAATGAACGATTTCTCGCTCGTTTGATCGTTCGCTGCGTTTACACGTACGATTATCGTTCAAATTCGATCGTTATCGCGCAAATTCGCACGATAATCGTTACGTGTAAACGCAGTATAAGATTTGCTGATTTTTGAGGGGACAGCTGGGGGCATATTACACGAAGGGCCTACAGGCTGCAGACTGCGCATGGGGATAGCTGGCGCAGACTGTTCATGGGAATAGTTGGTGGCAGACTGTATGAGAGGACAGCTGGGGATGGGTCTCCAAACTGTGGCCCTCCAGCTGTTGCAAAAGCACAATTCCCATCATGCCCAGACAGCTAAAGCTTGGGATTTGGCTCTCCAGGCATGATGGGAAATGTAGTAATGCAATAGCTGGAGGGCCGCAGTTTGGAGACCCATGAGGGCTTCATTAAGGTTACCACAACTCTGTTAATAGTCATGTCTACAGCATATGTGCTCTACTAGATATGTAGATATATGTAACAAATAGAACAAGACAGAGAAAAATGTACAAAACGTAAACGACTGGAGGGGATCAGACATCACCATTGCAGAAATATGAAGGAAATGCTTACATGTAAATATTTTAAAAGCTCGCTCTCATCCAGCCGGCTTGCTTCCTTGGCAGGTAACGGGATGACATCTTCTTCTTGTCCCACAGATTTCAGTTCACACTGGTCGTCTGCCTATGATAATGAGAAGGAATTTATAGACAAATGCTGCCAGATCTGATATCAGTCATATTCATGTACATAGGAAGCATTGTTATAATAGGTATGTAATAGTCAGGGTGGAGGGAATAGCATCACTATACAATCTCAGGCACCTGGGCTCTGCATATGGAAGTGGACAGCGGCATATGGCTCCGGCAAACACGCTACACAGTAGTGCTCCGATGCAATAAAGAAACTCTGTAGTACAATGAAGAAAGTAAGTCAAAGGCACTCACCAGTCCAATGCGTTCATAGTCTGGTTTATTGCAATAACTTCATATGTGCAGGGAGGGGAGAGCGCGGAGCAGGCGAATCCTCACTAAATGACAAGGGGTGCATCACGCGCAGAGTGCTTTTTTTCTCCATGTGTGAAACAACCATTGTCAGTCAGTGAGGACAGGCCTGCTAAACACTCTCCCCTACCTGCACGTATGAAGTTTTTGCAATAAACAGACTATGAATGCATTGGATTGGTGAGTGCCTGTGACTTTCTTTTTTTATTGTACTATACCTGATAGGTATTTTTTTGTACACAGGAGGCAGTATTATAGTAGTTTATTCTTGTCTATAGGGAGCAGTGTTATTATTATGGGGCACAGTATTTTTGTAGTTATAGTCTTGTACATACAGGGCAGTATTATTGTAGGTACTTTCTTGTAAACTGTATTATAGGAATTATCGTAGTTATATTCTTGTACATTGGGGGGCCGTATTATAGTTTTTATACTCTTGTCTGTAGGGAGCAATATTATAGTAGTTCTTGTCTATAGGGGCAGTATTGTTGCTGTATCTTTCAGCAGCTTGGCTTGGATGTTTATCTCACAGTTGGTCTATACTCTACAGGCCTCATTACACATGAGAATTATCTGCCAAATCAGGCAGCTATCACCTCATGTTACAGGAGCAGCCATCAACTGATGAACTAGCAAACATTTTTTTCATTGGCTGATCGCTCACTTCTAACTTGCTGTTAGCTGCGCATCTCCCTGTGTAATAGTAGAGGGTTCTGTAAATAGGAGCAGGGCCGTATTTACCACTAGGCACCCGTGGTCCGGTGCCTAGGGCAGCACCTTGCAGGGGGGCAGCACCAGGGAGCAGGGGGGGGGGGAAACAACTTTTTTTATTATTATTTTTTTAGTCTCCCACCTCCCGGTCAGACTTGCCAGTAAATATGGTGACTTTTTGAGGGGGGTAGGTATGATCAGTTCTGGTGTGGCGGTATTGTTCAGGTCTGGTATGGCTGTGACACCTGGAGCTATTACCTACCAATCTACCAATCCTGTGGTGAGAATTCCTTCAGACAATATGCAGACTGCTCTATTCATTCAGTCAATGTGGAAATTTATGTGTTAAGCAGTTAAAAATCATAAAAATGTGATTCAGACAACGCTTCTAGAAGTAAGAATGCATGTGGCCGAAACCACGCTCCCCCACAATGGGGCGTCTTTAGGTTTAGTGCCTAGGGCAGCAGAAGCTTTTAATACGGCCCTGAATAGGAGGCAATCTAAATGATCAGTGCTCATTTAAAGCATGGCTTGGTCCGTGGAATATGACCTTAAGAACATGATTAAGATTAAGTGGAAATTCTAGCATTTACAAAAAAAATTACAGATCTGCTGTAAAATTACCTTCTGGTCCATTTACAGATAAGCTATGTGTATAGAGTGGGAGATAATCTAAAGTGGCTGCGCAAAAAAAAAGGCTTACATATTTTTTTATGTATTTTAGACTGTTCTTAGATACTTTAGATGTCAACATTTGACATCAAGGGGGTTGCCGAAAAGTGGGCAGTTATGTTCGGGTCCTCCCTCTTTTTTAGGCTTTTTGCATATTTAGTATTCTGCTCCTCATCTAGGAGCTTATTTTGGTCAGTATATTTGGCCAGAAGTAGGTCAAACATGGGAAAAAGGCACAAATATTTTCCTTTTTTGTTTCTCTGTGTTGTTTCAAACTCCTGGTTTTAATTAAAAAAAAACCTATGTTACATTCTACTTATGGAAGACTCTGTACAGCACATAAGGTCTCTCCCAGTTAGGGTTCTGCATGAAATATAGGTAAGGATCTGATAACCAGTTCAACAGTAAGGATGGCATGTCTGCTATGTGGGCAGGGTCCATCTTTAGCAACCCCAAATCAACCAGTGACATCAACCTGCAGGCTCTATTTAGGTCATTGCTGCCACCCAACAGGGAAATGCAGAGCAAACGTCTCAATTATAGACGCTCCCCACACAATATCAACCTGAAGATCCTTATACCGCAGAAATGTTCTAATTCTATGTAAATATCACAGATGCCAAAGTATTAAACAACTGGAGAACTGCCCAGGAGCTGGTACTCCTAACCATAAGATAACCCTGTGTCTCAGAGACTAGGGATTATCCACAATACATAACCTGCAGAATATTGCTCTGTCCTCTCCCCACCTTGGCAAGTAGGTAGTGATCTATTCTGCACATTATTATACCACTGACCATTATTATATCACTGAGATCTGCAGAACAGTGCTCGGATTCCTCTAACATCTGACACATGGTTATATATTGACACATTGTCTATATTTCTGAGCTGACCCTCCTATATATAATTTCCACGGTTATCGGTGCCAGCTGTGCACAGTCACTGCCCCGCCTTAGGTAACCAAATCCAAGAGCACTGAGCTCACATGTGAGTAATCCTCTATGGGGGTCATGATGAGGTGCGGATCAATGGTGTCAGATCTCTGAGCAGGTGATGCAGGAATGTGAACAGTTTATTTAAGGAACTCGAGAAGAAGCCGAGAAACCAGAGAGACAAGGAAGTTGCAGAGGGTGTAGCCATAAGGAAAGAAACAACCTGGTGGTCTCCAGATCAGGTCAGCAGAGGAGCAGCCCCTCCCATGTACTTCTGTATAAGAGGGTACAATGGTTCTGCCACTGTCCAGGAGTCTTGTAGGGGTCAGTCAATAAAGGAGGACTAAAGATAATCGGCTAACATTCAGAAAATTTCTAACATACTTTTGTGTCTAAGTTGTGGATAAGAAGAATTCAGAAAATCTGCAGCAATGTTTTTAATGCAATGAGTGACATCAACAATAAAAATGCGCCGAAGCATCGCTGTGAATATTCACGGCTATACATAGCGGGGTAGATCCAAAGGGCAGATCCATCTATGTGTTGGGTGAGATGTATCACAGAAACCTGAAAACTTTCACTAAAGCTTTAAAAAAAGCCCAACTGGTAGGGTGACGGAGTCGGAAGCGATAACTGTCATACTGGCAATCACTTTACAGTAGGTTATGTACATTGGAAATGAGCCTGTCCTTGGACCAAATGAAATCTTGACTTGAAAGAAAAAGAGTTTATAGGCACCTCCATAAAATCCAAGGAATTTTTTTTTTAGTCCAAGATTAAAGGGTAGTTTTAAAGCGGGGATACTGATGCCAGTTCCCGCGGACTGCGCTAGCCTATTCCCAGGCGCCAGCCCGGCCTGAAGCACCGAAGGTGGGCCCGTCCGCCCCCAGTGTGACGATCTCCCCTCTGTGCAGGGTCCAACAGCACTGGTGGAGTAAAGTTCAGGAGGGTGGTAAAAACCACAGAGATGCACGCCAGGAGGACAGCAATCCTGGTAGCTGACCATAGGAACATCAAATGCAGGCAGAGTCCGACAGCATCCAATGTAGAGTTTCAAAGCTTTATTAGCATAGCAGGTACATGTAGCAAAGTTTCGACCTTGCGGTCTTTATCAAGCATACATACAAATATCATTTGTATGTATGCTTGATAAAGACCGCAAGGTCGAAACGTCGCTACATGTACCTGCTATGCTAATAAAGCCTTGAAACTCTACTTTGGAAGCTGTCGGACTCTACCTGCATTTGATCTCCCCTCTGTGACGCAGCTCCATGGATTCTAATAGAGCCAATCAGTAGTGGATTATAATAGCGGCGTTCCGGGGGCAGTCCGGGGCCCTGAGTTCCTGGGGGGCCCATGACCACCTAGAAAGACTTATACATTCAGTGGTGTACTGTCTCCTGGCTACACTTCCGTCATGATTTGCAAAAAATCACAGGTTTTTTTATGGCAATTTTGCACAAATAAGGACATCATGGCATTATCTATACTGTACTATGAACGCCAGGCTAGTGCCGCCATAGTTACAGTGGGGTGGGGGGGCCCAGGCTTGGTGAACAGCCCGGGGCCTATGGTAAAGTTAATCTGCCCCTGGAGCCAAGTCACAGAAGGGAGGGGGTTTTGTCATACTGGGGGCGGGCGGACCCGCCTTCAGTGCTTTAAGCCAGGCCGGTGATCGGAATAGACCGGCTCCGTGCATGGAAACCAGACCTTGAATCAAAAAAAAAAAAAAGGGCAGTGACACTGGCATCCCTGAGCCGCACCAGTCTATTGATGTAAAAATCTTAAAGAGATATACCTAATGGTACAAAGTAGGCAGAGTACCACTCTATGCTGTAGCATGCCAAAAAACTGTTCTTTTCCTTTCAGAGGCATCATGCCAGATACATCCTTTAAATTTAGGTCCCTTTACAATGAATTCATTTGGAAAAAATGGATGCCCAAGGCCCTGCCTCATTGACACCGGCTGTAGGAATAAAAGTTTGCAAAAAAAATTGTCTGTGGAGCCTCATTTAAGAGTCAATACTTATTGGTCCCTGCTTTTGTACAGGCTGTATTTAAGCTGTTTATCTGATATGGTGATATATCTATTTCTAGAATCAGTCACTAATGTCGAAGACGCCAACCATGAACCTGCATTTAGAGGGGAGAGGATCAGATGATCCATGAGCGATAAAGCGTGTTTTCAGTCAGTTTTCTTTATCACAACCTTCCTCCTCCTGATGACCTACTTCTGTCACAATACAGAACCGGGAAGGCCGCACTGTCACTGCTCATATTTAATTGGCACCAGGAATCAGCACCTTCCTGAAAAAGGGGAAATAATGAGGGGTCTGAGCTGTGCAGGCTGATAAACTCCTTTCTAGAATGTGCCGCCACAGGTACACACAAGGCATTGTTCCCACAGCTCTGAGACCTGGCACAGGATGACTATGGGTCAGGTTGTGCCAACTGAAGGCTTAACCCTTTGTTGTGCAGAGGTCCATTCATTATGTGCACTGTAATTCTTCACATATTATGATAACTACCTACAAAAATCTGTTAAGATCTCCTATAGGCTCAGTAGGTACTCTCCCCAGTAATTGAATATCTCTGTTATATTGCATGGAATCATCCCTTCCTTCCACCACTTTCACCCCTTTTTGATGTTTCATCTCTCACCAGTCGTGGGTACTTATATGTTCTCTTCTACTTATTTTTCTATTCTCTTGTATGTTTCGTTTCTCCCCTCTTTCTTTATGTCTATTTGTTTTCTTTCTTGGCATGTCTATGTACGATAAAAAATAGTAAAAGAGTTGAGTGCAGATGTGTGCCGTCGGCACCCCACTGTTCTTAGGTGTTGTTGAATGGTCATTGCTGTAATATTCTGATGTTCATGTTTGGCTTTAGCAAATGTTTATTACATTATGTACATGTGGTGGGCTGCGTCTCACCCCGTTTGCTCAGCTCGCACTTTCATAAATAAAGAGAATTAAAAAAAAATATTATGATAACTAAAGAGGCAGATGCACAGCAAAATATTACACGCCCCACTGCATAGTCCATTCTGCATACAGTCTACCTGTAGTCACCAGGTGAAAGCCATGCACTGGACTCCACCCTAAATGGAGCTGTGACGTCACAAGTCTCACTCCTGGGCCCAGAGGCCACCTGTAAAGCGACACATTACAATACTGAAGCCACCAATGTCACAGAATGCCATTACCCAGCTGTCCGGATACTTAGTGTTGACACAGGCAATAAAAGAGAAGTAATCTCTTCCTTGTAAGGGGCCATAAAACATGGGTGTCACAGGGTGTGGGTGCATATAGTCCAGTGGGTGTATTGAATCAGGATATTGGGTGGTTTGGGGTGTCAAGATAAAGGCTGGTCATAGGCTAGTGGGAATAGGTTCCCAGCATGTAGGTGTCAGCGCTGCTCCCAGGTTCTTCCTGTTCTGTCCCTGGCCCAGTCTGTCCCATTTGCACAGAACCTGGTGTTTGCATTTCCTCACACGCAGGAAGAATGAACTATTGTTCTGTAGGATAATGCGGATTCTCAGAAACTAAATGCCTACAAGTCAAATATAAACCACAACGTAGAAGGAAACATGTGAGGTCGGGATGAAAGGCTGCAGCGTGCACAGTGCAGACACCCGCTCTATTCATACACAGGGCTGGCCGTATAGAGCTGCACTAATGCACCATCCCCATGGTAAATGCCTTTGGTCATGGTGCTATTTGTACTGTAATGCAATGGACTTATAGGAAAATCACATGCTGCCAGGAATGTCATATCGGCAAACATGATGGGAAGGGAAACCTCTAAGCTTTGCTATACAGGCAACATCAGCCAATATGACACCCACAGGTGCTGTCATCCAGCTTTCCCATAATGCAGTGATACAGTACATCCCCTGCTGCCTATTATAGTACTATAAATGTCCAAAACCAGTATGAGGGCTGTAAGAATGGCCCAAAAAAAAATGGTCACGGGGTATCCTGTTGTTGAGACCCCACGATATCAGTAGTAATCTTTGGGGGAGCTAGTTCTTAGGGAACATTAAGTACAGTATTTCATAGTTCTCAGTTGTATGCCTGTGTATAATACTGACAGTAGATTTTACTAACCTTATAATATACAAAAAATATCAGAACCCACTTACAATTTTGTGAAATTTTACGTGATATAGCCTAGGAGGGTAAAACAAGCGCAATATATAATACCATCTCATCCACATCTTCCATTATTTACCCAAAACTCACAACCATTGCCCCGTCTCTCTGACGCCCTATGATATCAGGAATACACCAAGTTATCTGCAGGACAAAAGACAGCTATTACAATCTTCAGACAATCTTGAACGACTCCCTTTCTGGGCTTATATGTCACGCTGAGTCGTTATATTCAGTATATAGTATATAGTCTTTCTTTCCTCATTGTTTAGCATTCAGCCCTGAGCGACCATACTGTTGGCATGAAACATTACATCATACAAGTTTTGTCACATGAGTTCTCTTATAGGCACTTTATATGGGGCACACATACCAGAATTCCTAACATCGTAAATGATTCCTGTATTTTTAAAGGGAACCTGTCAGCCTGTCATGCTCCACTGATTTCCTATGGCCATCTGACTTATCTCTGCTCATTTGCATATTGAACACAAAGATGAGCCGCGGTCAGATCTCCACGGCGGGGCCGGCACCGGGACACACAGGAGCAGGTAATTATGCGGGCCCTGTCCAGGGGTGTGAGGTGGGTTTGAGGGGGCTGCCTGGGGTGACAGGTTCCCTTTAAAAAGTTTTCCTCAATGTGATGCCTATGTCCGGCATGGGGAACCTTCAGCCCTCCAGCTGTTGCATTCCCCCCCCAAGTCCTGATTATGTAACGGGGGAAATGCCTTCCCAGCTTTCTCAGCCAATCAGAGCAGGCAATCGATCAACCAGGTTGTGACATCGGCTAAGAGAAGATCCTGGAGCCGCGTGGGGGGTCTCAAAGCGGCACTGGAGCTTTGGCGAGGCACAGATAGAGGTAAGTTAAGATGTTTATGTTCCCCCCTGCCCCAGAGTTTTTTTTTGTTTGTTTTTTTAAGTTGCCCCTGCATTGCTGTGAATCTGTTGCTGTTTTTTTTGTTTCCTTTCTGCTAATACAGCACCTTACTACCACAGCACATCCATAATCCACTTCTCCCATTACATGTTAATGTAATTACATAAAAATCACCCTTCAGTACATTCCCAGACGGTTCAGTCTAAGCAGTCTATTTGTGTGTCATGACACAGCAGGGAGGAGAATGGCTTGTAAGCAGGTGCTCTCTTGTCATTGGCCAGATAAGTGAGGGAGTTCAGCTGTGAGTGCTACCCTGCTCCTTGAAATGGAGAAAATAATAAATATCTGTGCACCAAGTAAGAACCTATAAATCACCTTGCCACTACTTTGAAGGGTTAATGTAACAAAACCATGCAGGTTTCTAAAACTTTTTTGAAAGTACAGGTACGCTTTAATAGCAATGATATCAACCTCAAGATCATTAGCTGTCACTATATGAACCAGTTCCTTGTTCATATCTGCAAGGTGATAAAACAAGAAAAATGATAACAATGTCTGCTTATGGCAAGTCTACTATAAGGAATGCTATTTTACATCTACATGAGTTACCACCCAGCACATGTAAAAGCCGTTCCAGCAGGAGAACAATTAACAGCCAGATTGATTCTGATAATGAAAGTTAGAAAAGAAAATGTTGTGTAATGCAGCGAGAATATTCTTCCGGGCTCCTAGACAGCGCCAGTGATATAGCATAGAAGAAAAGCAGATCAGATTTACCTGATATCACACAATGTCCCAGAAAAATCTGGACTAAAAATACTCTGTTTACCTGTGTCACTACATGCTGTGCTATGTATAAGACATTATTAGCATTCTGAAGTATTTGCCAGTACTCCACCAGAATGAACAGCATGCAATATATGCAGATTTGACGGATACAGATTTTTTCTAAGCAAGGCCAATTTTTTTCGCCGCCATGAACTATATATACTATATTATGCTACAGGTCACAGTAATCTCTAATACCAGCAGTTTGAGTGTGCTGGCACCAGTAAGTGATGGGGTGGGCACAGCGTCCATATCTCTACCACCACTGCAAGAATAACCTGTAAAACATGAACAATAATTACATCACAATGCAGCAAGGGGTTAAAGGGGCTTGTTATTTTACTAACCACTTTGATAAATTATGTGCTGACTGCGACCCCTTTGTATCTCTGCCCCGGGCCATGAGTTAACTTAACTGTTTCCCGTTTATTTGTAGTGTCCTGAGAAGGAGTATGTGATATACACGTCACTCTGCCTCCTCCACAGTATTACACTGTGCCCATGCCGAAAGCGCAGGTGCAAGGAGTTGGCAGAGTGACGTGTATGTCACATGCTCTGCCATATGACGCCATCTTAGGGATGAGAGAGCCGTCCAGCCAGCACATGACCTAGGCGGGGGGCTACATTGGTACAGAGAACTAGGCCGCAGTTAATGTTCCCTTTTTTACTTGTGTAATACAGTTTACTAAAACATTGATGAAAGATGGCAACACCCTATAATGGCTATAAGGAATACTACAACTCCCAGCAGGTTCTGAAAGTCTGCAGCTCTCTGGGCATTATAGGCAATGTAACTCCCCAACAGGGAAGGGAAGACAGTCCCATGAAATAATTTTGTGGACCCTTTTTTGTAGGCTGCCTTTTCCCTGGACCCTTTTCTTCTCAGTGAGCCTTGCTGTGAGAGAGAATTGACTGTATAGACATAGGGCCCTATTCCACTGGACGATTATCGTTCAGATTATCGTTAAATCGTTCGAATCTAAACGATAATCGTTCGGTTGAAATGCAGTTAACGATTAACGACCGAACGAGAAATCGTTGATCGCTTTATAAGACCTGGACCTATTTTTATCGTTGCTCGTTCGCAAATCGTTCGCGTTGAATAAGACATCGTTCGGTCGTTCGCAATAGATACGAATGCAATAGCGAATAAATAGCGAAGAAAAAACGATCGCAATTACGATCATAAGTAACGATTATCGTTCAATGGAAATGAGTGAACGTTTTCAGGTCTTTCGCAATAGTGGTCGTTTGCGATCGTTAATCGTTAATGATATGCAAACGATAATCGTCCAGTGGAATAGGGCCCTTAAGTGGTCCTGAAAGTCCAAGATGTGGATGGGCAGCAGGGATAGGGCACCTTGATGTTCTAACATCTAGTATAAATCTGCGAGAGGACAGGGTCTTAGTGATGTTTAGGAGGCAGAGGGGCCAGCACAGGACACGTGATGTCATCATGGTGGCTATATATATATATATATATATATATATATATATATATATATATATATATATATATATATATATATACAGTAAACTGGGTGAAAGCTGAGAGATTATAGGATTTTAGTAAATATAACTGAAACAGGAAAAAAAATCCCTCATACTAGAGAAGTCAAACTGTTACTGCACTACAGTATCTAGCAGCAACCACTGAAGCTTGGCTGCTCTGTGTACAGCAGTCTAAGCACTATTAAGAGCACTACTGCTCAAACAAAGTAAGGGAACTATTGCACCATCCATTACTTAGTAATACATACTACTGGCCATCACCGATTACTAAGCCACAATGATACATCCCCCAACCCACATTAGGCAGAATTCAATTTAGGAGTCTGGAAAGCTAAGTGACAACCCTGTTAAGGCTGCTATTTTTGTTGTCAACAGGTTTCTATGCAGCAGAGAATGACTCAAGGACTTTTTGTTAGGACAAATGTCCTCATGAGAATCTAGAGCTGAACAATGGTCGGTGACTAGTATTAAAGAAGCAATTGTCTGAGAGTTGGTGGCAGATGACAACCTGTAACATTCGAGCCAGGGCCCTCACTAGAGAGCGGCGTGCAGGGAGGAAGAGGGTTAAGTGCTCAGGATCAATAGGTCTCTCACATTAACAGGTAATTACAGGTAACGTTATATAACGTGATCACCCTCAGGCCCAGGCTACACCGAGACGGTTTGTAGTGTGACTGATTGATTTAAACTATTGAGTAACAGGTGTAGTCCAAAAGAACACACAGCAATGTAGGCAATCTTGTGGACTGTAGCTGTCATGTGTAAATCGCTTAGTCTAACGGAAAAGTTATCCATGGGAGAGGAAGGGAACAATATGTCTCGGTGACACGAGTGTCCAGGCAAATGGCTACTCACTCCAGCTGCAAGCGCTGCAGAATCTGTTGGCGCTATACAATTAAATGTTACTATTATTATTAGCTGCAGGCTGGGAACTGTGCAGAGATCAAGCAGCACTCCTAACCTACATTAACACTGCCCAAGGCCCAACCATGTTCCCACTAATGATTCCAATAGATCCAGTCACAGCTATTCATTACAGATCTGGTTATATTACTCTATGATCATCCTTTGCTTTATATCAGGGAGATGCATCTTCGGTTATTCTGTACTGTAAGTCTGTGTCACTCCCATTACAAAAATGCAAGGTGGCCTAGACCTGGCATCATATACAGAAACACAGGGTCTAGAGACAGAACATCGTACCCAATGTTTACCACCTTTGGAGCACTTGACCCAGCTAAGACTCAATCATGAGAGGTCTGAGGGGGACGCGGCCACCTGTCACATCTCCTAATTCTTCACCAGATGTACATGACGCAGCTAGGCTGACAAGTTCCGGAGAAGGGGGGCTGATTGACTCCCACAGACATGACAGCCTGAC
This sequence comes from Dendropsophus ebraccatus, assembly GCF_027789765.1. Taxonomy (NCBI): domain Eukaryota; kingdom Metazoa; phylum Chordata; class Amphibia; order Anura; family Hylidae; genus Dendropsophus; species Dendropsophus ebraccatus. The sequence continues at coordinate 97,462,342 of NC_091457.1, forward strand.
TAATACAGCAGCCTGCCAACAAGAGCTTCCCACTGACCACAAATCTCTATGTGCTAAGAACATCAACCACCAAAAAACTGATAAAGGCAGATCTCTAACCCAGAGACATAAGGTACAGATTGCCTCAAATACCTCTCATGCAGTGACATGGGGACTTTGGGGACCCTTGACAAGACAATGACACACGGACACATGGGGGACGGGAAACTGACACACAGACACATGGGGGATGGGAAACTGACACAGACACATGGGGGATGGGAAACTGACACAGACACATGGGGGATGGGAAACTGACACAGACACTTGGGGAGACAATGACACACAAACACTTAAGGTGTGTGTGTGTGTGTGGGGGGGGGGGGGGGGACAATGACTGCCACACATGTACTGTCCGGATATCCAGTGGTATAAGACCAAAAGGTAGAAAAATGAAATTCAGAGGTGAGGGAAAGCTGGATGATGACCCATGGTAGATCTATAATGGCAGACATATTGGTTGGTACCCCATGAAAAGATGTAACCATGATGCAAAACCAAATGTATGGCAGCAGCCAAATGAAGGACATACATGATAGTTTAGTGTGAAGGGGTGCTCTGTAATAATAATCCACTACTCCTATCCTCCTTGGGCATCACTAAACAGGGTGACACTCCAGCACAACACCAGAATACAGAGTATATACTACAGTAATTCCACATACCTGTAGACACAAATGATCAGCCAATAGAGGGCAGAGTTAATATACAGCATTAGCAAGGCGTCTGGACAACCTGGCAATACACAATGTATCACTCTTACAGGTAACCTCTCCCAATACAAGGTATCACTGTTATACCTATATCTGTAACTGTATACAGTTTATAACTCTTACATGTAACCTCTCTATATACACAGTATTAATATTACAACCTCACACCCTATACAACATATCACTGTCATAATCCCTATATATAACACCATGATACATGTATTAATGTAAAAATTGGATCAAAAAAGTATCACTATGCTACCCGTATATACAGGGGCGGTCTTGGCATTTCTGGGGCCCCAAGCGAAGTTATGTCTGGGGGTCCCCCCTCGACACGCGTTCCAAAACAATAGACCGCTGTGTGTTGGCCCCAGTAGTATATACCCCTTGTGCTCTACCGCCAGTATTATATACTCCTTGTGTGCTGCCCCTAATAGTATATACCCCTTGTGTCCTGCCCCCAGTAGTATATTCCCCTTGTTTGCTTCCCCCAGTAGTATATAGACCCCTGTGTGTTCCCCCAGTTATATATAGCCCCCTGTGTGCTCCCCCAGAAGTATATAGACTTCCTGTGTGCTGCCCCAGTTGTATATAGACCCCCTGTGTGCTGCCCCCAGTTTTATATACCCCCTGTGTGCTCCCCCACTAGTATATAGGCCCCCTGTGTGCTTCCTCAGGGGTATTTAGCCCCCCTGTGTGCGCCCCCACTTCGATATAGACCTCCTGTGTGCTCCCCCACTTGGATATAGACCCCTGTGTGCTCCTCCAGTAGAATATAACCCCCCTGTGTGGTTCCAGCAGTAGTATATAGACCCCCTGTGTGCCCCACCAGTATTATATAGGCCCCTTATGTGCTGCCCCAGTAGTATACAGACCCCTGTGTGCTCCCCCAGTTATATATAGACCTCCTGTGTGCTCTCCAAGTTGTATATAGACCCCATTCTGCTGCCCCAAGTAGTATATAGACCCCCTGTGTGCTGCCCCCAGTAGTATATAGACCCCTCTGTGAAGCCACAGTAGTCTATAGCCCCCCTGTGTGCTCCCCATGTTATATAGCCCCCCTGTGTGCTCCCCCCATTTATATAGACCCCCGATGTGCGCTCCCCCAGTTAAAAAGACCCCTGTGTGCTCCCCCTCCCATATAATATATAACACAATAAAACAAACACTTATACTCACCTGGGTCCGGGCGTCTCCTCTTCTCTTCACTCTTGTGGCTGCAGGAAGGGTTTTCCCTGCAATCACAAGAGGCCGCACTCCCCTTGTCCTGGCGCTGTTGCTCCAGTGATGTCACTGGAGCGCCGGCACCACAAGGACAAAGCTGCCACTTGTGACCGCAGGGAAAACCCTTCCTGCGGCCACAAGAGTGACTGACAGGAAGGGAGCCAATGTCTCCCGCCCTGTCAGTGCTGCTGTATGTAACTATGAGCGCTTATTATGAGTGCTCATAGTTACAGTTCAGATGGCAGCAGCGAGCGGGGCAGCGGCCCTGTCCAGCGGTCTTGAGCACAAGAGCAGGGCGTGGGGGCCCCAAGCGATCGCTTGGGGTGCTTGGTGCCAAAGACCGCCACTGCGTATATGTTGCCTCACCATATACAACAAATAATTGTTATAGCCCTATATACAACCTCACTGTACACAGTATATCGCTGTCATAACCCTATATGTCACACCACCAGAACACATCACATCAGTGCTACACATCTATATAACTGCACTGTATCCAGGATATCACTGCTATGCCCCCATTTGTAATTCCAACTCATATCATTCTTGTACTCCTATACATTGTTATACTGTATAGAAGGCATCACTATTATATCCCTATATGTAAGATATCACCAGTTATAGCCCTATATGTATAACCTTATCATATAAAACCTTATTATTACACCCCATATAAAGAGGTCACAGCGCTATAGGGAACCTCACTGTATACAAAGCATCATTGTTATTTGGTCCATATGTAACCTCATCATATATAACATTATATTCACTATTCTACCTCTATATAGAACCCTACAATATACAACATGTATTCTACCTCTATATGTAAACTCACTGCCACCAAATACAATGTTTACCTCAGGTGTAATCACTGCCTGGCATGTATCCCCAGGTGTAATGTGTGCCCGGTATATATCGCCAGGTGTGCCCTGTATACAGGTGTGATCATTGCCCAATATATACCCCCAGGTGTAATTAGTGCCTGGCATGTATCGCCTGGCATGTATCCCCAGGTGTAATGTGTGCACGGTATGTCTCCCCAGGTGTACTGAGTGTCTGGTATATACCCCCAGGTGTAATCTGTGTCCTATATACAGGTGTGATCAGTGCCCGGTATGTACCCCAAGGTGTAATCTGTGCCCAGTATGTAACCCTCAGTCTAATCAGTGCCCAGTATGTACCCCCAGGTGTAATCAGTGTCTGGTATGTACCCCCAGAGGTGTCACCAGTGCCCTGTATACAGGTGTGATCAGTGCCCGTAATGTGCCCCTTACAGGTGTAATCAGTGCCTGGTATATACCCCCATGTGTAATCGGTGCCCAGTGTGTGCCCCCTGCTGTGCCCCTAACAGGTGTTACCAGTGCCCGGTATATACCCCCAGGAGGGATCAGTGCCTGGTGTATACCCCCAGGAGGGATCAGTGCCTGGTATATACCCCCAGGAGGGATCAGTGCCTGGTATATACCCCCAGGAGGGATCAGTGCCTGGTGTATACCCCCAGGAGGGATCAGTGCCTGGTATATACCCCCAGGAGGGATCAGTGCCTGGTATATACCCCCAGTAGTGATCAGTGCCCGGTGTGTGCCCCCAGTAGTGATCAGTGCCCAGTGTATACCCCCAGTAGTGATCAGTGCCTGGTATATACCCCCAGTAGTGATCAGTGCCCGGTGTGTGCCCCCAGTAGTGATCAGTGCCTGGTATATACCCCCAGTAGTGATCAGTGCCTGGTATATACCCCCAGTAGTGATCAGTGCCCGGTGTGTGCCCCCAGTAGTGATCAGTGCCTGGTATATACCCCCAGTAGTGATCAGTGCCTGGTATATACCCCCAGTAATGATCAGTGCCCGGTGTGTGCCCCCAGTAGTGATCAGTGCCCGGTGTGTGCCCCCACAGGTGTCAGCATCCTTCCCCGGCACTCACCTCCGCCTTCAGTTCGCTGCCCCCCAGCAGATGGTATTTGTGTGGCAGGCGGCGCATCAGTCGCTGCAGCCGCTTTCCCCCCATGTTCCCCGGGGAGACGAGCGGCGGCTCCGGCGGGAGAGGGGCGGGGGTCTCCGGACTATACCTGGGACAGGTGAGCGCAGCCCCGCCCTCCTCCAGCAGGTGCCTGCCCATCCCGCAGCCCGAGCACTGGGGACAGGAGGAGGAAGCCATACCCGAAGGAGGAGGAGGAGGACGGGGAGAGCAGGGCTTCATCACCGGCTGCAACGCGCATGTGTGGAGCCTGGACTGAGGCTGCGGCGAAGCCCAAGGAGGGGTCTGCAGAGCGTCACCCCCATCATTGCAGAGCATCATCCCAACAGTGCAGACCATCACCCCCATCATTGCAGAGCATCAACCCTATCAGAGCAGAGCATCATCCCAACAGTGCAGACCATCACCCCCATGATTGCAGAGCATCAACCCAACAGTGCAGATCATCAACCCCCCCATCATTGCAGAGCATCAACCCTATCAGAGCAGAGCATCATCTCAACAGTGCAGACCATCAACCCCATCATTGCAGAGCATCAACCCTATCAGAGCAGAGAATCATCCCAACAGTGCAGACCATCACCCCATCATTGCAGAGCATCAACCCTATCAGAGCAGAGCATCATCCCAACAGTGCAGACCATCACCCCCATGATTGCAGAGCATCAACCCAACAGTGCAGATCATCAACCCCCCCCATCATTGCAGAGCATCAACACTATCAGAGCAGAGCATCATCTCAACAGTGCAGACCATTAACCCCATCAGAGCAGAGCATCATCCCAACAGTGCAGACCATCACCCCCCCCAATCATTGCAGAGCATCAACCCAACAGTGCAGATCATCACCCCCCCCCCAATCATTGCAGAGCATCAACCCTATCAGAGCAGAGCATCATCTCAACAGTGCAGACCATCACCCCCATCATAGCAGAGCATCATCCCAACAGTGCAGACCATCACCCTCATCATTGCAGAGCATCAACCCTATCAGAGCAGAGCATCATCCCAACAGTGCAGACCATCACCCCCATCATTGCAGAGCATCAACCCTATCAGAGCAGAGCATCATCCCAACAGTGCAGACCATCACCCCCATCATTGCACAGCAACAACCTTATCAGAGCAGAGCATCAAACCTATCAGAACAGACAAATCTCCCAACTTTTTGGAGGGTCAAAGAGGGACACTTATGTTTCAACAAATTTACAGACATTTCTATACTTTTTAATGCATCCACACATACAGGATCTGCTGCAGATTGATGCATCCACACATACAGGATCTGCTGCAGATTGATGTAATCACACATACAGGATCTGCTGCAGATTGATGCATCCACACATACAGGATCTGCTGCAGATTGATGTAATCACACATACAGGATCTGCTGCAGATTGATGCATCCACACATACAGGATCTGCTGCAGATTGATGCAATCACACATACAGGATCTGCTGCAGATTGATGCAATCACACATACAGGATCTGCTGCAGATTGATGCATCCACACATACAGGATCTGCTGCAGATTGATGCAATCACACATACAGGATCTGCTGCAGGTTGATGCAATCACACATACAGGATCTGCTGCAGATTGATGCATTTAGCTACACTGATATCTGCAAATCTGCAGCAGATCCTCTATGTGTGACTGCATCCTTAGGTCCCATCACACATCAGTAACCCTGTCTGTAATTGCAGACCTGCAACTGTGGACAGGATTACCAATAAGTTTCGGTAACTGTACAATCTAACAAATCAGCACTTTACATTGGTGATCGGGACGTGTAATAGGACCCTAACTGTGGTTGACGAAAAGCACTTTCCTACCTAAGGGAAACAGAAAACAAGGCTCTAGTGGGAGATCTTCACTAAGCTGTGAAAAACATTGCCTGGTCAGATGAATCTAGATTTCAATCACACCATGGGAGGGTCCGATTATACAACAATATGTAGGCAGGTGGTCAGTGTCGGACTAGGGTACCTTGGGCCCACCAGGGAAATTGATTCCAGGCACCCACCCTACATACACAGATATAACCAGTGCCAAACCTTTCCTATTAGTACAGGGACTTTGCATAAAACTGTGACCAGCGATGATCGTCATGAAGGCATATCAGAGGTCATGGTGTTTCACCCGCCATTAACCCCCCCCCCCCCCCCCCAACCACACATATTCAAGTACTGTATATTAATACATAAAATGAAAGAACACACTACTACGTTTGTGGCAAAACAAGGCCATGGTCCTTTTTATGTTAACCAAACATAGCAGAACCATATTTTATTTTATAAAATCATAATATGTAAAATACTGGTTGACTATAAAGCCAAACAGAATATTCCAGAGACGGCATAATATTAAAACCAGTAAAATGAGGGCCAGGCGAGGAAACACCATGAGGGGCAATTGTTTAAACCGCTCCTGTGCCCTTAATCATTACAGTTAACCAGTCACCTGGAAAACATAATATAACCTAGTAGTCAATAATGGTGCAAAGAATCTGTTGAAATCATGCCCCTGCATGGGTGATTCTCAGTTTAGGAGCCTGCAGCATTAGAAAAGAGATGTCCCTTAAAGAGGATGTACCACCTAATGCATCCTCTTTAACCTAAACCCACTGATCGAACGGCGCCGACACGGGGAGCCGTTCTATGCACCGGAACCGGACGGTGCTCAAGCACTGGAGGCGGGCCGGGCCGCCCCAGTGGAAGGGAATTCCCTCCCCTGTATGACACGGCTCCCTTAGAATGAATGGAGCCACATCATACAGGGGAGGGAATTCCCTCCCACTGGGGGCGGGCCGGCCTACCTCCGGTGCTTGAGCACCGGCTGGTTCCGGTGCATAGAACGGTGCGGGAATCGGGCCTTGGTCCGAAAAAACGGACCGCAGCACCGGCTTCCCCGTGCCGGCGCCGTTCGATCAGTGGGTTTAGGTTAAAGAGAATGTACCAGGTGGTACATTCTCTTTAATGTTCCCTAAACGCCGTCATTACAGGACGGTCCCTCTCTGTTGTGTGCACAGGCTCAAAGACTTGAATGGGCCCCTATACTGTCCACAAATGCAATCAGTAATCATATATGTGTGTAACAGGTCTAATGCTTTAAAGGGGTACTCGAGAAAACCTTTGATATAGCGCTGTAGTTATATAGAAAATAATAAAGAGCCTATACTTACCTCACTGTGCTCCCCTGGGGTCTTTCTGTGGTTTCTCCGGATCCATTGCCACTTCTGAGATAGACAGCCAATCACTGACTGAGAAGGGACAGCCCTGTAGTCAGTGATTGGCTGAAGGGGCTCTTACTGCTGAGCATTCCGTGGGGAGAGACGTGCGTTGCTGTGCTTCTCCTTCCCTGATCTGTATCTATGTGAGCCCCAAAGACTTATGCCGTGGCCCGGGGTTAGCTGTGAGGTGTTGGTTCAGCAAGGTGGGCTGGGGTTTACTTGGGTACTTGTCACGGTGGCCAGGAGTGGTCTTAGTACCCACCCCCAAACACACAGGCACTGCGCTTGAAAAAGAGGGTAGCCCAAGTGTAAGGTGTAGGTGCGGCCATACAAAAAATAGGACAGAGTTCAGTACTTAACAAGGACAAGGACAACTTCTGAGAGCAGGTTCAGGTAGCAGAGAGTGGAAAACAGGGTAAAGAAGTAGAAGTAGCTTTTAGGAAGTGTAGGGACCGTCTTGGGGGCCTTGTCCAGGTAGCTATTGTACACTGCCGGGATAGTGTTTAGAAGAGGAAGAAGTTGAAGAATACTTATACTCATGTTTAGATATTTGACCACCTTTTGCCCTAACCAGTTCAACAAGTGCCAGGTTGGGTAGATGATCCCCAGGCCTTTACCACTGGGCGAAGCAGACATTCCAAGGTCTCCAACACATAGTGGTGGCGCCTGCACACTGGTCTGATATCATCCATCTTGGTTGAGGCAGCGCGGTTGCGTCTTGGGCACACTAGACGCTTACGTTCATCCTCACCCATAAAACCAGGGTCGGCCTTTGGGGTGTGCGACCTGTGCAGTCACACAGGGGGCATCACTCCTGGCAAGTTAGGGGGCGCCCTGGCCTCCTGCAGTGGCTCAGTGAACAGTGCGGACAGCCGCCCCACTATTCACTTAGCCATCACAGAGGTCCGGTGCTAAGAGCCCCAAGACCTGCTCTGGCCCTCAGGGTACAAACACACACAGCAGAAACGCAGCAGATACACAGCAGATACGCAGCAGATTTGATACTGTGTTCAGTTATTTAGATCTAATCTGCTGCGTATCTGCTGCGTATCGCAGCAGTAAATACGCAGCATATATGCCGTGTGTGTTTGTACCCTTTAACTGTAAGGCTCGTAATGAGCGCTCACAGTTAAATGACGCAACGCCCTCTCACTGGCAGAGCCCTTGGCTCCCACCGTGTCAGTCACTCTTGTGCCGCCTGCAGCCACAAGAGGCTGCTGTCTCCTACCTACATGAGATGAAGGGAGGAGGAGGGCAACTACCTACCTACATGGTGAGAGGGAGGGGGGGCAAATACCTACCTACAACTACCTACATGAGTTAAGGGGAGGGGAGGAACTACCTACATGAGATGAGGGGAGGAAACTACCTACCTAAAACTACCAACATGGAGAGAGGAGGGGAATTACCGACCTACATGGGGAGAGGGGGCAACTACCTACCTACAACTACCTACATGGGGAGAGGGGGGGAACTACTTACATAGGGAGAGGGGAAAGGGCAACTACCAACCAACAACTACCCACCTACAACTACCTACTTGGGGAGGGGGGGGGCAACTACCTACCTTAAACTACCTACATGGAAAGAGGGGAAGGGGCAACTACCTACATGGGGAGAGAGGAGGGGGGGCAAATACTTACCTACAACTACCTACATGGGGAGAGGGGAGGGACAGCTCTCTGCCACCCATTGCCCCTTTTTATTTATATCCCCCTCCTCTTATCTCTCTCCTACTGTTTTTAATTGCTAACCCCCATTTCACATCTCTCCACCAAATTTCCCTTATTTCCATCTTCTCCCCACCCTCTTCTCCTTCTCCCTGTTTCTGATACTGCCAAATCCTTCTTAAGGGTGCCTTCACACATACCGACTCGCAGCAAAAAACTTGCTGCGAGTTTCTGCTACGAGCCGAGGTCCTGGAAGGCCCCTATCACTACATACAAGCAGTGGTCTGAAAGACCGCTGCGTGTATGTAATGCAGCCGCCCCCTTAACCCCTTCGGCTCCCGCACTGGTCCCCCACCGCTGTCTCGATACATTACCTGGCTCTGGCTGCACGGGGTCCCGGGGTGCTGCTCTGCTGAACAGCTAATCAGTGGCTGCGGCTGGGCAACACACTGATTGGCTGGGCGGCAGAGCAGGACCCCGGGACCCCGTGCAGCCAGAGCCAGGTAATGTATGGAGACAGCGGTGCGGGACCGGTGCGGGAGCCGAAGGGGTTAAGGGGGCGGCTGCATTACATACACACAGCGGTCTTTCAGACCACTGCTTGTATGTAAGTGATAGGGGCCTTCCAGGACCTCGGCTCGTAGCAGAAACTCACAGCGAGTTTTTTGCTGTGAGTCGGTATGTGTGAAGGCACCCTTATGATCTATCTATCTCAGGAGGCTGCTCACTATGACATTCTGGCGACATATAAGCAGTGGCGGTCTTTGGCACCAAGCACCCCAAGCGATCGCTTGGGGCCCCCAACATCCAGGGGGGCCCCCAAGCCCGCTCTTGTGCTCAAGACCGCTGGACAGGGTCGCTGCCCCGCTCGCTGCTGCCATTCTGAACTGTAACTATAAGCACTCGTAATGAGCGCTCATAGTTACATGCAGCAGCACTGACAGGGCGGGAGACATTGGCTCCCTTCCTGTCAGTCACTCTTGTGGCCGCAGGAAGGGTTTTCCCTGTGGACACAAGTGGCAGCTTTGTCCTTGTGGTGCCGGCGCTCCAGTGACATCACTGGAGCATCGGCGCCAGGACAAGGGGAGTGCGGCCTCTTGTTATCGCAGGGAAAACCCTCCCTGCGGCCACAAGAGTGAAGAGGAGAGGAGACGCCCGGACCCAGGTGAGTATAAGTGTTTGTTTTATTGTGTTATATACTATATAGGAGGCGGAGCACACAGGGGTCTGTTTAACTGGGGGAGCGCACATTGGGGGTCTATATAAATGGGGGGGAGCACACATGGGGGCTATATAACAGGGAGAGCACACAGGGGGCTATAGACTACTGGGGCTTCACAGAGGGGTCTATATACTACTGGGGGCAGCACACAGGGGGTCTATATACTACTTGGGGCAGCAGAATGGGGTCTATATACAACTTGGAGAGCACACAGGAGGTCTATATCCAAGTGGGGGAGCACACAGGGGGGCTATATACTACTAGGGGAGCACACAGGGGTCTATATACTACTGGTGGGTCACACAGGGGGTCTATATACTACTGGGGGAACATACAGGGGGTCTATATACTACTTGTGAGGCACAGAGGTGGTCTATATATAACAGGGGGAGCACACAGGGGTATGTATACTACTGGGGCAGCACACAAGGGGTCTATATAATACTGGTGGGGCACACAGGGGGTCTATATACTACTGGGGGAACCACACAGGGGGTTTATATACTACTGGAGGAGCACACAGGGGTTTATATCCAAGTGGGGGAGCACACAGGAGGTCTATAGCCAAGTGGGGGAGCACACAGGGGGGCTAAATACCCCTGAGGGAGCACACAGGGGGCCTATATACTAGTGGGGGAGCACACAGGGGGTATATACAACTGGGGGCAGCACACAGGGGGTCGTTATACAACTGGGGCAGCACACAGGAGGTCTATATACTTCTGGGGGAGCACACGGGGGCTATATATAACTGTGGGAACACACAGGGGTCTATATACTACTGGGGGAAGCAAACAAGGGGTATATACTACTGAGGGCAGGACACAAGGGGTATATACTATTGGGGGCAGCACACAAGGAGTATATATTACTGGCGGTAGCGCACAAGGGGTATATACTACTGGGGGCAACACAAAGCGGTCTACTGTTTTGGAACGCGTGTCGAGGGGGGGGGGGGGGCCAGACATAACTTCGCTTGGGGCCCCAGAAATGCCAAGACCGCCCCTGCATATAAGTGGGCTAGTCTAATATATGGGGGCACAGAGCTGCCTGACTACTATATGGAGGCATGTATTGGGCATACTGCTTATATGGGGGTTCAGAGGGGTCTCAGTTACCGTGTAAAGTGATACAGATGAGGATTTGTATAGAGATGAGGATGGTGGTGCAGCACAGAGGAGCCTAAAATGTTTGTCTGGCAGATTCTGCGCAGCTGAGGCGTCACCATGAAAAGTCTCCATGATGGTCTAAACCAGAAGAAAAAAAATATCACCTGCAATTGATGCAGAGAAGACTCCCCCTGTGAGTCTAGTGTTGAGTATTGTCTTATGTTAATGTATTATTATTTTTTAGTTATTTGTGGTTTAACAGTTATCTCCATTCACATCAATGGAACTGGATTGTAATACCACACACAACCTAAGGACTGGGATGAAGCTGTTTATGAAAGACAATAGCCGTGTTTTTTTAAAAAAAATCCTGGATAACTGCTTTAATACGGTTGTCTTAAATTGAAAAATAACAGCTACTTTTGTAGCAGAAACAGCACAACACAACCACAGGACAGCATTAGCTCTGCCCTGTATGTCAATATAAATACATGGGGGGGCAGAAAATGGTTTTGCACAGGGCGCCAGCCACCCTAAGGCCGGCCCTGCATAAAACATTTTTGTTTGATGGAAGTACCTACCACCAGCAACACCCCTGTGGCCAGGCATATGACAGAATGTCATAATGGTGACCCTAATGCTGCGTTTACAGGGAACGATTATCGTACGAATTTGCACGATAACGATCGAATTTGAATGATAATTGTACGTGTAAACGCAGCGAATGATCGAACGACGAGCGAGAAATCGTTCATTTTGATCTTACAACATGTTCTCAAATCGTCGTTCGCAAATAATTTGCAGATCGTTCTGTGTAAACAGTCATTCACCGATTTTTCCTATGTGTGAGATAGGCTTAAGTGATTGCAAAACGATCGCAAAACAAATTCTCTGTACGATATATTGTTCCGTCTAAATGCTACTCGTTCTAAAAAATAAATCGTTACTTCGAAATCGTTAATTGTACGATCGTTAATTGCACTCGTAATGAGCGCTCATAGTTACATGCAGCAGCACTGACAGGGCGGGAGACATTGGCTCCCTTCCTGTCAGTCACTCTTGTGGCTGCAGGAAGTGTTTTCCCTGCGGTCACAAGTGGCCGCTCTGTCCTTGTGGTGCCGGTGCTCCAGTGACATCACTGGAGCATCGGTGCCAGGACAAGGGAGTGCGGCCTCTTGTGATGGCAGGGAAAACCCTTGCGGCCACAAGAGTGAAGAGAAGAGGAGACGCCCGGACCCAGGTGAGTATAAGTGTTTGTTTTATTGTGTTATACTATATGGGAGGGGGAGCACACAGGGGCCTGTGTAACTGGTGGAGTGCACATCGGGGGTCTATATAAATGGGGGGAGCACACGGGGCTATATAACAGGTGGAGCACACAGGGGGGCTATATATAACTGTGGGAGCACACAGGGGGGCTATAGACTACTGGGGCTTCACAGAGGGGTCTATATGCTACTGGGGGCTGCACACAGGGGGTCTATATACTACTTGGGACAGCAGAATGGGGTCTTTATACAACTTGGAGAGTACACAGGAGGTCTATATCCAAGTGGGGGAGCACACAGGGGGCTATATACTACTGGGGAGCACACAGGGGGTCTATATCCAAGTGGGGGAGTACACGGGGGGCTATATACTACTGGGGGAGCACATAGGGGGTCTATATACTACTGGTGGAGCACACAGGAGGTCTATATCCAAGTGGGGGAGCACACGGGGGGCTATATACTACTGGGGGAGCACACAGGGGGTCTATATCCAAGTGGGGGAGTACACGGGGGGCTATATACTACTGGGGGAGCACATAGGGGGTCTATATACTACTGGTGGAGCACACAGGAGGTCTATATCCAAGTGGGGGAGCACACTAGGGGCTATATACTACTGGGGGAGCACACAGGGGGTCTATATCCAAGTGGGGGAGTACACAGGGGGCTATATACTACTGGGGGAGCACACAGGGGGTCTATATACTACTGGTGGAGCACTCAGGGGGTCTATATACTACTGGTGGGGCACACAGGGGGTCTATATACTACTGGGGGAACACACAGGAGGTCTATATACTGCTGGGGGCAGCACACAGGTGGTCTATATACTGCTGGGGCAGCACACAGGGGGTCTATATATAACTGGGGGAGCACACAGGGGTCTGTATACTACTGGGGAGCACACAAGGGGTCTATATAATACTGGTGGGGCACACAGGGGGTCTATATACTGCTGGGGGAACCACACAGAGGGTTAATATACAACTGGAGGAGCACACAGGGGTCTATATCCAAGTGGGGGAGCACACAGGGGGGCTAAATACCCCTAAGGGAGCACACAGGGGGGCTATATACTAGTGGGGAGCACACAGGGGGTCTATATACTGCTGGGCAAACCACACAGAGGGTTTATATACAACTGGAGGAGCACACAGGGGTCTATATCCAAGTGGGGGAGAACACAGGGGGGCTAAATACCCCTAAGGGAGCACACAGGGGGGCTATATACTAGTGGGGGAGCACACAGGGGGTGTATACAACTGGGGCAGCACACAGTGGGTATATATGACTAGGGGCAGCACACAGGGGGTCTATATACAACTGGGGCAGCACAGAGGAGGTCTATATACTTCTGGGGGAGCCCATGGGGAGGCTATATATAACTGGGGGAACACACAGGTGTCTATATATAACTGGGGGCAGCACACAAGGGGTCTATATACTGCTGGATGAGCACACAGGGGTCTATATACTACTGGGGGAAGCACACAAGGGGTCTATATAATACTGGCGGTAGTGCACAAGGGGTACATACTACTGGGGAAGCACACAGCGGTCTATTGTTGTGGAGCGCGTGTTGAGGGGGGGGCAGACATAACTTCGCTTGGGGCCCCAGAAATGCCAAGACCGCCCCTGGATCTATTGAGCCGTGAACTTTACTGCACACGTTTGTGACGGGTATCGTACATGTGTGACCTCCAGTATAAATATGTGCCGCAGAGTTCAAATTGTCAAGACGTACCAGTGGCACTGTGCTGCTTCTATCAACTATCAGCAGTGTCCACCGTGACAGAGGCTTTACCTTATCTTATCCTGTATTGGGTCTCCTGATGATTTAGAGCGATTAAATATGTTGAGACCACGTTTATAATTCACACCTGACGGATGAGTATACAGCATTTACTGTTTTGTCTTTGATTATTGTTGTTGAATACATGACAGCTCTTGTGATGTTCATGCAGGCTTGATCTGTTTAAATAGAATACTCCTGACTGTGTTTGTTTACCATGTCAAGTGAACTTGTGTGAGGATGCACAAACTATAGGTGAACCTATGTGTAATTACAGCTCGGCCTCTAATTTATCTAGCTTATGCATTCATCCTGTGAGAGAGACATTTTGTATATTATCTAGGGTAACATACTGACCTTACATGATCAGATAGGTTGGGAGAAGTCCGGCAATTTGAAAAACTTCACAGCTGGCAAGGGCAGGGGAGAACATAATAAACTATCAATACTTTACTCTACTCACAGGAAGCATCCAGGCCCCTGCCAGAAGGCAATTTCTCCCAACTTCTGATGATGTCACAACAAGAGGAATCAGCCAATCAGTGACTGCAGCAGTATTCCACTCCAGTCACTGACTGGCTGAGCAGGCAGTCCATTAATCTGGGTTGTGATGTCGGCTGTGCAGGAGATCTTGATAGGGGTGTCAGAGCTGCAATCCAGTGCTGGAGAAGCGAGGGGAGAGGTGATTTGGCACTGCTTGTTATGTTCCCCCCTGGATGAAATATTTTTCAAATCGCCAGACTACTCCTCTAACATCTGGGATATTTGATGGTCAAGTCAACACCTTAAAATATTTGTCAAGCTGTTCAGACCATTCCTGAAAAATGACTGCAGTGCAGCTAGGCCCATACACAATGGCGTTATCGGATGGGGAGTTGGTTATTCCTTTTATTAAGAAAAAAAAAGTTAATATAAAGATTTATGAGCCTATATCAACAGTCAGATTTTTGTCACACTTGAATGGCATTGGTTTGGTCTTGGCATATCCACCACACTTTAATAAATTTCTGTGACATTCGTATGTTTGCTCCAGGAGGGTGGTTAGACAGGAAAAAAATGTTATGGGTTGCTGAAATATCGGAGTCTTATGATAATAACATTAAAGAGTGTCTCTATCAAATACTTAGCAGATAGTGTATACAACTATATAAGTGTATCAGAAAGAAGTTATCAGTGGCTGCCCGTATAAATATAGTAAAAATAGTGGTTCCCCCCAAATGTCTATACGTGCTGCATAATATATTTGTACCCATACCTACTTGTACCCATCCCTAAGGCCTTCTTTCATATGCCATTATTTCTTTCATATGGGGTACATCCCTCTCTAATCTAGCTAGCCAAACTCCAACGCCCTAAAGACTTATCTTATTATCTCTCTTGCAAACTTAAATATTTAGCTCCTTGGATGCTGGCAGATAACCCTGAAGACTCTGAGAGACTCGTCCTAGACTGGAGTCCCCTGCCTTCCTTATGGTCCATACTCACTGCCCCAACAATACCTACAGCCTCACCTCCACAAAATCTCTCACCAAAATATGGACAGCAATTGGGAAAATTAGTAAATATGCTGGGGCGCCTGATGAGTCCCCCATTTGGCAGGCAACGACACTCTCACATTTATTAACTCTACCAGATGCCCCTTTCTGCTCTAATTTTAGGGGGGAATTATTTAGAGGATATCTATAAAAATAACACCTTAATCTTCTTTCAAACTCTGAAGTGAAAGTATGAGATTCCTAATGTACACTTCTACAAATACTCGCAGTTGAGACACGCGCTTCAGACACAATTTAGAGGTATTGAATCTCCTATATCCTCCTATCCCTTGATAAGGATTATTAGTTCTCAAGGACCTGGTGGCTTGATTTCATCCCTTTATTTGTATCTTATTCAAATTAAGATGAAGGATAATCCAGCTCAGGGGGTTGAAAAGTTGAAAACACATATACCAGCTATGTCAGAGGAAACGTATAATGAAACGCTCAAATCTCATCTACAAGTTTCCCCTGCTATTAAAGGGGTTATCCAGCGCTACAAAAACATGGCCACTTTTCCCCCTCTCTTGTCTCCAGATTGGGTAGGGTTTCAAACTCAGTTCCATTAAAGTAAATAGACCTTAATTGCAAACCACACCTGACCTGAAGACAAGAGAGGGGGGAAAAGTGGCCATGTCTTTGTAGCCCTGGATAACCCTTTTAATAATAAAATGGCTCCATTGTATACTGTACATTAATGCTACCGTACCCCAGTAAGACTTCACCATATGGGCAAAATACCTGCACCTACCTGGCCAACCTACTTCTGGCATATGATCTGGACTTGTCCACGCATTGCAGAATTCTGGAGTGATGTAGTAAACACGCTTTTAACAATCTGTGACCTTCATGTCCCTACTGTATGCTTGTTTGGTTTGCTAAGTGAGGAGGTATGGACAATATACTCACTTTTCTCAGGGAATCTTTACTTCTTGCCTGCAAATCTATAGCCCATAGGACTGCTTCCTAAAAGCATGTAGTCTATGTACATAGTAAGTGCCCTTCCAAATTCACTAAGGTTTGGGGTGTGCCTCCTCCTGAAATTATTTTGAGCTATAGGTGTGTACTGCTATATAGCTGAACTGTTTTGCTATTGATGAGGGTAAAATACCCCGAAACAGCTGTCTGTGGATAAATAGCTTGCTATGGTGATTTCCTTGACTGAAGACATTCCTTGGCTTGGTTGTTCCTTCTCAGAGGAAGGTCTGGCTAGCTCACTGACGTCAAGACATGTGATGGTGTCTCTGCAGTGTTTTTTTGCATATTTGATTTCCCAGGAGGCAATGTCCTAGAATACACTGACGTCGAGACACGTGATGGTGTCTCTGCGTTGTTTTGGTTCATCTCCCTGAGGTCAACCGGCGTCCTTTTGCATGCACTTACTAGGCATTGCTCCCACTAGCCAGAATCCTACTCCACACTGATGAGGGGCAAATCCCCTGAAACAGCTGTCTGTGGATGGATACCTTGCTTGGGTGGTTTCCTTGACTGGAGACATTCCTTGGCTTGGTTGTTCCTTCCTGGAGCAAGGTCTGGCTAGCTCACTGACGTCGAGACACATGATGGTGTCTCTGCAGTCTTTATTGCATATTTGATTTCCAAGGGGGTAATGTCCTAGAATACACTGACGTCGAGACACATGATTTTGTCTCTGCATTGTTTTTGTTGATCTCCCCGAGGTCAACCAGCGTCATTTTGCATGCATTTACTAGGCATTGCTCTCACTAGCCAGAATCCTACTCCACACTGATGAGGGACAAATACCCCGAAACAGCTGTCTGTAGATGGATACCTTGCTAGGGTGGTTTCCTTGACTGGAGACATTCCTTGGCATGGTTGTTCCTTTCCGGAGGAAGGTCTGGCTAGCTCACAGACGTCGAGACACGTGATGGTGTCTTTGCAGTGTTTTTGGCATATTAGATTTCCCAGGGGGCAATGTCCTAGAACATACAGTAGATATAAATAATTCATTTCATATATAGCACCAGCATATTTTGCCATATATATATGTGCACCTGCAAAATATGCATATATATATATATATATATACACATATACACACACCTTTTGCTTGCTGTGTAATGAGCCTGTATCTGGGCAGAACAACTTGCTAATTAAAAACAGGAAATGTTAAGTGATTGTCTGCACTTCCGCTTCAGTTCACACTTTGTATTCATAAAGAAAAAGTCTGTCTGATTATAAATCTGGCAGCCGGCAGGGGGGAATTTGATCAGGAGCATGAACTTACCTCTACCTGTGCCCGCAGTGAGTGGCGGCAACGGCCTCGGGACCCCTCACGAGCTTCGGGATCTCCAGCACGGACACATCACAACCAAGCTGACTGGCCGCTCAGCTAGTCAGTGACTGGTGTGGACGCCCCTCCAGTCTCTGATTGGCTGAGTGGCCAGTCTATCAGCTTGTTTTGGAACCTTTACATCTGAAAATGTCCGTTTTTCATGCATTTGTATTCATTTTTGGAAAATTGTGTGCGCCTAAACACTTTTAAAT
Organism: Dendropsophus ebraccatus; assembly: GCF_027789765.1. Lineage (NCBI taxonomy): Eukaryota > Metazoa > Chordata > Amphibia > Anura > Hylidae > Dendropsophus > Dendropsophus ebraccatus. The sequence goes on from NC_091457.1 coordinate 97,480,636, forward strand.
GCTAGAAATATTAGGAAAATACTTTTTTTGTGAAACACACATAAAACTCTAAACGCACCAAAAACTGTTAAAAATTTAAGGCTCCATTTACTTACTAAACAAGCCTTAAAGCACATTCACCCCTATATAGTAACATGTTTTCTGTCATTAAATTGCCAGTGTTACTAGTTTTTCCCTGTCTGTTTCTAACCCACCCGTCTTTTTGTGTTTTAAAACTGAAAAGTGGGCCTGTCCCTTCAAAAAACAATTACCGACATAGTTATTAAACAAACCATCTAAAACCAGCCACCACCAGGGTCTGGGTCAGGTTTTAGTTTGGTCATGTGAAAAATCCACCAAATTTACTAAGGACAATCAGACACCTTAAAGTGCCACTGTTGTTTAAAAAAACTTTTGTCTGAACACTTAAGGCCAGGTCAGGAATTGAAAAGAGGAGGAATCTCAGTCTTTCCTTTCTGACCTGTTGTCTGTTTATAGTCTGTTTGTGGCTTTGGCTTCTATGATCTGTCAGATATATCTGTGTTTGTAGTAGGGCCTTTAGACCTGGATCAATCAAAACTTTTGACATGTCTCTATGAAATGTCAAAAGTTTTTTCAAATACTTTAACAAATCTGTTGGTTTGGGAAACTAAAACTCTGATGTGTAGGGTTTTTGAAAACCCAACAATCCTAGTAAGTAAGGGTCCACTGTGTGAACATATTCTCAGGGTCTGTAATACTACACATCCTGGTTTGTTAACTCTCAGAACTGCTGTAAAGACTAAGGGGCCCGCTCACACTATGGAATGGGTGGCAAAATTCCGTTCGGAACCATCACCAGCAGACTCCACACCAAATCCTGCATGCTATCTCTTGCAATGGGAGGCCTAGCGCGCCTCCGCTCTCCCCTCAATTAATTGACACGTCAATTCTTTGAGCGGAGAGGAGCGCAAGACCTCCCATTGAAAGAGATAGCAGGCGGGATCCGCTGCAGAGCCCACGGGAGGAGGTTCCGAGCGGAATCTCAGCGCAGATTCCGTAGTGTGTACAGGCCCTCACACTGGAAGAAACAGGAACAATGTAAGTCAACATTGCAATATTAGTTAATAATGACACCCCCCCCCCCCCCGCCCTCCGGGCACAGTAAAGGTGGATGGCCAGTATCTTTACAGATTCCAGAAACCACCATGCCATCCACACAGAAATGTCACAACCTGGCAGTGCTGGCTGATAAGGAGCAACCAAGTAATTGCCTGATTATCGATAAGTGACTTGTGGAATGTGTACAACCCTTGGCTGACCTGGATACCTGCACTGGTTTCACCCACTGCCCTCGCTCATCTGGAAAATTATGTCTATATTAAGGTGGGTGGTGAAATCGCCTCATTAATTACATTCCTTATTGGTGATAACATCAGGATTTCTACATGTTCTGTAACAGCGAGAGCTACGTGGCGACTCCCATTGTGCAATAGCACCCAAAGTCATGTAAGACAGCGGCAGCTATAAGAATTAGTTGTCCCATATGCGACCCAAGCACCCATTATGGGGCACAGTTGTGCACTGTACAGATTCTGGTAATGGATATATTTTTGCTGCTGAGCTCTACTGGGTGGCAGCTAAAATAAGGTATAGGGGCTCAGGTTGTAGGTGCGGATAGTTTCCATGGAAACACCAAGTTACTAAGGATGAACACAATCCAGGACAATGGCTTCAAACATAAAAGCTTTATTAGATTTGGCTCTGAGCTCCTTCTACAATATTTGGGGATCATTGCCCTCCCCTCACCAGGCCAGTGACGCTCTATACAAACTAAAAAATAAATCTAAGTGCTTTCAGTTTTTTGTTCTTGTGGTTACACGTTTCTTCAGCTGTGAAAGATGCGAAAACATCACGTCTTCGTCCTTCCTGAATTACTGCGCAACTTTATCCTTCATCTAATTTGTCAAAGGGAGATTGAGGCTCCGGCCCAGAAATGAGAGTAAGATTCGGGTTCCACGGCTGTTGTTACATCACCAAGGTCATTATCAATGAATAACATTTAATATAGGTATAAACGCCTCCTTATGGCTGACGACTGATGCCACTCCATACATCTCCAATAGGAGTCAATGACTACCTGTAGATACAAGATATGAATTATACAAGGTAACTACTATACAATCAGATCTCTGTTTGCCATCATGCACACACTGCTGCTGACACTTTCTACACAATGCTCTGTGATGCCTGGACTGATATATTTTACTGGCAGAAAATAAGAAGTAGCAGGTTAGGGCAATAATAGATAACAGATGTCAACAAGTATGCTCCCATTCTCTGACAGCAAGCAGAAATCTTACAAAAGGTGAGTAATTGAAGCAAAGACTGTATACTAGAGAGTCATCTAATATTCATTATTCAATTATTTATTAATACAAAAGAGGGAAAGCTCTTTCACATTATTTTGAGGCAACATTCCACAGTTAAATCAACATCATGACTTAAAGAGTCACTTTCGTATTTTTTTTTTTGCAGAAATCAATAGTCCAGGCGATTTTAAGAAACTTTGTAATTGGGTTTATTAGCCAAATCTGCCATTATCTGCATGTAAAAAGCCTTTTCCCAGGTCCCCCCCTCCCTCCTCTTTTTCATCCACTCTGAAAAATTGTGACTTGTTGCAGGAGACGTACCCTGTCTTTTCTAGGGAGAGGGGAGGGGGGAGGAGGAAGGAGGGAGTTAGCCGGCAGCAGAAAGCAGATAACAGAGGATTACAGGCACGGAGCTGGGTGACAGCTGTAATCCGAGCTCAGACAGGTCACTGGTGACTGTCACAGCAGATATCCCGTGAGGGATTTGTAGATTAACTCTTTGTTGTCCTGTTTTGGTCTTTTCTTTAGCTCTCTCCATAGGAGAACAATAAAGACAGGGGGGAGAGCTTCAAACTGATTTTTCATGATAAAAATTCATTTTTCGGATAATAAACCCAATTACAAAGTTTCTTAAAATCGCCTGGACTATTGATTTCTGCAAAAAAAAAATTCACGACAGTGACACTTTAAGGTCCTATTAGATGAAGTGATTTTTCGTTTCCACTAATTTACGATGAATAAATTGCAAACGAGTGCTTTTGGGAAAGACCTGAAATCATTCACTATAATACATGGAACAATAGTCATTAGTCTGATCGCAATTATTGTTGTTCATATACTTTAGCGTACAAACAATTGTAATTACATACGAATGGTGTGTACGTGCACAAAAGATTTCTCAACGATTAGTTAACAATTAACAATGATTTTATGGTCACCTCAAAAGATACTATCAACGACATATCAACTGATTTTCATTAGTTGTTTGTTACCTGCATACACACTGAAAAATAATCGCTTACATTCGATTGATATAACGATTTTCCACACAATAATCTTTCCGTGTAAAAGGGCCGTTAAAGGGAACCAATCACCTAAAAAACGCCTGGTACGCTATGAAAATGTGCTGTAGCAGCACCCAGCACACTTCCCAGACATGCTTTAACAGTGCGCCAAGTTTATAGTTTGTTTGCGGGTTGTACATTGCAGGGAGGGGGGTGTAAAAGCATGTCTGGGAAGTGTGCTGGGTGCTGCTACAGCAAATTTCCATAGCATAACAGGTGTTTTTTAAGTTTCCTTTAGTTATCTCTCCCATCCTCCCCATACACAAGAATGTTCGGCACATTCTAGTGTTCATGTTTCAATATGGAGAGAGGAGGGGTAAGCACAGCCATATAGCTCTGATTCCAGCTTATTCCTGTAAGAACAGTGGAGAGGCCCCCATAAAACCCCACAAAAGCTGCCACTTCATTCAGGTCTATTGATCTGACAACTCTATGACTTGTCAAGTGTTTCTTGTGGAAAAATCCTTTTAGGGTAGGTTAACAATTATAGGATCGCAGCGGATTTCATGCTGCGAAGACCGCAGCAAAATCTGCTGCGATTCTTGATATTGTCCTTTCACATACTTGAAGAGGATTTTTCATTCCTCTGCAAGTATGTAAAGCCCCTTCCCATTTAACCCAGCTCTGCCCGGCTAATGAGTTACCTGCCCGCGCTCCTGCTTGCTTCTCAGGCTGCCAGCTTCCTGGTGCCCCCTCAGCCAATCAATGGGATGTCAGTGAGCTGGGAGCCTGAGAAGCAAGCAGGAGAAAGGGCAGGCAATGTATTAGCTGGGCAGAACTGGGTTAAGTGTGAAGGGGCTTTACATGCTTGAGGTGGGTTCACACTACGCAATTCTCACGGATAACCTCCGCGGAATTCCGTCAGCTGTCCGCGCGCCTTTCCACGGGCTCCATAGACACCATTCTATGGGCTGGTGTCTTCCGCTATCCGCCGAAAGAAGTGACATGTCACTTCTTTCGGTGGATAGCGGAATACGCCGGCCCATAGAATGGTGTCTATGGAGCCGGCTGAAATGCGTGCGGCCGTGCGCGCGGACATACTGCGAAATTCCGCGGACATTGTCCACGAGAATTCCGTAGTATGAACCCACCCTTACAGAGGAATGAAAAATCTACTGCGAGTATGTCAAGCTAAAAAAAATGGCAGTATCAGGAATTGCAGCGGACTTCACTGTGGAACTCACAGCGTGAAATCCGCTGAGGATCGTGTACATGTAAACCTACCCTCAAACTGTGTATATAATAGAAGGTAGAGCTAAATGTTGGACACTGTATACTGACCTCTATCCAAGCTGCTTTTGAGTCTGTTTATCAACTCCGACCACAACACTGTTATAATTCCCATCTGCAACACAGAGATGTCCCTGTCCATTAGATTATAACATGATCAATGATACAAGGAACACCGACAATGAAGTTCTTTCATTTTATAATGTGAGATGCCTGACTCCTCCATGTTAAAGTGAAGGTACCATCAGTACTTTCGCTTTAAGTGTCTCACATGGATAGAACAGCGCCGGCACGGGGAAGCCAGTACCGCGGACCTTTTTTTGAACCACGGGCTGGTTCCTGCATATGGTGCCATTCTATTCCTGGGCACCAGCCTGGGCTGAAGAACTGGAGGTGGGCCGACCTGCCTCCAGTGCTTCACCCCCGGCCGGTACCCAGGAATAGAATGGCCCACGGTAATAAAAAAAAAAAAAAAAAAAAAGGACTGCAGCACTGGCTTCCCTGCGCCATTCTATTCACGTGAAACACTTAAAGTGAATGTACTGATGGTAAATTCGCTTTAAGAATATTAGTAAAGCAAGCTTCAGATTGATATATGTAACCTGCACTCATACAATGTAACAAACTATCAGTAAAGGGGATTAGTCGTGAAGGCTTGTCTACATGAGTAATAGGCAACCCACCACATTATAGGAGCAACAGATGCAGCTCTTGAATGTTTCCTAAAGCCTCAAACTATATTCACTGTATCTTGACCTCCCAGTGGGCAGGTGGTCTCACATGTATGGTAAACCTGAAAATGACCTACAGATCTCCACTGATCTAGACTGATAAAATATAACAAACAGCAGTAAAGCTAGGTTCACATCTGCATCGGATGCTCAGTTCTGGGCCTACATGGCAGAATCCGACCAGATGATTACAAATAAAAGTCTGTGGGGTCTGCTGGTGACCGGCCGACTCAGTTTGCGAATGGAATCTGTGACAGAGGCCCCAATGTGAACCCAGCCTGAGTAGCGTTAGGTCAGGATTTGTTTTCAGTCTCTAGATGTAAACAAGGATGCTCCATTTATTGACATAAAGCATTGATAGAAATGGTGAGGAATTAAACAAAGTCTGTGATAAAGCCGCTTTATTTACAGGAGGCTATAAGATCTGCACTCACCAATATAATCTTTGGGATATTTGTGTCTCAGGCTCCTCCCATCTGGAATAAGACATAAATAACCAATGAATTACTGATTCCATACACATGCCGACCTCTCCCCTCATTCGGAGAAAGAGACAAACCTAGTAGTTTCTCATACTTACCTGAGTTACCCCTCTGCTTGATGCACTGTCCTCTATTTGGGATACCCTCAGCTGGGCTGCCCGGGTTTATTATATGACATTCATACCCTGTGGGGCAGTGCAGAGGCTCATCGCCGTCTTCTGTTGTGCTGCAGGCCTCCGCTATGTGCAAAATACAGACAATTCTCAGCTGGAGGAAAAGATTTCCAGATTCTGTAGATTTCCATAATTCATCATCATCATCAATTGTCATCACTAAGCATCACCAGCCCCCGACATTCATTACCATTTACCAGGCAGCACTAATAACTCATGATTACCAGACAGCTCCTGTTATCACCAGTCATTTGTCATTACAGCCATCATCACTAAGCATCACCAGTCCTGAACCTTCATCACTAATAATGGCCCATAACCACAGTTATCTGTCATCATCAGTTATAACTAATACTTACCAGTCATCACTATTCAAAACCAATCATCACTATAAAATCACCTATCATCACCAATCATAACCCATGATTTCCATCACTATTTGCTTTATTGTATTATATATTAAAAACGTTATTAAACTTCTTTTACGTCAAAGGGCCATTCACACGTTCCCAATATATTGTCCGTACATAGACTGTACACTACGAATCAAACCATCAGAGTTAAGGACCTGGATTGGAAATACCTCCAATATTGAGAGCTGCAGGCTGGTGTAAGCTGTATAACAAAGCTGTCAACCACTGCTTATGGAGTAGGGTTAGCCCATTCTATACAGTCGCAGACCATATTTAATAAACAGAAGACTTTTCTTTCTCTTGTAAAACAATAATAGCAAAACAAACAGGCCCACATTTTTTAACAGGTGCAAAATAGAAACTGGTGTAAACTGGCCACAGCAACCAATCACAGCTCAGCATTTATTTTACCATTGGCTGTTATGTGCAGTTTACACCAGCTTCTATTTTGCACCCTTTTAAAAAAAATCTGGTCAGGTTCACACATAGAAGATTGGAGCTTAGGAGATTGCCCTTAGGCCACATTAACACGTCCGTAAATTTGCAGACCTTACGGACAGGGAAGCCTAATGGAATGTTTTCCTGCCTGGCATGATGCATCAACATCATACCGTGCGGCTCTGTCACTACAGTACTGTGGAGATTCTAACAGTTTCCCCGCTCCTGGTATGAAATTGCTAGATCATGCTAGGCTGGGAAACGTTCCATTACAGGGCTTCCCCATCTGTAGGGTCAGCAAAATTACAGGCGTGGGAATCAGCCCTTACTCTGGCACTATAAACTTGGAATTCTTCACTCCCACACTCAGCGTATGTCTAGAAAAGGTCTCAGATTTTTGTACAAACCACTTGATTGACTTTCCACCAACATACGTCCTGCTCGCCTGATGGACAAGATGAGGAAGAGGCGTGGCCACCTCCTGCACCTGATTTATCATGATTTTACCCCTCGTAGCGTGCACCTCTGAGTACATCTGGCATGAGGCATAAAGGCAGGGATTTCTCTAAGACCAGCATAGACTTGATAAATCCACCCACAGTGGTTTCTGGTCACTCCTCATGGTATGGAACACTCTAGAACTGTTCTAAAACAGTCTATAATCCTAGAACAGTACTTTTAATACAAGATATTTAAAAGTATGAGTCAAATATCATCTGAACTCTCTGTGGAATTTATTTCAGTGAGTTACATCACATATTAAATACATTTTTTTCACATAATCTCCCGGCTTTTCAATACATTTTGTCCATCTATCAACAGGATTTTGTATTCCTTGAGTTATAAAACGTTTTTTTTTGGCTGAGTTTCGAGCCATAACTGCACCGCTGTCTTCACCTCTTCATCAGACATGACCTCTTATGGCTTCTTTCAGGGGATGGGCTTCTTCTTTATGGCTAAAACTTGTGCTACTTTCCTTGAACTTCTCTATCCATTTATACAACCTTCTTTGCCACAAAAAACACTTTCTCTATACTGTGCACAACGTCTCCAATGAATATTAGCACCTGTGAAACCCTTACACAGATAGCGGCAGTCTGCTGTTACCACTCCCATTAAACGGAGCTATGGCCAGCAGACCATCGCTAGCGGCATTGTTCTCTTTCAACATGTTGAAAGACAATGATCGGCTAATCATTGCCTTTTAACATTACCTAGATACCGCCAATAATCTCTTGATGTAACTAGAGATGAGCGAACCTGCCGAGGTTGGGGTTCGTATGAACCTGAACTCTCGGCATCTGATTCCCGCTGTCTGCAGCCTCCATGAAGAGGGTGGATACAGCCGGAGGACCGTCTGGAAAACTGGGACACAGCCTATGCAAAACCATATAGCACCTCCTGACAATAGGTCCCCCAAAAGCATACTAGATGACCAAGTATGAAGCATCTCCACAGTCTTCTTTTTTTTCACTCCAGCCTCTATCCCTGTTTCTCGCAGTAAAAAAGCCACAGCATCCAGCTCACTGACACACTGCCCTGGAACAGCCACAGGTCTTTTAGGCATGAAAAGTGCATCCTTTGCACCCAGCCTCCTGGTACCAAACTACTCCTTTTTATCAGGTCTTCTCTGCCCATCTACTGAGCTTTGGGGTAAAGCCTTCCAGCACCACATTATACTCAACCTATCAGAAATAGGCTCTTCCTGGACATACATCATGTTTGCCTCCTCTTCCTGTAACTATCCATCACTACTGCCATCATTACCAGTGTCATCCTTCATCATCACTCTTCATCAGCTGTCATTACCAGTCATGTTTCATTACCACCAGTCATCAGCCATAATCATTTGTCATCATCACCTATCACCTGTCAACAGCCATCATCACCAGTTGTCAGCTGCCATAACCGATCACCAACAGCCATCATCACCAGTTGTCAGCTGCCATAACCGATCACCAACAGCCATTATCACCAGTTGTCAGCTGCCATAACCGGTCACCAACAGCCATCATCACCAGTTATCAGCTGCCATAACCGGTCACCAACAGCCATCATCACCAGTTATCAGCTGCCAAAGACGGTCACCAACAGCCATGATCACTAATGATTAAGAGTACAGATGAATGTAGCACGCTTCGTACGAAGCTTAACAATTGGCTTTTGAATATCCTGTCGGCTCGTTCCATGGAAAAAGTGGAGACAGTCCGAAGACCATGAGGAAAACATACTGTAGATACAGCTTTCGGTTTTCCAGAAACTTATCCATGTTTTCCAGCTGGTCCTTTGGCTGTCTCGACCTTCTCCACAGTGCTGACAGACAGCGGGATTCAAAAGCTGATCGTTTAGCTTCGCTCATCTTTTATTACGAGTCAGTAGCCATCAGCACCAATGACCTGTCATCAGCCTTTATGACTAGTCGCCACCTACCATTACTGGGCTGATATGGACTTTACCTTGCAATGCTTCTTCAGGTCCATCCAATAACCATCCGTTCCCCCCCAGCCAGCGAGGTTTGGGCTGCACCAGCCAGTCCAGAACTACAATGAAAAGGGGATTAAGTTTTCAGTGACAAGCAGGGGGCACACATGAGGCAAGAGACAGGTAGAATCATTATTGTTGGAGAAGATGCAGCTATATTTACTGGCTGCTACTAAATTAGTAAGTAATTAGTAGTAGTAAGTAATTGATCAATGACAGTTACCAGGACGCTGCTGGTGTCAATGCACAGGATGTGAAGGGGTTAATTCCACCACATGTACACAGGTACAGAGCACATATAGTTTACTGCACTTCCACTAACCTTTTATTTCTCTTCCACGTGTTTCAGCAGCTGGCAAAACCTAGAAAAATCAGGGGTGCAGGGCCCCTTTTCCCCCTCCCCTGCCTGGTGCACCCATAGTGGCTATTGACTCATGGGATGTGCACCCCTTCAATGCTAAAGACAAGAGACACTGCATCATTTTTTCTTTGTTGTTGTTCTCTGGATGCAGAATATTCTTTTGCAGAGAGAAAAACCACAAAGAAAAGCAGACACAGATTCCCTTTAACCCTTTGAGGACCAGGCCCAAAATGACCCAGTGGACTGCGCAAATTTTGTTCTTTGCGCTTTCGTTTTTCCCTCCTCCCCTTCTGAGAGCTCTAGCACTTTCAGTTTTCTATCTACAAGGCCATATAATGGCTTATTTGTTACAGGAAAAGTTGTACTTTGTAATGGCGTCTTTCATTTTACCATAACATGTATGACGGAATCCCAAATATATTATTTATGAAGATATAAATAGATGAAATCGTAAAAAAGAATTTAATATGGTAACATTTGGGGGGTTCCTGTGTCTACGTAATACACTATATGGTAAAAGCGACATGATACCACTATTCTATAGGTCAGTCCGAACACAACCATATGCAGGTTACACAGATTCTCTAATGTTATATATATTTTTTTTTTTATGAAATCCTTTCTTTTGGCAATTAAATATTAATAAAATGGGCCTATTGTGACGCTTATAGCAGTTTTATTTTTTCCCCTATGGGGCTGTATGGGGTGTCATTTTTTCCGACATGATCTCTAGTTTTTATTAATACCATATTTATGAAGATCAGACGTTTTTTCTATTTATAATGTAACATAAAATCAGTAATCCGCGCACTTTTTTCCCTCTTTTCTTGTACACCGTTCACAATGACGCTTGTTATATTTTAATAGATCGGACAATTACGCAAGCTACGGTATATTATATGTTTATTTATTTATTTTTATAGGTTTTATTTATATAATGGGAAATGGGGTGATTTAGACTTTTATTGGGGGAGGGGTTTTGGGGCAGTGTGGTAGTGATTTTAACTTTTTTTTTTTTTAATACATTTTAAGTCCCTTTGGGGGACTTGTACATTCATTACTTTCATGTTACACATTAATCAGTGTTATCGGCTCTCTGCTCATTGAGCCTGCCTGTGCAGGCTCAGTGACCAGAGCGCCGATCGGACCGCATGGAGGCAGGTGAAAGATCTCCGGGCGGTCCGTTTAACGATAGGGACCCCCGCAGTCACACTGTGGGGGTCCCGATCGGTAAGTGACAGGGGACTCCCCGTCACTTACACTTAAACGCTGCAGCGTTTAAGGAGTTAATGTCACGCTGCAGCGTGTCATTAACGGTGCCGCCGGCCCCCACCTGCTATGAAGCGCGCTCCGCTCCGGAGCACGCTTCATAGCTCAGGACGTACCGGTATGTCCAGGGTCGTCTGGGGACAGACTTCCAGGACGTACCGGTACGTCCTAGGTCGTCTAGGGGTTAAAGGGAACCTGTCACCCCCCGTGCCGGGGTGAAGGCCGCCCGACCCCCCGCTAGACCCCCGGATACTTACCCAATCTCGCCAAGTTCCGCTCCTGGACCCGGTCCTGGGATGGAGATATCCTTGTCGGAAGCCCAGCGTGCGCTGCAGAGATGAGTCCAACGCACATAGAGCATGAATGGAGCCGTCATTCTCCTGCTCAGCACTGACGAGGGGCAAATACCCCGAAACGGCTGTCTGTGGATGGATGCCTGCCTTGGCAAGCCCTTGTCATGATCGCAATACTTGCACCTTGAGTTAGACGTTGACAAAAAGGGGCCACCCTGTTATTTCCCTATTTATGTCCCAATAGTCGCAACCAAGTGGGACTTAAGGGGCTATCTATCAGGGTGGTGTGGTGCTCTCCCCATCATGGAGGCACGCCGTGGCAACAGGCTAGAGAAATCTGCCTATCCCGTGTTTTGAGACTCACAACCGAGGCTCCACGGACTCTTGTTTTGCATATTTAAATTGACTCTTGATTGAGTACTTCATTGGAATTTTTTTCACTGATCTCCTTGAGTTCAGTGATTACTGTGTTTTGTTGGTTGTATAACATTATGTCTGACGATGGGAAATATACTCAGTTAGCCTCTAAAAGGTATCGCCTGATTTCTTCTCTATTCTACTGATTTCTATGGCTAACACAGTACAACAATACTCTAATTGCCCGACCATTGACAGCCAGCTACTTCCTTAGTTTCCTGGATTGCTATGGACTAGAACCATATTGCATTTGGCAAATTTTCCGGGTTCTTTTTAGGATCCAAAAGGGTGTTAGAGTATAAAGACCTCATGGTGAGCACTTCAGCCCTGCCTTTGAGATGGAGTGACACACTGACCCAACTACTGGTGTGATAATCTGGGGAGCCATCACACAGGACAGTCAGTCACCTCTAGTAGTGACACAAGGGTCACTAATAGCATACACACTGGCTCAAGGCTGATGTATCACCATCCCAATGCCCACACACGGCGCTCTGCTGCGGACATTTTGGAGGTCAAGCCTCCTTCCTCATTTGCACAGAGGGGAGAAATATATACACCTTTGCAATTAACCACTACTACATACCAATATTATTGTAGGTATATGTATGTAAAACACATAATACTTACAATAATTAATTACATCTTATACCTATTTACCATATTCCAAAAGAAGCAGTTATGCATATACACACGCCTGCGTGTGCTTACTGATAAAAGGCAGTGATACCACATATCTTATATATCTCTCCCTTAGGACTCAGTGTCTCAAGTCTAGTGATCCAGAATGTTTCACATCGGATAAACCTCTTATGATATCCCTCACCATCAGCACAACACTCCAACTGCTCCACTACTTGCCATAGTAGATCACACAACTTGGTTACCTTGCTTGAAGAAATGTCTGGCTAATGTGGTTTCCCTAAATCCTCTCCCTTCATTCCTGGGCTGTACCTCCTAATTATGACTTTATGTCAGTTTAAACAGACCTTAATCTTCCTGCATGTCAGGCCAACTTACCGCAACCTGCAGGAGCACCTGATAATAGACGTATGCAATTTCATCACAGAAGGTGGGGAATCCTTTTTCTGGTATCTGTTTTCCTTACTTTTGTAGGTTTCTGTCACAGTTCACCTGTTTTAATACTCCTTTCTATTCTAAGTCTCTCTATAACACCTCTTTTCTGAATTAACCAGATACACCATGTTTGTGCTTGCTATGCTTTTCGCATGTATGAATTGTTTTTTGGGTAAGCTCTTAAACACATAAGGCAATTATTTCCCTTGGTTTAGAGTACATCATGGTGGTGAAATCTATACCACTACTTCTCATCTCTGCATTACATTTTATTAATATTCAAGTGAAAATTTGACAGATTCATGAAAGGAATTCAGATGGTCAATAAACTTTTCACTCTCTGTCCACAGTGGCAAACGTCATTCATTTATCTCACCTATGTGGAGGACGTCGGCACACCGCCATTAGCAACATATGTCTCTTCAAAAGCCTGCATAAAAATGTTTGCTCTTAGCTGTCTTCTTACTAATATACCTTTATCAGCACCCACATACACAAAGAGAGAGAATTTGGGGACACCACATTAGCCGGACATTTCTTCCAGCAAGGCAATGGCAAGTGGTGGAGCAGTTGGAGTGTTGTGCTGATGGTGAGGAGAACTGGGAGAGGTGATGTGAGGTGTGTGGATCACTAGACTTGAGTCCTAAAGGATTGAAGTTTTTTCATCTCTAATACCCAAGATTATGCGTGTGTATACAGTACATTATAATTATAAATGCAGTAAATCGGTATAAGATGTAATTATTTATTGTGACTAAGCATCATGTGTTTTATATATGTATAATATTGATATGTGGTTTACTGCACAGGTTGACATTTTTCTCCCCAGTCCTCCCGGGTATGTGCACATGAGGAAGGAGGCGTCACCTCTGAAATGTCCGCAACAGAGCGGTGTGTCTGGGCATTGGGATGGTGACACATCCGCCTTGAGCCAATGTTTGTACGTTGTGCCTGGACTGCAACAGAAGAATCACAAGCTTTTGATAACTCAAACTTAAGTACAGCCTCTTAATTTGGAGGTCAGTGCATACAGTTATGTTCACACACATTATTTTTGCTCAGTATTTTTCAACCAAAACCAGGAGTGGATTAAAAACACAGAAAGGCTATGTTCCCACAAATTTAGTGGACGGCCGCCATTAAATGGCAAATAGTTGGCAGTATTTGCCAGCTGGTGTTTTTAAATAACAGATGTTATTTGCCATTAAATAATGGCCACCCACTTAATCGCAATACAGTGTGAACATAGCCTTTCTGTGTTTTCAATCCACTCCTGGTTTTAGTGCAAAAATACAGATCAAAATACTGAGCAAAAATACTGTGTGTAAATGTAAATGTGGATACGTTTCATATTTAATTTCCACACTTATCATGTGAGGCTTTGTGGCTATTGAACTTGATGGAGTTCTGTGTGGGGGAACATTGGGGAACATTACCTGGCCAGATTTACTAAGGAGCATGCCTCTTAGTAAAGCCAGGGACCTGCGTCTGCAGGTGTTGATTTCTGCATGGTTTACGCTGTAAACCATGGTAAATCAGGTACGGGGGGAGGCCACAGCAGAAGGGGCGCATAATGATAAATATGCCCTCCCCCCGTGTTAACAATGAAAGTGTCAGATACTATTGAACTGTTGAAAGTTTTAACATTCCATATTTAAGTCAATGGGGATAATCTGCAGTAAATATGATGCAACAATTGTAGAGGCTGTACCCCTACAGTATTGGGGAGTCACATTACCTGGAGGGGGCTGCACAGACTCCAAACAGGCATATATGCATCCATTAAAGCAGCACCGCTTGTGGCGTTCACATTCAGAGTCAGATCTGCAGCTCAGCACATCGCAGGCACGCTCCGGCAGAGTCTGTGGCGGGGGAGGGCAGCGGTCGTTCTTTTGGTAGTTGGTATTGTGCGGGTACAATGGGTATTCATAGTCCTGGGGAAATAAAAGGGGCACAAGTTGTGAGAATCAGGTGGTTCCATGAGAGATCATATGCACATCATACCCTTTATGTCTCATGAGAAGGAGGTGGGGTGGCATTCAATAATAACAACGGAGCTCAAGGGTGGTGCCAGAGCTGCATACAGTACACTCCAGATCCCCCACACACAGAGGACTGATACATCAAGGAAATCTGCACATACGTGTGCCGAGAGCAGATCTGGTCACACTACCACCGCTATCCTGCAGATGGTGCTGTAGTACAAGTTATAGCAACGACATCCCAGGAATGTCACAAATCGCAGGACACGATGGGACCAGCTGCTCGGTACATGATGGGAGTCAGCGCTATATTTACTTTACCTCCTAATATTTCAAAGACAAACACTTTGGGGCAGAGTGAGGGTCTGCGCAGCCAAGTACTTGTTTCTGACCCTGATATACAAAAACAGACTCTCCAATACTTTAACATGCACTTTACTCACACATGATGGTGCCTGGATCAGAATGGGCTGCACTTTATAGCAATCACACAATATTCGGCGCTCTCTCAGGTCAATTCAGGTCAGACAAGTCAAGATAGGGTAAATGCCTTACACGGGGGGATAATGTCAGTGCCCCAGCTCTGCTAGTCCTGTCTGTCCTGTACTCGCAGATAATGTCACATGTGGAATATTCTAATACTTGTTCACCAATGTCTCCAGCTGTGCTCCCCCTCATAAGTGAGTCTAGGCTGCCCACCCCTGGCACTGCCAGGATATTGTCATGTCACCAGCAGCGTGTCCTCATCCGAACTCCCAGGATGTAGACCTTTGAGAGTGATCCCAAAGACAACCTAAGCTCCAGCCAGATCAGTCCTAACAAAACAACGGAAAGCAAGCAAATGGTGCCCCCTCCCCTGACATCACAGTACACAGGAGTGTTCCCTAATGTGGTGCCCCCTCCCCTGACATCACGGTACACAGCAGTGTTCCCTAATGTGGTGCCCCCTCCCCTGACATCACAGTACACAGCAGTGTTCCCTAATGTGGTGCCCCCTCCCCTGACATCACTGTACACAGCAGTGTTCCCCAATGTGGTGCCCCCTCCCCTGACATCACGGTACACAGCAGTGTTCCCCAATGTGGTGCCCCCTCCCCTGACATCACGGTACACAGCAGTGTTCCCCAATGTGGTGCCCCCTCCCCTGACATCACGGTACACAGCAGTGTTCGCCAATGTGGTGCCCCCTCCCCTGATATCACGGTACACAGCAGTGTTCCCCAATGTGGTGCCCCCTCCCCTGACATCACGGTACACAGCAGTGTTCCCCAATGTGGTGCCCCCTCCCCTGACATCACGGTACACAGCAGTGTTACCCAATATGGTGCCCCCTCCCCTGACATCACAGTACACAGCAGTGTTCCCCAATGTGGTGCCCCCTCCCCTGATATCAGGGTACACAGGAGTGTTCCTTAATGTAGTGCCCCCTCCCCTGACATCACAGTACACAGCAGTGTTCCCCAATGTAGTGCCCCCTCCCCTGATATCATGGTACACAGCAGTGTTCCCCAATGTGGTGCCCCGTCCCCTGACATCACGGTACACAGCAGTGTTCCCCAATGTGGTGCCCCCTCCCCTGATATCATGGTACACAGGAGTGTTCCCCAATGTGGTGCCCCCTCTCCTGATATCACGGTACACAGCAGTGTTCCCCAATGTGGTGCCCCCTCCCCTGATATCACGGTACACAGGAGTGTTCCCCAATGTGGTGCCCCCTCCCCTGATATCACGGTACACAGGAGTGTTCCTTAATGTGGTGCCCCCTCCCCTGATATCAGGGTACACATGAGTGTTCCTTAATGTGGTGTCCCCTCTCCTGATATCAGGGTGCACAGGAGTGTTCCTTAATGTGGTGCCCCCTCCCCTGATATCAGGGTACACAGCAGTGTTCCCCAATGTGGTGCCCCCTCTCCTGATATCAGGGTGCACAGGAGTGTTCCTTAATGTGGTGCCCCCTCCCCTGATATCAGGGTACACAGCAGTGTTCCCCAATGTGGTGCCCCCTCTCCTGATATCAGGGTGCACAGGAGTGTTCCTTAATGTGGTGCCCCCTCCCCTGACATCACGGTACACAGCAGTGTTACCCAATATGGTGCCCCCTCCCCTGACATCACAGTACACAGCAGTGTTCCCCAATGTGGTGCCCCCTCCCCTGATATCAGGGTACACAGGAGTGTTCCTTAATGTAGTGCCCCCTCCCCTGACATCACAGTACACAGCAGTGTTCCCCAATGTAGTGCCCCCTCCCCTGATATCATGGTACACAGCAGTGTTCCCCAATGTGGTGCCCCGTCCCCTGACATCACGGTACACAGCAGTGTTCCCCAATGTGGTGCCCCCTCCCCTGATATCATGGTACACAGGAGTGTTCCCCAATGTGGTGCCCCCTCTCCTGATATCACGGTACACAGCAGTGTTCCCCAATGTGGTGCCCCCTCCCCTGATATCACGGTACACAGGAGTGTTCCCCAATGTGGTGCCCCCTCCCCTGATATCACGGTACACAGGAGTGTTCCTTAATGTGGTGCCCCCTCCCCTGATATCAGGGTACACATGAGTGTTCCTTAATGTGGTGTCCCCTCTCCTGATATCAGGGTGCACAGGAGTGTTCCTTAATGTGGTGCCCCCTCCCCTGATATCAGGGTACACAGCAGTGTTCCCCAATGTGGTGCCCCCTCTCCTGATATCAGGGTGCACAGGAGTGTTCCTTAATGTGGTGCCCCCTCCCCTGACATCACGGTACACAGCAGTGTAACCCAATATGGTGGCCCCTCCCCTGACATCACAGTACACAGCAGTGTTCCCCAATGTGGTACCCCCTCCCCTGATATCACGGTACACAGGAGTGTTCCTTAATGTAGTGCCCCCTCCCCTGACATCACAGTACACAGCAGTGTTCCCCAATGTGGTACCCCCTCCCCTGATATCACGGTACACAGGAGTGTTCCTTAATGTGGTGCCCCCTCCCCTCATATCAGGGTACACAGGAGTGTTCCTTAATGTGGTGCCCCCTCTCTTGATATCACAGTACACAGAAGTGTTCCTTAATGTGGTGCCCCCTCCCCTGATATCAGGGTACACAGCAGTGTTCCCCAATGTGGTGCCCCCTCTCCTGATATCAGGGTGCACAGGAGTGTTCCTTAATGTGGTGCCCCCTCCCCTGATATCACAGTACACAGCAGTGTTCCCCAATGTGGTGCCCCCTCTCCTGATATCAGGGTGCACAGGAGTGTTCCTTAATGTGGTGCCCCCTCCCCTGATATCACAGTACACAGCAGTGTTCCCCAATGTGGTGCCCCCTCTCCTGATATCAGGGTGCACAGGAGTGTTCCTTAATGTGGTGCCCCCTCCCCTGATATCAGGGTACACAGGAGTGTTCCCCAATGTGGTTGTCACCCAGCTTTGTGTAGACTGACTGGACCTTTAGCCGGCTACATGTGACCCGAAGGTCTGCTTTTATATGTATCTTAGACAGAGCATTCTGCATTCTACAAAAAATGTCAAGGATAAAAAAAAAACCTGGGACAAAAAACACCACAAGAAGGCGTTCTAGTGCGCTACCTATCTCCATCCTGACATCCAGCAAACATCTGGCCATGGGGCTCTGTGCAGAAACCCACAGGAGCATGGAGCAGGTGTGCTGTATACAGTCTATTACCTGAGAGGGATGGCCCTGGTAGATTGTAAGCTCCCATGGTCCGGCCTCCCTATATACTGCCAGATATAGCTCCTCTGATGGAGCGCAGTCAGTGCAGGCTCAGCCTCTGTATATATTGTATGTTTCCAGCACAGACACACTGCAGCTGTCCTCACTGAACACTGAGCAGCGGGCTTAACCCCTTCCTGCTGGGAACATACACTGCTCCCGGACAGAATCCATTCATTCCAGCTATAGGCCACCTCCATATCTCCTGATTGTTAGTAATAGTATATGCAGGACAACACCCAGCAGGGCTCCAAAATATGATGAAATTACCGACCAAGTGGGAATAATTCTCCCACATGGAGTGCACTCTAATGGTGATTTTAGACAAAACGATTATTGTTGAAAGATTTGCAATAACGATTGTTTTCTAGCGATAATCTTTTCGCGTGAACACTCCTAGCACTTAAACATGTTCTCAAATCGTCGGTGGTCGTTCGATAAAAATTTGCAGATGGCTTCGTCCAAACAGTCCTTCACCGATTCACCCTGTGTGTGAGATGGGCTTAAGCGATCTTAAAACGATTGCAATAACGAATTTTCCAAACGATATATCGTTCCGTCTAAACGCTGATCGTTATAAAAAACATTGTTACTTCGAAATCGTTAATCGTTCGATTGGGCAAATTATCGCTCCGTGTAAACGCACTCTATGGACAATAGAAAACCCTGGATACATGCTCCATATTTATTCCTATCGGCGCCATTGTCCCTCTATAGCGGCTCCTCATCAGTAACAGATGTCTGCTCCGCACTTGGCACAATCCCCCCCACCAGTGGCGCATTTCCTGTTGGCTCCATGAGGCTTAAAGAACCTTCAGGTCTCCTGCACACAGGGGTATCACTATATTTCATTACATACGCGTTAGATTGTACAATGTCTATACATACAGAACATGAGAAGTTATACTGTGCAGTGCCCATCATACAGAACATGAGAAGTTATACTGTGCAGTGCCCATCATACAGAACATGAGAAGTTATACTGTGCAGTGCCCATCATACAGAACATGAGAAGGTATACTGTGCAGTGCCCATCATACATAACATGGGAAGTTCTACTGTGCAGTGCCCATCATGCTAAACATGAGAAGTTATACTGTGCAGTGCCCATCATACAGAACATGAGAAGGTATACTGTGCAGTGCCCATCATACATAACATGGGAAGTTCTACTGTGAAGTGCCCATCATGCTAAACATGAGAAGTTATACTATGCAGTGCCTATACATACAGAACATGTGAAGTAATACTGTGCAGTGTTATCCCCACAGGATGTAAGAACTGGTACTATACAGTATCAAACATACAGAACAGGAGAAGTTATACCGTGCACTGCCCATGCATATAAAACATAAGTGATACTGTGCATTGCCCACAAATAGAGAACATGAGAAGTGATACCGAGCGCTGCCCATACAGAGAGAACATGAGAAGTGATACTGAGCACTGCCCATACAGAGAGAACATGAGAAGTGATACTGAGCACTGCCCATACAGAGAGAACATGAGAAGTGATACTGAGCACTGCCCATACAGAGAGAACATGAGAAGTGATACTGAGCACTGCCCATACAGAGAGAACATGAGAAGTGATACTGAGCACTGCCCATACAGAGAGAACATGAGAAGTGATACTGAGCACTGCCCATACAGAGAGAACATGAGAAGTGATACTGAGCACTGCCCATACAGAGAGAACATGAGAAGTGATACTGAGCACTGCCCATACAGAGAGAACATGAGAAGTGATACTGAGCACTGCCCATACAGAGAGAACATGAGAAGTGATACTGAGCGCTGCCCATACAGAGAGAACATGAGAAGTGATACTGAGCACTGCCCATACAGAGAGAACATGAGAAGTGATACTGAGCGCTGCCCATACAGAGAACATGAGAAGTGATACTGAGCACTGCCCATACAGAGAGAACATGAGAAGTGATACTGAGCGCTGCCCATACAGAGAGAACATGAGAAGTGATACTGAGCACTGCCCATACAGAGAGAACATGAGAAGTGATACTGAGCACTGCCCATACAGAGAGAACATGAGAAGTGATACTGAGCGCTGCCCATACAGAGAGAACATGAGAAGTGATACTGAGCGCTGCCCATACAGAGAGAACATGAGAAGTGATACTGAGCACTGCCCATACAGAGAGAACATGAGAAGTGATACTGAGCACTGCCCATACAGAGAGAACATGAGAAGTGATACTGAGCACTGCCCATACAGAGAGAACATGAGAAGTGATACTGAGCACTGCCCATACAGAGAGAACATGAGAAGTGATACTGAGCACTGCCCATACAGAGAGAACATGAGAAGTGATACTGAGCGCTGCACATACAGAGAGAACATGAGAAGTGATACTGAGCACTGCCCATACACAGACATGATAAATGATACCACCGGTGGGTCCCGGCACATACATGACCGGCGGCCCCGTTACGTGCTCTCCGTGTCCGGGAGGAGCTGTCCCCGCCGATTACCTCGTCCTTGTCGGTGACTTTCAGGTGCAGCGCCCGCTTGGTCAGGCTTCGGGCGGCGCAGGGCGCACACAGGGCGCAGAGGAGCAGCCAGCTCAGCAGCACGCTCCGGCTCTGCCCGGCCATCCTCCCGGAGCTGTGCGGCCGGGGGCGGCGATACTGGGAGGGAGGAGGCAGCAGCTGCCCGGCTAGTGATGGGGAGGTCGCAGCCTCTTCTAGCAGAGGGGCTTATTACATGCTGCCTACATGATACTACTATTATTATTACTAACCCTCAGCCACCAAAACCTGCTGTTCCCAGCACTTCTGCCTGTGGTGGCCATTACCCTATGCCTGTGGTGGCCATTACCCTCAGGACTGAGGTAGCCATTACCCTATGCCTGTGGTGGCCATTACCCTCAGGACTGAGGTAGCCATTACCCTATACCTGTGGTAGCTATTACCCTATGCCAGCCATTACCCTTAGGGCTGTGGTGGCCATTACCCTCAGGGCTGTGGTGGCAATTACCCTCAGGGCTGTGGTGGCAATTACCCTCAGGGCTGTGGTGGCCATTACCCTCAGGGCTGTGGTGGCCATTACCCTCAGGGCTGTGGTGGCCATTACTCTAAGCAGGGGCAGATTATCTTTACCATGGGCCCCGGGCTGTTCACCAAGCCTGGGCCCCCCCACCCCACTGTGACTATGGAAGGACTATCGTAGTACAGGATAGATAATCTCATGACGCCCTGATTTGTGCAAAATTGTGGTAAAAAAGCAGCAACATTTGCAAATCATGGCAGAACTGTAGCCAGGAGACAATACTTTACTGAGAGTATAAGTCTGTTTGGGTGGTCATGGGCCCCCCAGGCGCTCAGGGCCCCGGGCTACCGCCCAAAACAGACCTATTATAATCCATCTACTACTGTATTAACAGCTGCTGCTGCCCTAGGCACTAAACCTGAAGACGCCCCATCTTCATGCACCGATTGGCGATACCTGACCAATACCACCATACCCCCCACCCCCCTGGAAAAGACACCAGATATACTGGCAAGTCTGAACGGGAGGAGGGAAACTAAAAAAATAAAAACAAAAAAAATTGTTTTTTCTGTCCTCCTGCTCCCTGGTGCTTCCCCCTTGCAAGGTGCTGCCCTAGGCACTGGACCACGGGTGCCTAATGGTAAATACGGCCCTGCCTATGCCTGTGATAGCCATTACCCTCAGGACTGTGGTAGCCATTACTCTCAGGACTGTGTTCCCCAGGATGTCCTCACACTAATGACAGGTTTCACCAATGACAATCAGTGCTGAGGAAATGATGGGATCTCCTGCAGATAGCCTGGTGTCTATGTGTCTCTTCCCATCACAGGTGACCAGTCATTACAGGCAGCTTATAATCTGCGCCTGGAAATTTGGTTGTTTGTGGACCCATAAAACTGGGACCTCTTCTTTGATTTCTGGTAAATTCCACCGCAAACCAGACGTTAACGCCTTCAGGACCAAGTGCAGCTGTCATTTGGAAAAAATTTTGACATGTCATAGCAACATAAAATTTAGAGAGAAGATTGCTCTGTGTCACGTAATCAGTCGGGCTCAAGTTCTCACAATTGTTTTGGGTCAGAACACTCAGACCCGGACTGATCAAAACTTTTGACATATTTTTATGACATATCAAAAGTTTTTCCAAACAACAGTGACACCATCAGGTACATTGCTTTTTTTACCTTAGTTCCTTGGCACTGAGCACAGGAACAGGGCAGCCTTTTAAAAAATGGACTGTGCCACCGGGATCCTCATGCCAGCAGCGAGCGGCTAAGGTAAAAAGAAAAAAGCAATGTACCTGATGGTACACTTACTTTAAAGTGTCACTGTTGTTTGAAAAAAACTTTTGACATTGTCATAGAGACATGTCAAAAGTTTTGATCAGTCTGCTTGAATCAATGGAGGGATTTCGTCATACTGGAGGGTGGGGGGACAGTCGCTGAGCGACTAAGGTAAAAAGAAAAAAACAATGTACTTCATAGTAAATTCGCTTAAAGGACCAGAGACCATTTTTTTTAATCTGACCTATCTTACTTTATGTGGTTATAGCTCTGTGATTCTATAACTTATTCATGCCATTCAGAGACTGTTTTTATGTACTCGTATGCCAGTCTTAAATAAAGCCCCGCCAACTTTTCCCCGGCTGGACTTACTAAGTAAGGGTATGTGCACACTTCGGAAAGTAGACGGAAAATCCGATCTTTATTTGGAGATGAGTTTTCAAAATACATTGGGTTGGATTTTGAATCTAAAGTCTATGGAAAAAATATGTTTTTTTCATAGACTTTAATGTAGCATGTTATAAGATTCAAAATATTTAAAGAGGATGTACCACCAGGTACATCCTCTTTAATCTGAACCCATGGATCGAACTGCGCCGTCACGGGGAAGCTGGTGCCGCGGTCCGTTTTTCGGAGGGAGCCGCGTCATACAGGGGAGGGAATTCCCTCCCACTGGGGGCGGGCCGGCCTACCTCCAGTGCTTAGCACCGGCCGGTTTCGGTGCATAGAACGGCGCCGTGCACGGGAACCGGGCTTCCCTGTGATGGCGCTGTTCGAACCTGGGTTCAGATTAAAGAGAATGTACCTGGTGGTACATCCTCTTTAAGGGTGCCTTTACACATAGTCAATTGCTGCGAGTTTGCAGCAAAATCCACTGTGATTCCAGGCACTGTCATTGTGAGTAGGGTTACATACTCACAGCAGAATTTTCATTCCGCTGCAAGTATGTAAACGCTGCCCCCCTTAACCCGCCGCGGCGCGGTGCATACATTACCTGGTCCGTGCTGCAGCCTCCTGTGGCTCCTGGCTCCCTGACGTTCCACTCTGACTAAATACTGACTAAAATATTGTGTGGGAACAGGTTCTGTGAATATAGTCCTTGTGTAGTTGTGCTATGGACCGGATTCACATACTGATACAGCCACAGCATCATAATGATCCATGATGCCAGGAGGTCCGTGAAGCCGGTCCACAGCACATCTTCCATGCACGGACTGTATTCTGGAAATGTGTAAATGCAGCCTTGAGGCAAAAGTGGGTCCAAAACACAGAAAAAGGTCCCCATATTGCTATTATAGTTTTTCTCTGTGTTGGTTTCACTCTTGGTTTTAACTAAAATACTGATCAAAATACTACTGTATGTGTGAGGATGAATGGCTTGTTTTATGCTTAGGGTAAGGGGTTACTGTATATTCTGCTGGGAGAGGGGTCTATTCTATTTTCTTGGGTTAAGGGTCTGCTCTCTATTCTTGGGATGAGGGGCTCATGTATTTTGATGGAGCAGGGAATGCTCTGTTTTTAGGAGTGATTGGTGTGTTTGTTATTCTTTGGCGAGGGAATGATTTTTATTTAGGGGGTGAAAGGGATGCTCTATATGAGGGTCTGTTTAATATTCATGGGGTGAGGGTCTTATTCTGTATTTGGCGATAAGTGTGCTTTGTGTTGTGGTCAGACATCTACTGTACTTTCCTTGTGCTGTTGAGCGATCACTAGATTCCCTTGAAGGTACTGCCATGGGGCCTTTTTGGTTTAGTACAGCCCTCTGTGGTAAGGGTCTGTTATGTCTGTGCCTCCCTCTCCTTGGGCACATTCCTGCGCTAGAGGCATCAGTCTAATTCAATCTGAGTCATCAGTCCAGGGTGGCGTGTGGGGCGTCGGCAAAATTAACGCTAATTACAACTTCTGCCTTCCTGGCCAAAACACAGGGCAATTAACAGGGGACCTGGATTAACTCCATGTGGGCCTCTCTGCTCCAGTATACAGAACAGAGGAGGTGCTGGGTCACATGATGGATCAGGCATCTCAGAGCTCACTTGGACATAATGCTAGTGACAATCCCTACTGCTTTCACTACAATATAACACTGTTCTACAAATTTCCAAACGTTGTCAGGTTCAGTTATGGAATGAGACATTTTTTAATGATTTTGACCTGCTGATTTTAAATCTGATAATGAACATGCCTCTAATTTTCAAGATTCAGAGGAGGTTGTAATTACTGAGGCTGCATTCACACATCGCAGTTTTGTGTTACTGCATCATTTCATTGCGGTACTTAATGGGGTAGTTCACAAAAAAAATTCTTTCAAATCAACTGGCGCCAGAAACTGTCAGAGATTTGTAATTTACTTCTATTAAAAAAATCTCAATTCTTCCAGTACTTATCAGGTGCTGTATGTCCTGCAGAAACTGGTATTCCCTTCAGTCTGGAGGGCAGGAAAGGTTTACTATGGGGATTTGCTACTGCTCTGGACAGTTCCTGACATGGACAGGTGTGGCAGCAGACAGCACTGTGTCAGACTGGAGAGAATAGCACAAAGAAAAAATTATAAAAGCGGTGAAGAGGAGGGTGGCCTCCTCGAAACACGTAGCTGAATGCAAATAAAGAACTTCTTTCACCAGAACGTGGAGTCAGTGTCTGGTAACATTGAGGAAACCTAGTGATCCAGACATCCGACTCCTGGTCCAGACGAATTGCGCCAAGGAAGCCACTGCTTTTATAATTTTTTCTTTGTGCTAATCTTGTTGACGGAACTCCTGGCTGAGTTACCGGAAGGTGGCGGGCTGCAATCCCACTGCAATTTCAAGCGTTGAATAGTGTCATGCCTAATTCAGTACGACCACACCAGGTGAGCGTGCATATTATGTATTTGTGTTTGTGCCTCCCTCAGAGTTAATTTTCCTTCACATGCAGCGCTTATTGCTTTTTTTTTTTTTCATATATTCGTAGACTGGAGATAATACACCACTTCCTGCAAAACATACAGCAGCTGATAATTACTGGACTAAGACTTGAGATTTTTTAATAGAACAAATAATGGAAGCCAAAGCCAGGAACAGACTATAAACAGAGAACAGGTCATAAAGAAAAGACTGAGATTTTTCCTTTTCTCACATCCATTCCTGGCTTTGGGTTAAAAAATCTGTCAGATATATCTGTCTGTGTAAACGCACCATTACAAATCTCTGTCCACAGTTGATTTGAAATAATTTTTTTAACAACCCCTTTAATCATTTAATTTTCGTACTGCATAATTTTATTGCATTACTGCATCATTTCATTGTGATACTGCAGCATCTTCACAACAATGATGCAGTACTGCATTGAAATGACACAGTAAAGCAATTAAATGATTAAGTACTGCTCTTAAAGGATGCAGTGATGCAATGAAACTGCAACGTATGAACAATGGCACTGTCAAAACTTACAGCGGCCATACCTGGTTGTCTAGTAAACAGATGCGATTGTGAAGGGGTGATCAACAACGCTATGACGCTGATCCTGACTTGGCCCTCATTTACTATGGGGTCGCGCACTGATTGCAGAGATCAATGCAGTACATATGTTCTGCATTGATCTCTATGAGCAATCAGTCCATTACCCATGGAAGTCCCCTAGGGGGACTACAAATTATTAAATTAAAAATAAAAAAAAAAGCTTTTTCATTAATAAAAAATCCTATCCCATAATAAAAGTTTAAATCACACCCCTTTTTTTAAATTTTTACATTAATAAACATATTTTCTATGACCGCGTGCGGAACTGCCCGAACTATTAAATTATCGCATTTCTGATGTCGCACAGTAAACAGCATAAGTGCAAAAAAAGTCAAATTACAAAATAGAAAATTTTTGATCACATCAAATCCTGAAAAGTCCGGCAAAGAATGACACCTGAAATAGCCCCAATGACCGAATATAACAGCATTATAATAATGATGGTAATACAGCAATTTTAAACATTTAGTTATTTTAAAAAGGTTTTAATATTTTAAAAGCAGTCAAATAAAAGTTATATAGGTTGTTTATTGTTGTAATCGTACTGACTTGCGGAACATAGATAACATGTCAGTTTTATCATATGCCGAACAGCGTAAACAAGAACACTGCGCCCCCCTCCCCCATACAAAATGAAAAATGTTGCTATTTTTTTAATTCCACAACGCAAATAGTTTTTTTTCTGGTGTCACAGCATATTTTATGGAAATTATATTAAGTCTATCATTGCAAAGTACAATTGGTGTAGCAAAAAATAAGGTGAAAAAATGCAAGCAATATGGCATTTTAAACACGAAGAGGAAAAAGCAAAAGTGCAAAAACAAAAATTGGCTCCATCATTAACCCCTTCACGTACACAATATGTATATATATATATGTTTGTACTGCACATGCCCCGTGCAGTAGGAACGTATATATACGTTCCTGAACTGAAAGGGCTTTACATGTGTGCGGGCCCCTTCCAGCGCTAGTGATCCCACACACATCAGTGTTACTGGAGCCGGGCATAATGACAGGTAGCCAGGTTCACAGTGATTGTGGCGTTTAAGGGAGTCAGTGACAGGATAAGCACCTGTCACTGACTGATCGGGACCCCCGCAGCATGTCACTTGTACTGACGGGTGGGGGTAAGCCACTTACCTACGTCCTGTCGGATTGGCGTTCTGTAGATAGAGTCTGCTCTCAGACAGACTCTATATAGAGATTGCCGATGGTACTGATCTATGCTATGGCACGGCATAGATCAGTGTATGCAATCTACTGATTGCATATGTAACTGTTAAAAAAAGTGTAAAAAATAAAAAGTATAAAAAAACCTTTATAAAATAAACCACCAATAAAAGTTTAAATTACCCTCTTGCCCATTATAAAAAAAATGTAAAAAAAAATAAATAAATAAACTTTTTCTATATTGTAGAGTACAGAATTGTCCGATTTATTAAAATATCACAATATTTTTCCTGCACGGTGAAACACCAATATTATACTAATAAAAAGTAGAGAAGCAAAAAATAGGCCTTCATCCAGCCCTGACGGGGCAAAAATAAAAGCATTATGGCTCATAAAAGTCAAGGAGGCGACACTGCTTCATTGTGACCTGAACATCCGTCCATCAATGCCCTTGGTCATGAAGAGGTTAAAGGAGAATTCCAGGCTGGAGTGATGTTTGGCAGTTTGCCGGGGAGGGAAAGAAGTAACATGTTCCAGCACTGATACCAGTATCCCGCAGGTCCGGTCCTGGTCACATCCTGGTAAGAGAGGGGACCTGGGACGTGACACGTCACGTCCCAGGACCCGGGGGACCAAAGCTGC
Source organism: Dendropsophus ebraccatus (assembly GCF_027789765.1). Lineage (NCBI taxonomy): Eukaryota > Metazoa > Chordata > Amphibia > Anura > Hylidae > Dendropsophus > Dendropsophus ebraccatus. Next base: position 97,508,685 of record NC_091457.1, read on the forward strand.
AGGATACCGGCTTCAGCGCTGGAACAGGGGAGACAAGAACATGTTACTTCTTTCATCCTCCCCAACACTCTGGTAAAAATAAACCCAGCCCAGACTTCTCCTTTAAAGCGGCACTATCAGCAGGTTCTTCACAGAGAACCTGCTGATATACCACAGTAGCTATGTATGTCAGTAATGCATAGCCACTACTTTAACCCCTGTTTTTCTCCGCATTGTTATTAAAATCACTAAATGCTCTTATGCAAATTACTTGCATAAGAGCATTTAGGGCGTTGCTCTGGGCCAGAGAGCATCGCCCTGCCCAGCTCGCCCCCTCCCGTCCATATAACTGCAAAGTGGGCTCTATACAGGACGGCTGCACAGGGAAGCAGTCCCGTCGGAGACAGGCTGCTTCCTGCGCATGTGTGAACCCCCCGGGCCGTCGCCGATCCTCACTGAGGTCCCTCAGGACGTAAGTATGAAGTTTATCTTATACCCTGCGCAGCCGCCATGCATAGAGCCCACTATGCAGTTATGAATATGCATAGTGGGCGGGACGGAAGGAGCTGGGCGCGGCGTTGCTCTCTGGCCCAGAGCAACGCCCTAAATGCTCTTATGCTAGTAATTTGCATAAGAGCATTTAGCGATTTTAACAACAATGCGGGGGAGGACAGGGGTTAAAGTAGTGGCTATGTATTACTGACATACATAGCTACTGTGGCATATCAGCAGGTTTTCTGCAAAGAACCTGCTGATGGTGCCGCTTTAAGGGGTTAAATGGGCACACAAATGATACAATGATCGTTCATGCGGCCCTGACGCTCGATTACTTTTGCCTTCTGAAATCACTGCAAGCGAGCCCCGATCTCACTGATGGCAATGAGCTCCGAAACAGTTAATGCTCTGCACTACAGTACTGCCATAGCAGGTGCAAATTTCCTGTAACAGCAATGCAAAGGCAAGCAGAAAGCTACAGTAGGGCCCAAACAGGATGTAAGGTTTATACAAACATGTAATGGTTTTATTATTTAAAATGGCATTACTGCTTTACAATGCCTGTACAGCTCCTCGCCAATGTAAGACAGTGTCTGCCTAGTAGGAGGGACACTAATCTACTTAATCTTTTACAGTATCTGATCCACTGCAATGTATGACGCTATTTTTTTTAGTAGGGGGCGCTGTCACGTGCTGCTAGAATTACCCAGGCACCACATGCTGTGTGATAAGTGTAGACTGTCATAATGCACTGTGAGCACTAAGGGCATCTCCAGTAGAGGAGGGGAGACTGAATTCTATCAATGGTTTTATTTAGCTACGAACAGAGTGGCTCCAGTAGTCATTTCATATCAGACAATTGCTGACTGTGCAATTATACAACCTTTATTCTGGCTTGACTTTATACTGTTCTTGAGTTGTGTGTGCCCCTGTGTAGAGCTTTTAAAGGTATAGAAGTGATTATGAAATGTTATGTTTTCTTGTTGTCGTTGCTTTAACAGAGGGGAGACCTCTGAGCTCCTGGCTTAAAACTTGGCACCAAACTGAGACTGTTCCAGTTCGTGCTGCCCCGGCCCTTATAAGGCCATTGGCTAGAGTGTAATCCACGGAACATGAGCTGGACCGGCTCCAGATGGAATATAATAAGAGTCACAGTCCAGCACCATTCCTGGAGATAAGAGGCTGGCAGACACTGATTTAGTACATAAAAACACTAAAAGCCTCTCACTACACCCGTATAGTGAGATGGTGCAGCCCAGTGTCATTATGTTACTGTACAGTAAGGGACGATTATCGTGCGAAAAATTGTTATATATCATTTTAATTTAACTAACCACTATCATTCTGTGTAATATGGTAAACAATTTAAGGTCAACGATAAACAATCTCGTTTGCGATCGTTTATTGTTAGTCGTTAATCGTTAAAAATCGCTTTGTCTAATAGGACCTTCAATGTGATGGCCATCTGTTATGTCTGAATAATAAGTATAAGCCACTGTCCTGTTTCTAGCGAAGACTCTTAAATGGAGACTAATTACACACACAGATTATTGAAGCCAAAGCCAAGAATGGATTTGAAAAGAGGAAGCACAGAATGCGGCCCCTTCCTCTAACAGCTATCTAATAGTGTCAGCATTTTCAAACCTGAATTGGAGCTGACAGATTCCTTTTTGGCCATGTTCACACACTGTCTTTTTTTAGTAAAATAACTGCTGTTATTTAAAACTCAAAATAACAGCCATCTTTGGAGCGTCACATAAGGGCCATTGAAAATTTTTGTGTGAACATAGTGCGAAGCCCTGGCCCCTGGGGGCCACTTCCGCAGTGCTGATGTTATGAGCGGGCAATGACCGGGGCAGCTGCAGGGGTTATACTTGTCACGGTATAGGCCTGAGGGCGGCACAGCTGTAGGGCCGGTCTGTGGAATCTGCGGGTGATGATGGGCATGCGATTCTTCGCTGCACCTAGTCAGGGCACCAGTTAGTAGACACCAATGCCAGGGTTCAGTAACAGCGGTTTTATTATAGATGAGGTAACTTGTAGTAACGAGTTACTCCGGTTGCAACCGGGTATATAGCAGGCTTAGACAGTTAGTGCAGGAGTGATGCTGCTTAGGCTGCGGAGATACGTGCCGGAGGTTGGGAGTAGTAGTATGAGAAGAAACTAGCGTTGCTGGGTGGACGAACTTGGGAGTAATACTTGCTGTGGGTACTTATAGAGATGAGAGAGATATCCGCACGACACCCAGATGAGAGAGAAGATGACTCCGGACACTTGTATAGGCAGGCAGCCGTTTACTGGAACGCAGCAGCAGAATCAGTCACTCTTCTTATGGTGAAAAGGCTGCAGAGACGCTTCTGTCCCCTTCTCAGGGAGAGGACAGAGCAACACCCCCTCCTTGTTTGAAAGCAGGGGCTGAACTCCCTTGTCAGCAGGAAGTGGGAAGTCACATGGTTGCTCCTGGCCAGAGCTAGTCGGCCATTGCAGGAACCATGTTTACAGGGCACTGGCACGTGATCCACAGCCTTGCATAACACTGTACAAGGTAATAATAATACACAGGAGTATATATATATATACCAAGATATACATGAGAATACACATAACCAGGGAATATCAGGGGGAAAACTTGCAGCAGTTGCAGTGTGCACAGTTACCAGAACCAGCATAGAAATGAGCATGATAGGAGTAGTAGTCGTTGCGTTCTGGGACACTGCATACCTCCCTAGCAAGTTTGAGCCGACCTCGGCGAATTTAGAAGGTAGCAAACATGAATAGACTGGACAATCAAACAACAGGAATGAATGATGAAAGTGAGTGTGATGAGGTGTGTGTCTCCTACGCCCAAGGCACAGGTGAAAAAGGAGAAAGAATGAGAAACCCTAGTGGCAGGACTTCACCTAGGGGTGCCTAGCGTACTCTGGCGACCAGGTAGCTAGTGCGTACACCATCTAATGTGTAAGCCAGGACAACTTAACTGCTGGCGGGTGACCCTCCATGTTCCAGCCAGTTAGACAGTAGGTTTTCTGTATAAAGTGTTACTCTACTGGAGGAGAACTGTGAAGACCTATGTATTCCCTTGGCGTGTTTGTGAAATGTCTTGGATACCTGGAAGAGAGAGAGAAAAATAATAAAAGCAACCATACACTTTTGGGATCCCTCATACACACAAGCAATCATGCGACACAAGCACTCTATAGGCCAAGCACACGAAAAGGCATCCAAGGTGCAATGGGTATGGACAAGTGTAAATGTTGGAGTATTACTATGTGTGGTTACTATCGTGTGGAGACAAAACAGGGTGGCCAACACTAGAGACACAAGGAAGGGAAGTACAAAGGATGACATATACAACGAGGTCTTTGATGAGAACTGGCTCAAGTAAATCTGAAGGAAACCTGAGAGAAATCTCAATACAAACTGGTTCAACTAAATCTTTCCAGCTATAAAGATAATATAGACAATACTGAGAATATGAGACTGAATGAGAAAATACACTCCTATATAATCTAGACTTTCTCTGAGGTATATATGAACTGACTTCTCTTACTCAAAGGAGGAGCTATCTGACTTTGACACTAGAAAAATACACTGTTTCTTACAAAAAGAGGCACTCTACTCTGAGGCTACTTAAACATCCTTTTGCCTGCTCAGAGGAGGAAATATAAGAGACTTTGATAATACTGAAGTACAATAGCAGAAATAGGTGCAATACTTGAATAAGTGCAATAATAACTTTGGGTATCACACATTCACAGAAAAGTGCTTTAGGAAGGAATGGGTTAAGTGTCTCTGTTAGGGAGAGTCTCTTTGAGGCAATAAAAACTATCGTCCATGGCTAAAGGCTCTGGGACAGGCACTAGAGAACAGTTTGGTTATGGTGAGTGTCCATCAGCTCATGGCTGGTTAGTACAGGGAACTTGGTCAGGAGGACCAGGCACATCTCTTGAACGTTACATAACTTTTCACACCAAACAAAACAGAAATACTGAACAGCAAAACAGTTTAACCCTCTAAGGGCTTAGCTCTCTGTATCGTACAGGTGGAACTCCTCGGGTTGAACGCTCAGATCGTCTCAGCGGAAGGGCCTCTTCAACAGTGAGTGTCTCTGGTGCAGGTTGACGATCTTCTCTGGTAGGTGACGGCAGAGGCGGAGCCGCTGGAGGTAGACTTGGAGGAGGAGGAACAGCGGGGCCGTGGACAGGGATACCCGCATAGCCGATGGGTATGAGAAACGGTTCCGTTTGGAACATCTCTTCCAGAGAGAGAGGTTTGGCTGGAGGTGCCGGAGTGGCAAGGGCGTGTTGGTGCAGGTGCCGGGCATGGTGCTGCAAGGCCTTGTAAATCTTCCTTGGCACACAGTTTTATCCGGTTCCTATGCACAGTCTGTGGACATTGGTCTCTGGATAGGGAATCGCAGAGATAACATAAGGCTCAAGCTCCCATAGGCTGTCGAGTTTTTGAGAGCAGTGATACTTTTTCAGCCAGACTCGGTCTCCCACTCGTAGGTGTGTAGCAGTCGCTCTCCGGTTATAGGCCTCTTCCTGACGCTGATGCTTTGGTCCACAATCTCCCGAGCATCCTGAATTCTCCTTTGATGCTCTTGGACCCAGTCAGTCTCGGGCAGGGGATTGAGAGTGTCAGGAGCTTGGATCCCGAGTGCGCGGTCCTGAGGGAGTTGGCCTGGGCGCCCAAACATCAAGTAGAACGGAGAGTAGCCCGTGGAGCAGTGGGTGGTATTATTGTAGATTTCCACCAGCTCGTCCAAGAGATGAGGCCATTTCACTCGTTTGGCCACTGAAGCCGTCCATAACATGTTGATAAACACTTGATTGATCTTTTCGCACAGGCCATTCCCTTGGGGGTGATAGACCGTAGTGCGGAGTTTCTTACACTCGTGGTAGGCACACAGCTCCTGGAACAGCTGTGATTCGAAGGCCGGACCCCGGTCCGTCAGCAGAGACTCTGGACAGCCGTAATGTTTCACGTACTCCCGGTAGAAGGTGAGGGCTGTAGTTTTAGCGATTAGATCTCTGACAGGCACCACGACTACCCACTTAGAATAGTGGTCGACCATCGTTAGGGCATAAGTGTATCCACATCTGGTGGGGGCTAACTTCACGTGGTCTAGGGCGACAAGCTGATTCGGCCTGTGGGCGCTGATGGGATGTAAGGGGGCTCTTGGTTCCCTTCCTCCAGCCTTGGAGATATTACAAGCAGGGCACTCAGCACACCAGTTTTCGATATCGGCTCTCATTCCGATCCAATAGAATCGCCGTCGAATGGTGGCCTCCGTTTTGTGGACCCCGAAATGACCGGACTGGTCATGGTAGGCGTCTAGCACCATCTTAGCATCCCGCCGGGGAATTAGGATCTGGTGGCACCTCTCCCCAGAGACAGGGTCGAGGGAGTTTCGCAAGATTAGTCCCTTTTGTAGGAAGAGCCTCTTTCTCTGCCTCCAAAGTCGCCTCAGCTCGACATCTGGGTAGGGTCTCTTGATCCGCATGGGAACCCGACCGGTAGAGAGGTAATCATAGATTTCTCCCAAGACTCTGGACTCCTCTTGTCTGGACAGTCTGCCACCTGGCCAAGTCCTGCGGAGCCTTCGGTGAAGAAGAGGACGTTTCAGGCCTAGCTGCTTCTATGGCGCCTTGGGTGGCGAACCTTTGATAGAAGGGAGGCATTTCGGCGTATTTCCAATTGCTGTCCTCCGGGGGCTCTTCACCTCTAGATAGCCGGGAGAGGAGGTCCGCATTGACGTTAGCCTTTTCCACTGCGGTATTTGATCTCAAACCTGAAATTGGCCAGCCGAGAAGCCCACCGTTGTTCCAGGGCACCTAGCCGAGCAGTATTGAGATGTGCTAGCGGGTTGTTGTCCGTGTAGATGGTAACAGGAGTGGCAGCAAGGTAGTCCTTGAACTTCTCAGTGACAGCCCACACTAGGGCGAGTAACTCCAACTTGAAGGAGCTGTAGTTATTGTCATTCTTCTCAGCACCCCGCAGACTCTGGCTGGCATAGGCCACAACTCTCTCTTGACCATCTTGAACTTGAGACAACACGGCACCTAGGCCCTGGAAACTGGCATCGGTGTAGAGCCAAAAGGGAAGGTTATAGTCTGGGTAGGCTAGGATAGGAGGCGTGGTCAACAGACGTTTTAAGGTTTGGAAGGCAGTCTCTTGTCGATCGGTCCACTCAACGGGGAGTCGCCTATTGTAACTTTCCCGAGGGCACCCCCGGAGCAGTTCAGTGAGGGGCTCGGCCACTTGTGCAAAGTGGGGAATAGCCGGCAAATCCGAGGAAACTTCTCACCTCCTTCATGGTCCTAGGGGTATCCCACTGTTCCACAGCCGCGATCTTTTCTGGATCTGGCCATATCCCCTCGGCACTAACAACATGCCCCAGATAGTTCACTTGGGGTTTGAGCAGGTGGCACTTGGAGGGTTTGATCTTTAGGCCGTGATCAATGAGGACCTGAAACACCTCAGCCAGGTGTCAGACATGATCCTCATAGGTGCGAGAGTAGACAATCACATCGTCTAGATACAGCAGGACACTCTGGAAGTTGAGATGGCCGAGACATCGTTCCATTAGTCGCTGGAAGGTAGCAGGAGCGTTACATAGGCCAAAGGGCATGCTGGTGAATTCAAAGAGTCCCATGGGGATAGTAAAGGCCATTTTCTCCCAATCTTCGGGCGCCATGGGAACTTGCCAGTACCCACTTGTGAGATCCAAGGTGGAGAAGTAGGCAGCCGACCCCAAAGCGGCAATAGACTCCTCGATCCGGGGCAAGGGATAGGCCTCCTTGTGCGTGATTGCGTTCAGTTTTCTATAGTCCACGCAGAACCGGATGTTGCCGTCTTTTTTTCTCACGAGGACAATAGGGGCGGCCCACGGCTCTGGCTTTCCTGTATAACGTTGGAATCTTTCATCTCCCGGAGCAGTTGTTTAACCTGCTGATAGCTGGCGGGAGGAATAGGCCGATGTTTTTCTTTAATAGGCAGGTGGTCCCCAGTGTTGATCCGATGCTGGACCAGCTGGGTCTTCCCAAAATCGAGGGAGTGTTTGCTGAAGGCCTCATGATACCTTTTGGCCACCTTGAGGATGCCGTGGAGATATTCAAGTTGAGTTTTGGCATCACCAATATGGAGTTCGTCCCACCAAGGGGCAGGGGCCCTGTTCGAATCTCTTTGAGTGCCACGGATGGACCTCTGATAGGCAATAGTTTCCTCACAGACAATGTCCTCAGGATCGAGTTGATATAGCATGGCCACGGTGGTGAACTTGGGTAGATCAGCAGGAGAGTCTCCAAGATTCACTAGACGGACAGGGACCTGACCATTGGAGATGGTCACCAGGCTTCTAGCGGCTCTGACAAGAGGTTGTCCCTCAATCTCGATAGCATCCAGAAGGGCCACATAGTCAGCATTGTTGAGCCCCGGACGAACCCTGAACCAGATAAGGAACTCACTGTTAGCTGGGATGGTGATCGGGCGAGCGTCTCTAGTGCGGACACGGCAGATTTCTCCTCGAGGATTGGCAAACTTCCGCTGAGCGGTGAGCACTTTAATGGTCTTCTGGACGGCTTGCCTGTACTGAGGAGAAGCACAAGACATAGAGGCATTCAAGGCATCCAACACTTCAGTGAATACATGACGGATAATATTCATGCCTAATACCACGGTCCCACTATCTCCCTGAGCCTCAGTAACAATGATACCCTGACGTGCTAGCTCTCGCTTCCCTATGCAGACAGTGGGCTCCCAATAACCTAGTTGCACAATAGGGCGACCATTACTAGCAATATGTTTCAGACGGTATTTCCCAACTGGACCTAGGGTTCTCAGATCCCAATATTCTTCAAACACATGCCTCGGGATAGTAGTAACCTGGGAACCTGTATCTACCAGAGACTCCAGGGGGACTCCGTCCACCCAGAGAGTCACATGCGGGCATTGTGAGAGGAACCTTGAGAACCACTGTGCTTCCTGCGGGCCTAGATCTCGACCTCCTGGGTGTTGGCCCTCGGACCCAGGGGTAGCCCGTTTAACTGATAGCACTGAGAGTGGTAGTGTCCATGTCGCCTACAGTGGCGGCAATAGGGGCGCTCAGGGGATCTAAGTCTCTGTGGAGGAGGCCGATCAGGAACTGAATACTCAGGGCAGGGGTCCTGTGGTGGTGGAGGTGTTGGATAGGCCCCTTGTAGCCCCCTTAGGGCTTGGCAGAGGGAGTCAACCACTTGCGTAAGGAGAGCAGGGATCGCTGGTGAGCTAGCCGGGATAGACTGTTGGGCAGCTTGCATAGCAGAAACCGGCGGAACCATAGTGGGCACTGGAGGTGAGGGTATAGGTCCCACCGGGTCCGGGGAATCTGAACCCGGAGTACAGCCGGCACAGGGATTGTCAATGCCAACCACCCTTAGAGCCAGAGTCTTGAAGTCCAGGAAAGGCATTGTAGGGTTTTGGGCAGCTAGCATACGCAGTTGGCTCTTGATGAGTCTAGAGTCCACCCCCTCTATGAAGCGGTCAGTGATCATACTCTCCACAGCTGAGGGGTCTATGGTATCAACCTGTCTCAGGGCCCGGTAGGCAGATTGGAGTGCTAGTGCATAGTCTCTGAGGATCTCACCTGGCCTTTGTCGTCGGTCATAAATCTTAAGGCGGACCTCCGTGGGTGACTGTACCTCAAATTCTTTACTCAGCCGGGCCAGGATCTGTTGAACATTAGCTTTCTCCGTAGCTGGCCAGGACCGCACCTCCTCTGCAGCGGGACCCTCAAGTTGTCCTAGCAGCAACTGCACCTGCTGAGTGGGAGAGAGTGAGACAAGTTCAAGGGTGCGGGAAATTTTTTCCTTGAAAGCAGCCAACGTGTGGGGTTCCCCTTTATAGCTGGGGAGATTGTTGGGCCCAATGAAGAACGGAACCGCTACGGTAGCCATAGCAACGGGAGCGCGGGTGACGCCAGGGCCATGGGCGGACTGCCGGACCTGTCAGAGTCACTGTGATAGCCGGTGGACATGATGAGGGGTTCCGGTGTAAGGCGCCTGGAAGGGAGCAGAGGCGAGGAGAGCTCGCGGGAACAGCAGGCATCGATAGGCAGGGTGTCCGGGACCGGAGAGGGATAGGGCGGAAGTCAGCACCAACACTTCCGGCGGTCCGGGCACAATCTTCTCCCCTCCTGCAACAGAGGCTTGGGCACTGCAGGGCCGGGGCGGAGCTTGAGCGGAGCGCGCCCGCGCGCGAAGACAGTGCGTCCCCAGCTGACTTGACCCCTTAGCAGGCCGCAGTGTGGCAATAGCAGAGTCTCTGACTCTACACCGCGGGGTGTAAGATCCTGTTCGTGACGCCAAAATGCGAAGCCCTGGCCCCTGGGGGCCACGTCCGCAGTGCTGATGGATGTGCTGTCCTGGCCCTGCTGATGTTATGAGCGAGCAATGACCGGGGCAGCTGCAGGGGTTATACTTGTCACGGTATAGGCCTGAGGGCGGCACAGCTGTAGGGCCGGTCTGTGGAATCTGCGGGTGATGATGGGCATGCGATTCTTCGCTGCACCTAGTCAGGGCACCAGTTAGTAGACACCAATGCCAGGGTTCAGCAACAGCGGTTTTATTAAAGTTGAAGTAACTTGTAGTAACGAGTTCCTCCGGTTGCAACCGGGTATATAGCAGGCTTAGACAGTTAGTGCAGGAGTGATGCTGCTTAGGCTGCGGAGATACGTGCCGGAGGTTGGGAGTAGTAGTATGAGAAGAAACTAGCGTTGCTGGGTGGACGAACTTGGGAGTAATACTTGCTGTGGGTACTTATAGAGATGAGAGAGATATCCGCACGACACCCAGATGAGAGAGAAGATGACTCCGGACACTTGTATAGGCAGGCAGCCGATTACTGGAACGCAGCAGCAGAATCAGTCACTCTTCTTATGGTGAAAAGGCTGCAGAGACGCTTCTGTCCCCTTCTGAGGGAGAGGACAGAGCAACACACCCTCCTTGCTTGAAAGCAGGGGCTGAACTCCCTTGTTAGCAGGAAGTGGGAAGTCACATGGTTGCTCCTGGCCACAGCTAGTCGGCCATTGGAGGAACCATGTTTACAGGGCACTGGCACGTGATCCACAGCCTTGCATACCACTGTACAAGGTAATAATAATACACAGGAGTATATATATATATATATATATATATATATATACCAAGATATACATGAGAATACACATAACCAGGGAATATCAGGGGGAAAACTAGCAGCAGTTGCAGTGTGCACAGTTACCAGAACCAGCATAGAAATGAGCACGATAGGAGTAGTAGTCCTTGCGTTCTGGGACACTGCAATAGGCTCAGAATGGGTTTGCATATAGCAGAATTGCATCAGATTTCACGCTGCAAGTTTGAAGTGAAATCCGTTGCAATAGTACTGTTAGTTTGTATGGGTTTACATACAGCAGATTTTTTATTCCACTGCGATTATGTAAAACCCGTCCCCCTTAAACCACCGCAGCAGTTGAATACTTTACCCTTCAGTGCTCTTGCTTCCGTGGCTTCTGGCTCCCTGATATCCCACTCAGCCAATCAGTGGGTGAGCGGGATGTCAGGGAGCCAGGAGCCGTGAGAAGCAAGCCGTAGTGCAGACGGGTAAAATATTCAGCGATTTACAGTGGAAAATTCCACTGTGAGTATGTAAACCCATAAAAATGATAGTTGCAAGAATTGCAGCGGTACGTGTGAAGTTACCCTTAAAGGGCAACTATCAGCAGATTAGATGAATATAACCTGCTGATAGCTCCCTATTGCGCACGGGTCATTGAGGATGAAGGTATGTCTCTTATCTTCAACCTCAGCACCATTCCTGTGCAGTTTGAGGCTATGTTCACACTGGGTATGAATCCGTCCGTAGTGCGAACCGCGAATATACGCACGTAGTTTTGAGGTTGATGCGTTCGCTTGAAAGTATTAGATTTACGCCCGCACAGTGCACACTACGTATGAGCTTACAGCCGAATCGTATACGGCACCGTGAAAAATGAACAAGACCATTGTTTGAGGACGGAAATGTTGAAACTCACGGCCGTGGATTTCCATGCGGTCCCGTACGGAGTACTTATTTCAGCCAAATTGAACTTGATTTTTCGATCCAAAAGGTCCTGTGTGGTTTACGGGGCTGGGCGAAGATTTCCAAGTAAATGACCTGCCTCAGATCGCTTCGAAACAAGCTAGGGAAGCATGACTGTACTGCGGGCGCATGTTCGCGGTTCGTACGCATCCGGCCGCATGTCTATTTTTCCTACGCCCTTAGTTTCAGCCGCACATGTACGGCAGCGTACGATCTACGGACGGATTCATACGCAGTGTGAACATAGCCTGAATATAGTGCTCAGCCCTGCTAACAGAGCACTGATCCGGCCGGCGTGTTCCACTGATAATTATTAGAAGGAGCGGGATGGCAGAGGGTGGATCAGCGCCTTACAAGACAGAGCACTACAACAGAACTGCAAGGGAACAACGCAGGTGATGAAGGTAAGAGACATACCTTCATCCTCGGTGCCCTGTGCACAATAGGGGGCTATCAGCAGGTTAGAGTTCCTTTTAAGGGTCCATTCACACGTACAGTATTGCTGCGGATTACACGCTCCAAATCCGCAGCAAACTCGCAGCAATGCACATAACATGCTGCAATTACACAATACCATTCAATAACAATAACTGAGGATCGCAGGGGATTTACCTGCAAGTTTCTCGCAGCATATAATCTGCAGAGATACTGTACGTGTGAACGCACCCTTAAGCTGATTTCTAATATTAATAAAAAAGGAGCTCAGAGATCCTTAGGTCCCACTAACATTAGTTTCAGCACTACTGGGATATACTGTATAACATTTAAAAAATGAAGTACAGTACACACTGCTGCTATAATGTGCCTGCACTTACACTCAGCTATACACACTGCTGCTATAATGTGCCTGCACTCACACTCAGCTATACACACTGCTGCTATAATCTGCCTGCACTCACACTCAGCTATACACACTGCTGCTATAATGTGCCTGCACTTACACTTAGCTATACACACTGCTGCTATAATGTGCCTGCACTTACACTCAGCTATACACACTGCTTCTATATTGTGCCTGCACGCACACTCAGTCATTCACACTGCTGTATATAAAAGTTTCTGTCACTGTCCTCCTGCACAGCTCTGTGATTCTTAGGTCCTGATTGGACCATGCTGACCTTCCCCATTGCTGCCATGTGACAACACAGACCTCTGACAGCAGCCTTACTCTCTATTCTAGCCTGTTATACTATGCTACTGCATTATGGGGATCTGTAGTTCCCTTCTGTATCTAAAACTATGGTTGTTTTTCCTGGTTTATGCTCTTACTATACACTATACTCCACATGCTAAATGCTATACTGTACAGTAACTTATAATATCACATATTCAATTGTTTCTGTACAATAGACTGCATTTATGATTTCTGCAAATATAACTGTTGAAACTATTGGAAAATAGACTGGACACAGTTGTTCGTAGACCACATTCAGTATAATAAAGCGGTTGGGCTTACCGTAGATACCCCCTCCCCTTCCCTCAACATCCCCAGTCATCTCCAGTATGTCTGTACATGTTCTGGGTTATAGAGAACCAGATGTAATGATGGACTGCGACCTGCGAGAACATCATCTGTGCCTCATTACCGAGTAACCTCATGAGTGTTAAGGGAAAAGAGGGGCCTCAGAAGGTCGAGCCACTGTATACTAGCATCTATATACTAGCAATGGATACTACAGTATGCAATGTATTCTTCTCGTGTGACTTCAGTCATCTTACACAGTATATGACCACTGTATCTGATATCTGTCATTTTATAGTGCGGCCTCTGTCTGGTCTTCACAGTTTGTGACAGTGTATCAGTAAATCGTATCCTTCTGTAGGAAATGTTCTTGAGTTCTAGCCCAAGAGCCATCAGCTTTGTACTCAGTGCTGCTGCTCTACTCATCTTATTTGTATAACTACTGGATGCCCATCTGGGTATCCATCATTTTCTATACAGTAAATCAGCTGAACTCTATTACTTGGGCCACTGACAGCCACTGCTACCACCATGTTCTTCAACAGCTCTCTGCAAGTATGTGGCAGAAGTTGCTCCATATCCATTTTCTATTGCATGGTCGTGTGAGCATGAGCTGCAGGGCCTCCTGGGCTCCCATGGAGTACACAGTGACCCTCAGCACATATGGCAACAGTTTTCTTCTATTTAGACAGTTTTCTTCTAGTGCTTCAGGCAGAACATTAGCGAAATGGATAATTTACTGTAATAATTCTCCCTCCCCCCATACACCCAAACACCAGCCAGTGGCTGCTCAATAACATCGTCATCCATGGTATAACAGCTGGTGGAGCAGAAGTGTCATGTGCTTCTCATTAGAGCAAGTCACCCACTGGCTTCAGCGTCTTGTGATCTGGGCAGCAGAAATCATATCGTAATCTGCTGACCCTGTGTTGCTGGAGAAGAGGGTGGAGAGTGTGATAGCGTCTGATGGTGATGAAGTCATAACCCAGCAGGTCAGGGATTGACCAGTGCAGTCCTGTTTAAAGAAAGCTGAAGCACTGCATAATTCACTAATTTTGTTCCTCATCATTTTAACGGGAACCAATCACATAAAAAAACATTATAACGCTCTTAAGGGAGAAGTCCGGCAAAAGTTTTTTTTATTAAAGAAAGTTATACAAATTACCAATATACACTTATTACGGGAAATGCTTATAAAGTGCTTTTTTCCCTGCACTTACTGTACTACTGCATCAAGGCTTCACTTCCTGGATAACATGGTGATGTCACGACCCGACTCCCAGAGCTGTGCGGACTGTGGCTGCTGGAGAGGATGATGGCAGGGGGACACTGAGGGACACAGGGCACTGGAGGTGTGGTAGAGTGCTGCTCGACCAGTCACTTACTGAGTCGTTATGTGTGACGCCACTTCTGTGATGGTTGGCCGGTCTTGTACAGCTCAGTCAGTGATGGTACTGTCGTGATGCCAGTGCTCGTTCAGCACACAGGTGTGGTGGTGTACCTGCTTTTAGTTGTGGCTGACTGTACTGTTCCCCTGAAATGGTCGGTGATCTGCCGGGCTGTGATGGGTCCCTTGGGCTCTTGTCACAGTGGTCCGGAGTGGAGAGATGACCCACCCACAGTCGATTCCGCCACCTACAGAAAGGGGAGAGTAACCCAAGGAATATGTAGCCAGTATGTGTAGGTGCTGGTGTAATGAGTCCCAGTAGAATAAATAAAATGGCTTTACTGATACAGGATATTCTGGTAATAAACAACTTCTTGTGAACAGACTTGTGTTCACTTGATCTGTCCTGGGAGTTACTTTAAGGCGGTGTCTCCCCCCCCCCCCCCATTTTTTTTGCATTAATACGTTGCCCACCCATAGCTTTCCATCTTTCTAATATCAATTTATTATGGATTCTGCACAGTTTTGCTGTTATCTAGGTGCACTCACCCCCACCAAATGCATAGAATCATCAAATCTCAGTCCAACCCATCAACACTCCCTGCTTCTGGCCCCCACCCCCGCCCCTGAGCTCACCTGTGACCCCCACACTGTGCCCCCTAACATTGCCCCCCCCTGCAGTTCAATTGCCCCCATGACTCACCAGCAGCGGCAAACCCCCCCCCCCATGACTGACTGGCGGCAGTGGCAAAAAAACCCCACTCCCCTCCACCCCCCCCTCTCGCCACGACTGACCGGCAGCAGCGGCAACCCCCCCACTCCCCCCCAGGACTAACCAACAGTGGCGGCACCCATCCCCCCACACACACGCCATCTACCCCCCGCTGCCGGACTAACCAGCAGCAGCGGCGGTACCCCCCGACTCACCAGCTCGTTCACTCATTCAGCTCTACTATTTTACTCATTCAGCTCTGCTCTGCTCTCTCATTCATATCACTCATTCAGCTCTGCTATATCACTTATTCAGCTCTGCTATATCACTCATTCAGCTCTGCTATTTCACTCATTCAGCTCTGCTATATCACTCATTCAGCTCTGCTATATCACTTATTCAGCTCTGCTATATCACTTATTCAGCTCTGCTATATCACTCATTCAGCTCTGCTATTTCACTCATTCAGCTCTGCTTTATCACTCATTCCGCTCTGCTATTTAGCTCATTCCGCTCTGCTATTTTACTTATTTATCTCTGCTATTTCCCTCATTCAGCTCTGCTATATCATCTCACTCAGCTGTGCTATATGTTCTGGATATCAGCTCTGCTACATCATGGACCACTCAGGCATATGAATTGCATGATGGAAGATGTAGTTTTCTGGCTGGCACAATGTTGGATATAGTTCGGCTTTTTTAAAAAAATTGTAACTATAGAACGGAAGCAGCTAGAAAGATGAGAGACAGCTCAAAATTCTCAGCGGTACTTGGTGAGTAAGACCTGCTAGGTTTGGGAGCATTTTATATTTTTAGCTCTTGGGGGGAAATACCCCTATAAGTGCTGAGGTGGAGTAGCGGTGCTTGCGCAGCTTAGTGTTGAGCAGTGAAGAGAAGAGTAGAGAGAGGAGGTTGTCGTGAGAGCCCCAACCCAGGGTTGTAGTGTGCTCTGCCGGATTTTGAGAGAGAGATACTTGTGGCCGTGTTTCATGTAAACCACCTTCTGCCCTGCAGTGTCTGGATACCCGCCCTATCAGGGTGACACAAGCCCCAGTCTAGGTTACTTAAGAGTAGCTAAGTGTTCAAAATAATCTGGTGTCACCTGCGCTGTGAGATAGAGTACGTAGACCTTTGCTTTGCTCTATCCGGTCAGTTCCTCTGTATTAGGATACTGCCCTGCACTGTTTAGAGAGGTTAACATCTCTGATCTCTGACTTTTCCTCCTGTAGGGGTTTAACACTGCATAGTGTCTGTAGTTATAGTCTAAGAAATAAAAGTCTCTGAACTCTCCA
Organism: Dendropsophus ebraccatus; assembly: GCF_027789765.1. Classification (NCBI taxonomy): domain Eukaryota; kingdom Metazoa; phylum Chordata; class Amphibia; order Anura; family Hylidae; genus Dendropsophus; species Dendropsophus ebraccatus. The sequence continues at coordinate 97,525,111 of NC_091457.1, forward strand.
TACTCTCTGACCACTAACACAGCTGGTCTGTCCCGGACAGGGAACCTGGCAGAGCCAGGCCCTGGCTAAGTGCAACAGGGATGCCTGTTCTGTGTGTGTCCTACTCCTCAGAGAATCAGAGGGAAACTGACGCTACACTTCCTCTCCCCAAGTAACTACTTCCTACAGGGTATGTAAGAGTCCCTGTGAGTGGTGGAGAAGAGAGTGTGCAGAGAAAGAAGTATAGAGATAAGTAGAAAAAAAAGAAGCATTTCCACTGGTCCACAGAATCACAGAATACAAATAAACAGTAACCCTATAGTGACTACAACTGTGCAATACATATATACAACTTTAGACATAACACTGGCATCTGGTGGCGAAACTCACAAACATCTTTATTACCACCACACTTTTGATTATAAGGCTGTTGCGACAGGTGTCAGACAAGGAACACCTGTGGTGGGACATCACAGAGGGACACTGAGCATCCACCTGCAATTATTCTCTCTAGCAGCATTTCCTGTAATAAGTGTATATTGGTGATTTGTATAACTTTGGGGGGGCAATACAATACTTAAATAAAAATTTGTTTGCATATAGTATTTCCGTCAGTCTTTTGGTCAGACTTTTTTCAACTAAAACCAGGAGTGGGTTAAAAATACAGGAACTGTGCAAATCTTTTCATTATAATTTTCAGTTACACACCTGGTTTTGGTTGAAAAAATACTGACCAAAAGACTGATGGAAATACTGTGTGAACATAGCCAAAAGGAGTACTCCAGTGAATTTTTTTTCTTTCAAATCAACTAGAGTCAGAAAGTGGCAGGGATTTGTAATTTACTTCTTTTAAAAATTTTCAGTTTTCCGGTACTTATCAGCTGTTGTATGTTCTGCAGGAAGTTGTGTATTCTCACCAGTCTGAAAAACAGTGCTCTCTGCTGCCACCTCTCAGTAGCAAATACCCATAGAAAAGATTTTTTTAAAGTAAATAGTAAATTACAAATCTCTGGTACTTTCTGGCACTAGTTGAATTAAAAGGAAAAACTTTTTGCTGGAGTACCCCTTTAGTTCATCCCAATACACCCTCTAACACACTTTCCAAACGTATATCTATAATGTAGCTGCCTGCCAGGAATACCCCAAAAGCATACTTTTATCAATTCTCGCACTGTATACAAATAGATTCCATATAGTCAACTGGGCGTTTCAGCAGGTCCAACTAGTCCCAGTCGCAGGGCTGGGTTTCGCTCTAATCATAGGTTTCGCTGTAGTTATGCCTAATGTGAGGCTAATGTCCTTATTAGGGGGTCTCAGGAGAGGCCCTAATGCTACATTGACCCCCCCCCCCCCCAAAACATTGATGTAAATTTTAATTTATTTATTTTTTGCTAATGATAAGGGGTGTAGTAAAAGACGTAGAGTGAATGAGAGGTGTAGTAATAGTCAATGTATCCACTAAAAGCAACAGACACCGGCACTACCTTGTATGTGTGGCATGGGGTTGTACATGAGCCATGGATAATTTATGCACAGTATTTAAAGTCACTGGTTGGTGCTCACTTTCCCGAGAGTAGTGTACATAAGGTAATCCAACAAAACAAAGAGAGTAGGAGAGGGCACTCATCATATGTAGTGATCTTCTTTATTTAGTGCTTAATAAAAAACACACAGGACATTGAGGTCTGCTTCGTAGGACGCCAGCACTTTACATGAACGGTCCGAAGGAGCGCGCATGCACGCAAAACAGCTGATGCTTCTGTTTATGTGAAGTGCTGGCATCCTACGAAGCAGCCCTCAATGTCCTGTGTTTTTTTTTTTTTTTTTTATTAAGCACTAAATAAAGAAGATCACTACATATGGTGAGTGCTCTCTCCTACTCTCTTTGTTTTGTTGAATAGTCAATGTATAGTACATATAGGGTGTAGTAGCAGATAAGGGGAGTATCAGTAGTGGGAGTAGTAGTAGCAATAGTAGTGGGAGTAGTAGCAGCAGTACTGGGAGTAGTAGTAGTTACACAGGGAGTAGTATTAGCAGTAGTAGTAGCACAGTATTAGTAGTAGTGAAAGTAGTAGTAGTTGTAATGAGAGTAGTATTGGTAGTGGGAATAGTAGTAGTAGGAAGTACTGAAAGTAGTATTGGGAGTAGTAGTAGCAGTAGTGGGAGTAGTAGCAGCAGTAGTAGTTGTGGTAGTGGGTGTAGTAGTTGTAAAAGGAGTGGTTTTGGGAGAAGTAATAGCAGTAGTTGTAGTGGGAGTAGTAGTAGCAGTAGTGTGAATAGCAATAGATTCAAGCTGGTGGCCACCGGTAACCACACCGCCCGGGCCCTAAGCACTACTGCTCCCCTGCAGGTCTAAGGGCCCTCTGCTGGATCCAGGCAGCAGTGTCCACGCACAGGAGATCCCCGCCGCCCGCATTTGAGAGACCCTTCAGGAGGGAAAGGGATGGGTGTAGTGGCTTGGGGGTGCACTAAGAAAAGCATGCTGCCAGGTCTGGAGTCTTGGGAAGGACCAGGTTTTTGTGGACCCTTGGGTGACAGAACCTCAGCAAGCCCCTCATCCATCAACTATGCACCCATCATCCACACACTATGCACAATTACTTGAGACACCACTAATGCTCTCAGCCTGCTCTCCCTGCACTACAGTGATCAGGATGAGCATTAGAATACCGGTCCCTCTTCCTCTTTGGGCCCCTAGAAGCGCTGTGGGCCCTGGCACTTGCCTGGGTAAGCCCTGTGCTGACACTGGCCCTGAGTCATGGGTCCCCGGGCAGCTGCCTACCCTGCCCAATGGGAGCGACGGGACATACCTGGCAGACAGCCACACTATAGAAACATGTTTGTAAAGTGTGTTGGGGGTGTATTAAGACAGATTAAGAGCGCTAGACTGGGTTCACACTATGTTTTTGCAAAAAAAAAAAGCAGATGAAAAACTGGTGCATTTGTGTGCATCTGTTTTGATCTGTTTTTCTATTGACTTCCATAATAAAAAAAAAAAAAAAAAAGAAAATACGGATCAAAACGGATCTTTTTTTTTAAATGGACACAAAAACGTAGTCGACCTCATCTAGGACACTTGGGCAGACTTTCATGGCTTGTTCTACTGATTGGTCGCAGCCTGAACACTCAGACCCCAACTGATAAAAGTGTTTTGGGTGACAGTGCCCATTAAAGTATCTCACTCGTTTTCTCTAAAACGTCTTTTGCTTAAAGAAACAGAGTGAGCATAGGAAATGGAAGTGTAAGTGTGTGACTTGCATGTCAATGTGAACACAGACAGGGAGCTCCCTCTCTGGTGACTGAGTCTGCTGGAGCTGGGGCCTTGTTGGGTAAAAAGTTTTGTCTTTTCTTATCCTGCAGGGCCTCAAGTGTAAAGGAGGATGAAAGAGATTGAGATAGAGGAAGAGATGAGTGGAGAATTCCTGACATTCCGCAGGAGGCATCTTCCTTCATATCTAGCAGATGTGTTGGGGCAATATTACCCCATCCACTGCTGTAAGTGCATCTATTTACATTCCAGGGTGTCCTGTGCAGATAACATTCCAAGAAGTTATATCACTACCATATAGGTGTATATTATACTGTGAATCGATTAGCCAAAGTGTATAGTACCAGGATATCCAGAGAGGTGATCCATATGGGATTGCTGGACCAAATAAGCCCCACTCGATGGATCAGTGCAGATGTAAATGGTAAGGATCCAGGACATAGTCTCGATCAAGTGTGGACAGGGACCAAAGCAATGCGTTTCAGTCCATATCATAGAAGACAGGCCTTTATCAAGCGCATTAAACTGTTGTACAGACACCTTTTTAAATGTGACATATGGTATAATGGCAAATCTTTTGGGTCAGTGACCGGAGAAGGCGATCGATGCAGACAAAACAGTACACATAACTACACCAATAAATAAATAAATAAACAAACATATAAATAGATCCCATGGTGATACTAAAAAAATAGGATAAGGATAAATTATGAATTTATAATTTATTGATATAGTCCCAGAAAAAACAGTCCTCATTGCAGTACACAGAGTGGAGGTTGTTCTACTGATTGTGGTGTGGGAGCTGGAGATATTGCATCCAGGATTGCTGTATCTGGCGTATTTGTAAAGAGTTGCCGTTTGTAGGTAAGTATAAAATCGGCACAGTCACAGGGGAGAGTTACCATGAGAAAAAAAAAGAGCACTACATAATGATTACTTATTATAAACAATATGTATCACATAATTACAACATTGTATCTGAAGATAAACAGAGGATACAAGTCAGTTATACAGATATGAATGAAGCTGAAGGGTACTACAATGACATCTAGTGGTCAAAATTAGAAAGGGGAAAGGTAATGTGCAACAATGAATATTCACCATCACTGTCATTGTTGCAGTACCCTTCTGCTTCATTCATATCTTTGTAACTGACGGTGATATTGTATCCTCTTATTATTTTCAGACACAATGTTGTAATTATGTGATACATATTGTTTATAATGAGTAATCATCTATTTTTGCTCATGTAAATCCTCCCCTGTGACGGTGCCAATTTTATACTTACCTACATATGGCAATTTTTATGTGAATAACGTATGAATAGACCAGATACGTCAATCCTGAATGCGATCTCTCCAGGTCCTGTGCGGCACCTCCGTACTTATGCTCTGTGTACTGTGACAGCTTCTTTTGGGACTATATCAATGAATTCTAAAGTAAGAATTTATCTTTAGCCTATTTTTTTAGTATCACCATCTGATCTATTTATATATATTTATTTATTTGTAATATATACTGTATTCTACAACACCACAATCAAGTAGAGAAACAATTCAACTTTATTGCACAAATGTAATAAAATTATTTATATAAAATCACATACATCTTTGGTTACTATAAAGACAAAGAAACAAAAACCAGGGGATTACACAGGGTACTGGTGAAAAAAACAGCCAGGCCACACTAGTCACACACCAGTATGTGGTGTGAAAACATAAAAGAGTATTAGATTACATAGTATTCTGGCTCCATCTGCTGGCTACACAAAATAATGCATATAGAATATTTAAGGTGCTTCATGCATATCTGTGACTACTTTAGCCTTTACACCAACATCACAGAAAGGGGAAAAAAGCAAAAGAAGCACTATAAAATAGGGGGGGGGGGGGGACCAAAAGGTAAAGAGAGACCAGAATTTTTTTTAGCCGATTTTATACTTACCTACATAGGGCAACTTTTTTTTGTAAACAGCCTAGAAATACGCCAGATACAGTGATCCTGGACGTGATCTCTACAGGTCCCATGCCGCACCTCCGTACCTCTGCTCTGTGTACTGTGATGAGGACCGCTTGTTTTGGGACTATATCAATGAATTATAAAGTAAGAATTTATCCTTATCCTATTTGTTTATGATCACCATCTGATCTAATTATATATTTAGTGGTAGTAGTTATGTGTACTGTTTTGTCTGCATCGATCGCCTTCTGAGGTCACTGACCCACAAGTGATGTGCCAATATACCATATGTCAAATTTAAAATGGTGTCTGTACAACAATTTTCCTGTGCTCGATAAAGGCCTGTCTTCTATAATATGGGCCGAAACACGTTGCCAATAAATGAACTGTTAAATCTTACTTGGTCCACACTTGATTGAGACCGTGTCCTGGATCCTTATCATTTACATCAGCTCTGATCCATCGAGTGGGGCTTGATTGGCCCAGTAATCCTGTGTAGATCACCTTTATGCATACTTTTTTCGACACCTTTGGTGTCCCCCAAGAAAAGCTGTGATGTCAGCTGATGTTTGCCTACAATAGAGTTGTGCCTACAGATTGCACAACTCATTCAAGTGAGTGCTTTTTATCTGACAGGCCGCTCAGCCAATCACTGGCTGGGTCCCAGTTCCCGTGCATGGTGCCGGCCTGTTCCCAGGCACCACCGCAGCCTGAAGTACTGGAAGCCTGTCGGCCCCCAGAGTGACGAAACCCCCTCCCTTCTGTGATGTGGCTCTATTAATTCTAACGGAGCCGCGTCACAGAGGGGAGGGCAGATCATCACACTGGGTCTGACGGGCCTGCCTCCAGGCTTCAAGCTGGGCTGGTGCCTGAGAATAGGCCGGCACCATGCACGGAAACTGGTCCTCGGTTCAACAAAAGGACCGCAGCACTGGCATCCCCGCACCAGCGCCGGTCTAATCAAGTAAAAAAACATAAAACTATGTACCTGACAGTACATTCACTTTAAGAATTAGGCAATTTGATGCATAGTAATTCTAAGCTTTCAATCTACCTGGACTTTGTGATGGAAACACGAAAGGTGTCAGCTCTATTTATGTGAAAAGACATTTGGAGCTTAGTGGATTACAATAGTCCTTAAAGGGGTATTCTCCTCCAATAAACTTTTTCTTGTGTAAGATGCAAATGTTTTTCATTAGCAAAATCGGTTACTTTTAAAGCAGTACCCCATAGTCTGTGAGCAGTAGCCAGGCTGCTGACAACCTCAGTGTCTGCAATCCTTGGGAGCTTTTGAGTATGCTTTTATGGCTTCTTTTTCTCCCTCTCAGATTACAAATGTCCCTTTAAAAGCGACTTAGATACCACACTTTGAAGAGCAACTTTAGTCCTGTTCCTTTAAGAGTGATTTTGGCCCTGCGCCTTTAAGAACAACTTTAATACTGTCCCTTTAAAAATGACTTTAGTACTGTCCCTTTATTTATGTACCATTTCTTTAAGAGTGACTTATGTATCATCACATTAAGAGTGACTTATGTAATGTCCCTTTGAGAGTGACTTCGGTACTGCCCTTTTTAAGAGCAACTTTGGTACCTTCACTTTAAGAGAGACTTTGGTACCACCCCTTTAAAAGCGACTTCTGTATAATCACTTTAAGAGCTAATTTGACTCACCTCTGCTACATCACTGACTCACCTCTGCTACATCACTGACTCACCTCTGTTACATCACTGACTCACCTCTGCTGTTTCACGTGGGTATCAGTTCTGCTAGATCACTGACTCACTGACAGAGCTAATTTGACTCACCTCTGCTACATCACTGACTCACCTCTGTTACATCACTGACTCACCTCTGCTACATCACTGACTCCCTTCTGCTGTTTCACGTGGGTATCAGTTCTGCTAGATCACTGACTCAGCTCTGCTGTTTCATGTAGATATCAGCTCTGTTACATCACTGAGTGACTTCTGCTACATCACTGACTCACCTCTGCTATTTCACTGACTCACTGCCTTATAATGGTAAAGAACATTGCTTGTTTACCATGACAATCTTACTCATGTCAGTGAGACAAAGTTGTTAAGGACTTTCAATCTTCTACATCTTCTATTGGCCAATAGTGGACATGTGACTGTGTGGATGTTGTGAGGCATTAACTGACAAGACCTTAGAATTTCTATTGCATGCTATATTTCAGCTATTTGCATATGCTCTGTGATTGGCTGTTAATGCTTTACATTGTGGCCATTATTTCCTACGGGACATTATTTTCTATAGGAAATGAGGGGTCTTTAAATGTAAATTTCCTAAAAAGGACAAATTCAATCCAAAAACACTTACCACACCTGTCACTGTCGAGGGCTTTGAAACGCAGTATTAACTGAGTCTGTTCGCAAAGTGGTTCAATCTGTATCAATCGCAGAAGAATAGCTTGAAGAAGAAGAATAGGGATTACAATGCTTTTTCTAGCACTATAATTAATTTATTAATACAATAAGTAAATATGAAGGTGTTGTCAGCAGGATAATTTAAAGTTGATGGATCCGGTTGCACACAATCTTTGGGTTAATCAGAAACTTCTGCCACCAGTAATATGTATTACTGAAACACACTTTACACAGTCTACTGTACATTGGGTTAATAGGAGCTGATGGTCTTCTTATCATTGTCACTTGTGCACTGAGTGGAGTGACCATATTAGTACACAGGAATTTAATGGGAGTTATTAGATAAAATCGTTGACACAGAATATATAATTTTACATTGTAAGATGGGCTATTTTATATGTATATTGATTTTTAGCCTTATTCCACCTATGTACTGTCTTAAATACAAAAAAAGAAAGTTTAAATGGCAGAGAAAAGAACATAGAAATAGGTTTTTAATAGAAAATATTTTTTTTGCTGTCCCCTGGAGGAAAATAAGGAAAAATGGGTAGAGACACAAGAGAATTATAAAGAGGTATTGTCAGGATGGTATCTTTGCGGAGCGTTATGCGTCCCTCTGCTCGTGCTGTGCGGCCGAGAAGGCGTTGATATTCTCTTATTCTGTTCCGTGTTTTGTTTTGCTGTGTCTGAACACTGGTTTATTTGCTCTCTTTGGGAGACACACCCGACTTCACCTGCTAAATTCTGTCTGGCCATGTCAGGGTTAATCTGTGTTCTGGTTCTGCTGTGACTGACAGGTCATCCTGCCAGTGGATGTGTTTTGTTCTCAGCTGTCTGTGCTTGGAGATCAGGGGGATGGTCCAATTACGTACTGGACCAGAGCCCTGACCTCCTATATAACAAACCTCAGTCTGTGCACTTATTGCTGGTTATTGACTTAGTCTCTGCCTGCTTGTATCTTCTGGTTATTTGCTATCCCTGATTTTTGCCTTATTCCTTGTCCTCCCTTGCTTGCCGCCTGCCCTTGACCATATTGCCTGGATTTTGACTACGTTTATTGGATTGTGATTTTGTACTTTTGCTGCCCGATTGTTGTGACCCGGATTGTTGTCTATTCTTAATTGTGTTTGTCTGTCTGTCTTGTATTTGTGTTCCACCTAGTCAGTGCAGGGACCGTCGCCAAGTTGCTCGCCGCCATCTTAGGGCGGATTGGGGCAAGTAGGTGGAGACAGTGGGCGGGGCTGAGCTTAGGGCTCACTGTCTTGTCTTGTCCTGCTGTCTGGTTCCTGACAGGTATTGATTAAAAAAAACTAAAAATAAAATCTTCTTCCTTCTTTTTAAAAGGCCAGGGGTTTCATATTAACTATCCAGAGAAGGGAAGTATAGTTCATAAACAAAAGGAAATAATGTTAGAATTTGTAAGATACTATCAGTAATGATACCCTGCAGAAATGTCATGTACTCACATATATAGAAAAATATCTAGATCACATCAACCTTCCAACTGTGGCTTAAGAGCAGGGGGAAATGTTAGGAGCCCCATTAATCCTCTCAGAATTTAAAATGGAATTTAGGGACAAGGAAACACCTGTCCAGGAACAGATGGCCTACCATTTAAGATATATTGTAGAGATGGAGAACAAAAACAGATACCTCCCGCATTATGATGGAGGCCAAGATTGCTGTGATCTAGAAAGAAGGAGAGGACCCTAAAAAAGTCTTATAAACCAATTGACACAAATGTAGGTAGGGTTAGCCTGAGAAAGGGCTGGGAAGGTCACAGACAGTGAGCCCTAATCTGGTCCCACCAGCTGAATCTGCTTACTTGCCTCAACAGTCCTAAAAGACTGCAGACAACCACGAAGACAGTCCCTTATTGCAATAAGTTTATTACATGAAACAATGACAAGACAAAGTTACATACAAGGGGTAGTCAACAGGCCTGGTTCAAAACAAACAGGCAGCAAGGTACAAAAACTGGATCCAAGAGAGTAGTCGGGTAATAGAGCCAAAATCAGTTCAAGCAGGGAACAATACAGGAAAAAATATGGAGACACTCGCAGGCTAGAAAAACTAGTCAAACTAGTCTTATAGCCAGCATGGATATCAAGGTAATGATACGCTTTATAGGAGGTCAGGGACCTGGTCCAAGATGTAATTGGACCACCCCCCTGATCAGAGATGAGTCCAATGCCCATAGAGAATGATGGCTCCATCCATTCTCTATGAGCCTCGGACTCATCTCTGATGAGCGCGCCCTGGGCTTCCAACAGTGATATCTCGGCAGCGGGAGCGGCTCCAGGAGCGGGACTTCGTTCTCCAGGGTAAGTATAAGGGTCTCTAGCGGGGGGTCGGCCGGGCCCTGCCCCGGCACGGAGGGTGACAGGCTCCCTTTAATGGTGCAGTGAGTTCTGAATTCTGATCCATTTCACATTGTCCATGCACAGACTATAATTATGGAACGCGTGAATATGCATCATGTGACTGCAGCCTTTTATGCATCATATGAGCACAATCATAAACCCTGGAAACATAAGGGCCATTGTCTGCACCTTTCCTATAGATTACTTTATTGAGATCCATAAAGAACATCACTTGTCATCGTAGAATATTGTAGGGTGTACAACAAGGATGACAGAACTGATCGGGAGCAGGTGGCAGCCTCTTCAAAAGATGTAAGAAGTTGCAGCCATTGATATTCTTATTTTGTCTTGGCACCATCTAGTGGTTGGATCTTGTAGTAACAATTGTTTCATTATTTTCATTATTCCTGAAATTAGGATAAATCCTGTCTAACGATGAAGACGGCAGGGAGGAGGGACAGGGAGGCGGTGCAGGTCTAGGGCACTGGTATGCCAATTTGACACAGGGATCTCAGGACAGATCTTGGATTAAAAGCAGCTATCCGATGATACAATCAGTTTGGGGAGGGGGTTACAGATTGTGGGTACAGAGTCGCTTTAAAGGGCCTATACACGGGTCGTTTAGAGGAGCAAACGAGCGCTCTCAGTGCTCGTTTGCTCCTTGTTCCCCGCTCGCTGCTGCAGCTATTTAACACGGCTGCAGCGAGCGGGTGAGTGCGGGAGGGAGCTGCGGGGGGGCTGCCCGGGTGATCGCTGATCGTCCGGGCAGCCCATAGTATATAGCAGCGTCTGCTGCCGACGCTCCTATTCAACGGAGCGACGGCAGCAGATTGCTGCTATATCAGTCGCTTGTTTTTCAACATGTTGAAAAACAAGCGACTGCAACGATCAGCCGACATGAACGATGTCGGCTGATCGTTGCACTCTATTCCACGGGACGATTATCGTCCGTAGCGGCCGATATCGGCCGAATACAGACGATAATCGTTCCGTGGAATAGGGCCTTGAGACAAAATAAGGTGTGGATCATAACGTATGAGATACTATGAGGGTATGTTCACACATTTATGTTTTTAATTTCAATTAAAAAAAACAAAGCCATGAATTGATTTGAAAGAAGAAATCTCAGTCTTCCCTGTATGAACTTTGCTCTATTTATAAACTGCTTGTGACTTTCACTTCAAAAATTGCTATTAAAAACCTGCCTAAAAAACGGATGCTTCTTCAATATTATGGTTTTTTTATACATGTAAGAGCTAAAAAAAGTGTGTGTGTGTGTTTGTGTGTGGGGGTGGGGTGGGGGTGGCGGTGTCCGCTATAAGAGGTAGAAAAAGACGGAAGTATAGCTGACAGAGAGGGGTATAAGATCAGACAGAAGGGGGCAAAGCAGATTATGGTTATATTTCCACTTCAGGAATATATTGGGCAAAGGTAGTGGTCTCGTTATATAGACGTCTGCTAATAATGATCTTGATCTTTATTAACGGCCATCTCTATAAAGAGACAGACACCTTTGCCCAATATGTTCCAGAAGTAGGAACACAGCCTATAAAGTCCCACAAAAGGAGGAAATGGCAAAATCTGTTAAGAAGGGAAATAAAGTTTATATTAGTGACAGGAAGAAGGAACTAATACTGCAGCATTGCACAAATAAGTAATAGGCAGAATACATTTATTGATGCCACATTGTTGTTAAACATAGCATTGCTTCCAGTTGTAAGGGTTCAACTCCAATGCTTTCAAAGGTCAATGTTTCTGATGAAATTTCGAGTTTAAGGCTATGTTATCGGACATCCATCATTTATAGGAAAATAGCGGCCGCAGATCATGATAAACTGCCAGTAATCTCATTGATTTCTTTAATTGTCACAAGTGCTGGATGAAGGTGGTGTCGTGGATATCGCCTATCAGGACTTTAGCAAAGCCTGTGATACAGTTCCCCACCAAAAGCTGATAAAGAAGATAGCGAGAATTGGACTAAGAGCCCTATTACACAGGACGATAATGCTAAAAATCGTTATTCTGTTTGAATTAAAACGATAATCATTTCATGTAAATGCACCCATTTGCTACACAAGAAAAGGAGTAACTGCACAGGAGGAAGAGACTGCTCCCAGTGACTGCACATGAGTGACTGCTTAAAGTGACTGCACAGGAAGAAGAGACTGCACACATTAAATACAGAAGAGAACGAGACTGCATCCATTGACTATGTAAAAGGAAGAGACTGCATGCACTGATTGCAAAGGAGGAAAAGACTGCACACAGTGACTGTAGAATCCTCTTTGTTTTGGGTTGATTAAGGACAATTTGCAATAAACCCTTTTTAAGGGTTTAGGACAAACATAATTCAATTACAGAGAAGAGGAACCTAACAAAGAGACAAGGAAAGAGGAAAGGTGGTAGAAGAGGGTAGTGGGAGATTACTTGTTAGGCATTTCCTATCTCTAAACAAATTTCTATACCAGCCAGAGACACACACACACACACACACAGCCCATTCATTGCCCATGCCTCAAAAAATCCAAGATACTATCTTAGCCAATCAATACAGTTCCTTTACAATCTGCAGATGAAACTGTGTTTATTAGATAGAATAGGTACTTGTCTTTTTGATAACCCCCTTGGCCTGAGGCACTCTGTTATCCCAGCGCATTTACAACTGTCCATCCACAGTCCATAGAGTACAACACCACAGGGGCTGGTATAGAGCGTTACGATGACAGGCAGTCTGAATGATCTGTCCACCATCAGTTTATGTTCTGGTGTAAAGGTGTCCATACACCTTCAATAACTGATGGCTGAACCATTGTTTAGCCATCAGTTACCTCCCCGTCCTCCACATACACAGGAACATTCAGCACAACCTAGTATTCCTAAGTTCTCTCTGGGGGGGTAAGCCACAGCCAGACCGCTTTGGCTGCAGCTTATCTCGCCGAGAATAAGGGCTTCTGGCACTGTTTTTCCATCGTGCCAGACTTCGGTTGGTGGGCGGTTGGGAGAGCCCCATACACCTTATACTGGTGGTCGAAATTATAAAGTATATAGGGCTGGGTACGACCAAAGAAAGTATGAGGTGTATGCTTACTGGTATTGTCAAGCACTTCAATTTTCAATGACTTATTTCATTCCATTGTCTTAAACACTTTGGCTTACAAGTGCTTAGTCCAAACTCCAGATTCCATTGCCATCTATCACAGTGTATCAAGTTTAAAATGGGTGTTGTCCAGTGACCACACACGAGAGAGAGACTGCACCTAGTGATTGCACACAAGAAAGAGACTGCACCTAGTGACTGCACACAAGAAAAAAAACTGCACCTAGTGACTGCACACAAGAAAGACTGTACCTAGTGACTGTATACAAGAAGGAGACTGCACCTAGTGACTGCACACGAGAAAGAGACTGCACCTAGTCACTGTATACATGAAAGAGACTGTTCCTAGTGACTGTATACGAGAAAGAGACTGCACCTAGTCACCACGCGAGAAAGAGACTGCACCTAGTGACTGCACACAAGAAAGAGACTGCACCTAGTGACTGTATACGAGAAAGAGACTGCACCTAGTGACCACACGAGAAAGAGACTGCACCTAGTGACTGCACACAAGAAAGAGACTGCACCTAGTGACTGTATATGAGAAAGAGACTGCACCTAGTGACTGCACACGAGAAAGAGACTTCACCTAGTGACTGTATACGAGAAAGAGACTGCACCTAGTGACTGCATATGAGAACAAGAATGCACCTAGTAACTGCACTTAAAGGGGTTGTCCAGGGCTATAAAAATATGGCCACTTTCTTCCAAAGACAGCACAATTCTTGTCTCCAGTTTGGGTAGGGTTTTGTAACTCTGTTCCATTGAAGTGAATGGAGCGTAAAGGGGTAGTGCGGCGGTAAACAATTATTCACAGAATAACACACATTACAAAGTTATACAACTTTGTAATGTATGTTATGTCTGTGAATGGCCCCCTTCCCCGTGTCCCACCACCCCCACCCGTGTACCCGGAAGTATGGTGCGCTATACATCGTCTCCGATCTTCAGTCAGCAATGTCGTCTTCGGACGGCCGGGTCGAATCCCTCCGTCCGTCCTGAGTGCCGGCCGCCCTCTTCAGCATCATCAGATGCTCAGCCGCGATTGGCTGAGCACAGTTTGGCTCAGGCTATCGCGGCTGAGCAGCTGATGACGCGGCAGAGGGCGGCCGGCACTCAGGACGGACGGAGGGATTCGGCCGAAGACGACATCGCTGACTGAAGATCGGAGACGAGTCGGCACGTGACAGGTATGTATAGCGCACCACACTTCCGGTTACACTGGTGGGGGTGGTGGGACACGGGGAAGGGGGCCATTCACAGACATAACATACATTACAAAGTTGTATAACTTTGTAATGTGTGTTATTCTGTGAATAATTGTTTACCGCCGCACTAACCCTTTAATTGCAAACCACATCTGAACTGGAGACAAGAGCTGGAGACAAGTGGCCATATTTTTGTAGTGCTGGATAACCCCTTTAAGGAAAAGTCTGCACTTGGAGCCAAGGATTCAGCCCTAGCATGAGATGCCTGTTTCATAAACAGAAGAGTGCATTTCTGTACTTGCATCCCAGCAACCCAGCACACATACTGGTAAAACTGTAGGAAAAGAAATTAATCAGAGAAATAAGTGGTGGACTAGACACTTGATTATGCAGTGTAATGCAGAAGTTTATTTAGGTAAGAGCTAGTGTTTCATATGTACAGTGAGAAAAATGTGCTCAGAAAGCACCCATATACATGATATACACATAGATGGTAGATGGAGATAGGAATATGTCCACGGTATGATTGGCTAGTAAGCCCTGCCTCACTCTAGGAGCCCGCTAGGACTGAGCACCCTCAGTACCTAGTGGAAACAATCCCTAGTAAGATACGTGAGACAGTCTATTTCAAGGTGAAAAGTAGCACAGCCTCAAAAGAGGTCTTGTCGTCTGTATGTGGTACGTCAATACAGGGCTGTGCAATAAATGATCACATATAACATAGATTATGGTAGAGACAGAAGTTGAGAACGGCAAGTAGGTCTTTCCACAGGTCATCCGACGCGTTTCCCCTTTGGTCCTATACAGGATAACCAGGTTCATCAGGGATGCAAAATTATGTGGATTATCAGCCGTGTAGTATATCTGATAGAAGCAAATACAGACAGTGGTGTAAGTCCCGTGGTAGATCGAGGTGGGTGGATGCAAGGAGACACAGGGGATATATAAAGTGATAATACCTCTCCAAACTGTCAGTTTCGGATAGCAGTCTTAGCACAGAACTCCATTGATTTTGGTATTGGTAAGGGTACAGGACAGATGGTGTAGGTAGCACGATGATGCCTGGTCAAAAAGGATGATGTGAAAGGTAGATGTATTGTGCAAAGGTAAACATGGAAGATAAATGGGTAGGTAGGGTCAATAGTGCATACCTGTGATGGGGATCATAGTCCCTCTATGGTGGGGATGGAACTAATAGCACAGGCAGGCATAAACGGTGGTCCCCCTAGAATGTAAATGTCGAACATCCTAAATGTCAACAAAGGGTTACCTGGCAAAGCGATCCACGGAAGAAAAATGGATGTTAGACTCACGTGTAGATGAAGCAGGGCCGGTGTGATGCGGTGTTCCAGGCGGCAGATGTGCGTTTGGTAGAACCGCTAGCCGACGCTACCTAAATACACCAGGAGAGCGTGATGACGTGCCGCGCGGCTAGCGCGTGATGACGTCACCGTGCAGACGGCGCGCGATGACGCAACCTTTGCACAATACATCTACCTTTCACATCATCCTTTTTGACCAGGCATCATCGTGCAACCTACACTGGGATCTCCCTATAGTGGCATTGGACACCATCTGTCCTGTACCCTTACCAATACCAAAATCAATGGAGTTCTGTGCTAAGACTGCTATCCGAAACTGACAGTTTGGAGAGGTATTATCACTTTATATATCCCCTGTGTCTCCTTGCATCCACCCACCTCGATCTACCACGGGACTTACACCACTGTCTGTATTTGCTTCTATCAGATATACTACACGGCTGATAATCCACATAATTTTGCATCCCTGATGAACCTGGTTATCCTGTATAGGACCAAAGGGGAAACGCGTCGGATGACCTGTGGAAAGACCTACTTGCCGTTCTCAACTTCTGTCTCTACCATAATCTATGTTATATGTGATAATTTATTGCACAGCCCTGTATTGACGTACCACATACAGACGACAAGACCTCTTTTGAGGCTATGCTACTTTTCACCTTGAAATAGACTGTCTCACGTATCTTACTAGGGATTGTTTCCACTAGGTACTGAGGGTGCTCAGTCCTAGCGGGCTCCTAGAGTGAGGCAGGGCTTACTAGCCAATCATACCGTGGACATATTCCTATCTCCATCTACCATCTATGTGTATATCATGTATATGGGTGCTTTCTGAGCACATTTTTCTCACTGTACATATGAAACACTAGCTCTTACCTAAATAAACTTCTGCATTACACTGCATAATCAAGTGTCTAGTCCACCACTTATTTCTCTGATTAATTTCTTTTCCTGTTTGTTACCCATAAGTGGGGACACTCCTATCGTACTTTGCTATCTGATAGGTATCACATACTCTGCTCTCAATTTCATGGTAAAACTGTAGTAACGTGGCTGCAGTCCCTATTACATTCAACTGAGAACCTCAAAAAAACAAATAGAACCTAAGGAATTGATGCAGAGTAAAATCCCTCCTGCTGCTCCAGGGTTCAAATGTTCTGACTGTGAATTAAACCAGGATTCCACAAGGGGGCAGCACAGCTCTGTGAAATTCTAGTAGGAGCTTCCAGTCTACAATAGTAAAGAGAAATATATGGGAATTTATTAAGTTTGGAGTTTCACTCTGTGGTCATGCACTGAAGTAAAATACCCCAAAATTATTAAGAGGCACAGCTGTCTGTGAGCAATACACATGCTGAAATCTATACCAAATAGAAGCTAGAATAGATTAATTCTATGATGTACACCAAGTTAATAGCAGTCTTATGAGAAGCCTTGTGCCCTCCTCCAAAGCCCCATCTACTTTTTCTAAATTGCTGAGATTGATGAAGAGGTAGAATAGTAACAAAATGGGGCACATACAAAAATTTACAAAAATACATTCCCTTCTTAATTTTCTTGCCTGTTCCCTATAAAGCTTCAGGCTATGTTCCTACACACAGTATTTTTGGTCAGTATTTTGCAACCAAAACCAGAAGTAGATTGAAAACACAGAAAGGCTATTGAGTGGATGGCCGCCATTTAATGGCAAATAATTGCAGTTATTTTAAACAACAGACAATGTTTTAAAATAACAGCTGTTATTTGCCATTATTTGACGACTTAATTTCAACAGTGTGTGAACATAGCCTGTCTGTGTTTTTAATCCACTTCTGGTTTTGGTTACAAAATGCTGATCAAAATACTGACCGGTCATTACATGTATAAAGGGAAAATGGAGACTTCCCTTTTTTAAACCCTTTTTCTTTCTTCAAAAACTGTATAAAAAGCCTGAGCAAGGAAACACACCTGTATTATTACATAGAGGGGTAGATTTACTGAAGCCAAATTGTAACATTTTCTGTGCATTTTGCACCAAGAGAGTAGGCACATCTCGATTTCTGTGCCAGTTGTGCCATACCACTCACATTGGGGCTGTGGCCACAAGCTGGGCAAAAACGCCTTTTATATTAAGACTAGCCTTACAATGAGTTTCGCATATCCAAGACTTTAAATATACCAACTGGTCCATTTAAAGAAGCATTCCAGGTTGTTGTTTTTTCTCCCCCTACTGCAGGCTGGCACATATTCTTACCAATGATCATCGTTGTCCTAAAGCACGACTTCATAGTGGTCCTACGGTGCAGTTCGGATCACGCTGGCGGTGATGTAACGATTCTACTGACCACTCTTTTTTCTACAGGTCTGTTGAAGGCCAGAAGTCAGACCCTGACCTCCGGCCTCCCTAGCTGCGGGCAGTGTCGGACTGGGGTACCTTGGCCCACCAGGGAAATTGATTCTTGGGGCCCACCCAACATATAAAGACATAATCAGCGCCAAACCTTTCACGTTAGTACAGCGACTTTGCATAGAGCTGTGTATGTGACCAGTGATACTAGTGCACTGCCAGTCACTTATACAGTTGTTACTGATTTATGCAGTTGTGGTAAAACTGCACCATTTATGTAGAAACTTTAATGAAATTCCAACAATATTGCTGTAAAAACACATAAAAAATGTCATGTGTGAACACAGCCTCAGAAGATGAAGGAAAAAATGACCATCTAGTCTGCTCCTCTATTACAATCTCCAGCAGAGGAGACCCATGACGGTTTTGCCTCACCACAAGCTGTTGGGCTAGAATAAGACTTTAAAGGACCATCATGAAAGGCACATCAGTGGTCATTAAAGTGTTAAAGGGGTACTCTGGTAAAAAAAAAAATATTTTTTTTAAATCTGATATCAGAAGTTACAGATTAGTAAATTACTTCTAATTGAAAATCTTCAGTCTTCCAGTACTTATCAGCTGCTGTATGCCCTGCAGGAAGTGGTGTATACAGTGTGACACAGTGCTCTCTGCTGCCACCTCTGTCCATGTCAGGAACTGTCCAGAGCAGCAGCAAATCCCCATAGAAAACCTCTCCTGCTCTGGAGAGTTCCTGACATGGAGAGAGGTGGCAGCAGAGAGTACTGTGTCAGACTCAAAAGAATACACCACTTCCTGCAGGACATACAGCAGTTGAAAAGTACTGGAAGACTGGAGATTTTTTAATTAGAAGTAATAAACAAATTTGTATAACTTCCTCACACCAGTTAGTTTGAAAAAATATTTTTCACTGGAGTACCCCTTTAAGGTCAATACAAAATGTCAGACAGATGTGATTAAAAGTTTAATCTGTCTCAGGGTTGAGACACCCAACAATGTCCAGAATGTCACTCAGTCCATCACAATGCAAGTGAGGGGCTGAGCACTCATTATAGGAGATGGGTTCCATTATAGTCTATGGGCCCGTCATGTGTAACATGACTGATGGAGTGATGATCTAGCCCCCAGATGAGGTCTCAGCACTGACACTGACTGATCAAAACATTTCACATGTCTGCATGATGTCAAAAGTTTTTATAATTGCAGTGGAAAGAAAGCGGTAAGCATGGTGTCACACCGCTAGGTTCACACAGTAGTTTGGTCATTTTTTTGTAACCAAAACCGGGAGTGGATTTGAAGCACAGAAAGGCTCTGTTCACACACTGTTAAAATTTAAAATAACGCCAATTATTTGCCATTAAATGGCGGTTGTGCAGGAGATCCGTGAGGCTTGGGCGCTGATCAGCTGATTCAGGATTCTCACATCAAAGATGATAGGAGTTGTAGTAGACGTAGGAGTAAGATTTAAATCAATGGATAATGTGTTTCTAAGGGAATCCTCAATAGATCTGATGATCTCATCTGATGAAACCCGTCATACATTGATTAAAGCATTACTGTTATATCAACTACAACACCTATCATCTGTGATGTGAGAATCCTCAGCTGATCAGAGCCCAAGCCTCACGAATCTCCTGCACAACTGGACCTCCAAAGTGTGAACTTCTCATCACATACATACAGTATATATATATGCACAAATAGACATACTGGAGACATAAACACTGTATACATATATACACAAATAGACATACTGCAGACATACATACTGTATACATATATACACAAATAGACATACTGCAGACATACACACTGTATACATATATACACAAATAGACATACTGCAGACATACACACTGTATACATATATACACAAATAGACATACTGCAGACATACACACTGTATACATATATACACAAATAGACATACTGCAGACATACATACTGTATACATATATACACAAATAGACATACTGCAGACATACATACTGTATACATATATACACAAATAGACATACTGCAGACATACACACTGTATACATATATACACAAATAGACATACTGCAGCCATACACACGGTATACATATATACACAAATAGACATACTGCAGTCATACACACTGTATACATATATACACAAATAGACATACTGCAGACATACATACAGTATACATATATACACAAATAGACATACTGCAGACATACACACTGTATACATATATACACAAATAGACATACTGCAGACATACACACTGTATACATATATACACAAATAGACATACTGCAGACATACAAACTGTATACATATATACACAAATAGACATACTGCAGACATACACACTGTATACATATATACACAAATAGACATACTGCAGAGCAGACATACACACTATATACATATATACACAAATAGACATACTGCAGCCATACATACAGTATACATATATACACAAATAGACATACTGCAGCCATACACACTGTATACATATATACACAAATAGACATACTGCAGCCATACACACTGTATACATATATACACAAATAGACATACTGCAGCCATACACACTGTATACATATATACACAAATAGACATACTGCAGCCATACATACTGTATACATATATACACAAATAGACATACTGCAGCCATACACACTGTATACATATATACACAAATAGACATACTGCAGCCATACACACTGTATACATATATACACAAATAGACATACTGCAGCCATACACACTGTATACATATATACACAAATAGACATACTGCAGCCATACACACTGTATACATATATACACAAATAGACATACTGCAGCCATACACACTGTATACATATATACACAAATAGACATACTGCAGCCATACACACTGTATACATATATACACAAATAGACATACTGCAGCCATACACACTGTATACATATATACACAAATAGACATACTGCAGCCATACACACTGTATACATATATACACAAATAGACATACTGCAGCCATACACACTGTATACATATATACACAAATAGACATACTGCAGACATACACAAACATGCAGACACAACACACCTTACATATATACATCTAATCATACTAACACACACACAGACTCACCAACATGGATACACAGATACAAAAGCATGCAGATTACACATATAAACCAACTATAGAACTACATTACATAATATACACTATATACATGATAGAAAACACACACACACACACATACATATATATATATATATATATATATATATATATATATATATATATATATATATATATCACTCACATGCATAAACACATGACACATGTACAGACACACACTGATGACAGATAGACAAGTATATATACACACACACTCACATGTTCAGCAGGGCAGGAGGCTTCCGTCTTCTTGTCTCCATCTTCTCCCAGCCAGGCCCGGCAGCCTGCAGCCTCTCCCCATCTCCTGTGCACCGACTGCACACATAGCAACAGGAGAGTCACGTGATTGCAGAGGGGAGGGGGGATGGAGGAGGCCCTGCTGCTGCTGCTCTCGGCATCTTGTGACAGGCAGGAAGAGGGCAGCGCTGAGGATGGGAGCAGATGTAAGGGAGTCAGGTGAGCAGGGGGGAGGGGAGGGCCCATGATTACAGAGAGAACGGGCCCTGATGCCGTGCTGAACTCACCCAGCAGTGTGGGAGCCAGCAGGGGGCCCCCTTGAGCTCCCGATACTAGGCAGCTTCCAAACCGGAGGCCCCTCTCTGGCTTAGGGGAAGGGCCCTGCAAGAGGGAGGAGGGGGTGGGGCCCACCGGGGGATCCCCCGGCTCCCCGGTGGCCCAGTCCGACCCTGGCTGCGGGCCAGCAAGTGAAGAGGTCATCAGGCGCCATCCGGATTTAAACAGTGCCGTAGGACCGGAATGAAGCCATGCCGCAGGACATAGATCATCAATTGCAAGTATATATGTCAGCCGGAGTCAGCCTGAGTCAGAAAACAGGAAGTCCCGTGTTTCCCAGGTCATCTGAGCGCTCACAGATAGAAGGCAATCATGTGATTGACGGACACATTAAGCCGTGACTCTCTGTACTGGCCGGAATTCCTGTGTTTAGTCTGTTTTTTACAACCAGCACAAGTCAGAAAATCTGCCTTCAGGAGACTGGACCTGGATTTCTGGTAAGTTCAGCTTTGTTTTACAGCATGATAACAAAAACAAGAAAATAATGACTGTATATTGCAAACTTGCTTCATTTCACATATACTGTTGATTTAGATTTTGAAAGTTATAATGACAGGTACACTTTAAGTATACATTGTCTTATGTGGCATATGTGTTGCAGATCTTTCATATGGAACTTCATTTGGAATATCTGCAGCAAATGCAGTAGCAGCCAAATGGCTGAGAATTAAAATATTCCATTCACATTCAAAGGAAAAATCTGAAGATTTAAAACTCTTTCACTTTTTTAATCTTTCAAAAATTAAAATATATTTGTCCACAAATCCACAATGACATTCCGCACCATAGCCTTAGGCTGTAATCATATGATAAATGGTGGTGGGGGTCATGTATTTTTTTTTAATTCCCATACTGTGGTCATTGTCT
This sequence comes from Dendropsophus ebraccatus, assembly GCF_027789765.1. Taxonomy (NCBI): domain Eukaryota; kingdom Metazoa; phylum Chordata; class Amphibia; order Anura; family Hylidae; genus Dendropsophus; species Dendropsophus ebraccatus. The sequence goes on from NC_091457.1 coordinate 97,547,625, forward strand.
CCTGTATCATCCCAATGTGAAGGCAACCTGGGGGGAAGCAATGTTTATGGGTTCAGCAATTTCAGGGCACTGGGTGAATAGTTGATGCATCTAATTCAACCATTGATGCTTCATTCAGGAATCTCTTTCAACAAAGGGCTAGGAATAAGAACGATGCTGTGTTTGAAGGCATCTGTGCGTCCTGTAGGGAGGCATGGGGGACGCATGGGGGAACATAGTCATTTATAATTGATCTAAGAGGTTTACCAGTTCAAAGTTCTGTTTAGATGTAAATTATGTATCACAGGGTATTGTCAGGAACCTTCATATAGATCCAGTGACAGATCCTGACGCAACATCCACGCAATGTGCCAGCCCAGATTCCTCACAGTAAGACATGATTGTATGATTATGTATGACATGACTGTATAATTGTGTATGACGTTACTGTATGACAAGACTGTACAATACAGGAAACAGATCACTGATCTCAGGGAGACCAGCCAGAGATAACACTGCCGGCTGCCGGATAAATCGCTCAATGCAGTGAAATCCTAGGTGCATTTCTCCCTCGAAAATACGAATATGCAAAAAAACAAATGTGGAGCCTCATTTAAGAGTCTCAAAATGCAGGACTAGCCACATATCCCTCCAGGAAGGACCCAAGGGGTTGCTCCTGTAGGCAAACCACCATCTTAATATAGTGGTTTTGGTGGCCTTTTTCTTTATTTAAAGGAGTATTCCTCCCAAAACCATTATTGTACTATCAAACAGTATTCATCAAGCTGTAAAAACTTGCAGTTGGCTATAGTAAAGTGTTCTGTTGCATTGCAGCGCTTTGTGAGCTCACTTACCCCATCTAGACTCTGAAAATCGTTATGCTTCCTTCCACTCCCGTGTTGTTTGTTTCCTCCTGCTATCCAAGATGTGGATCATGTGTCCTGTAAGCACAACCTGGCCCACAGACCAGGTATTAAGAATCTGTGGAGATTCACACACCTGACAGGACACAGCGACAGTCTCATGTCATTAACATTTGTGATTGTGAGCTATTGTTCTTTATCATTTAGTGACATGATGATTACAGATGTGTGAGTTTAATATATATATTTTGTTATGGATGGAGGTTGATTTATTGGGGCACAGTGATTTAGGGCAGCACAGACTGAGATTCCAGCCCTGGCAGATGCGGTTGTCACTTTTTCAGGTTATTTATAGTGAGTATGCTGCTGATACATAAACGACATCACTGCGTCTGTCCTCGCCATGATGTCCAGGATGTCAAGAGCAGCCGCAAACACCGGATTGTACAGGATTATTCTCCATATGGCCCTGTACATTTCATACTTAATTATAGAGGTTGAGAATATAGAGAACATCTGGAGCCGCTCAATCACCTTATCCTGGGGCCTACCATCCCCAGGGAAGGCTGAAGGATTCAAGGTCAGGACAAGTGGAGCAAATGTCATAGAGAGCCTGCATAGACCCCGACTGAGAGCGGCAGTGTCAGTGAGGATAATGCCAGGATTCATCACAGCCCCTGCTCAGCGGCACCACCGTATCTGTCTACCATCACAGCTACTGCACAGGATGTCACCCAACTCAGAGCAAGAAATCCATTCCATTATCCAGTTGTACAGAGAATGGGATTTATTACTAAACCATGAGGCAGATTTGGCATTCAGGACCTCAGGAGTGACATCACCCGATGGGGAAGATTTATCAAAGGATGTAAAATTTAGACTGGTGCAAACTACCCACAGCAACCAGTCACAGCTCAGCTTTAAGCAGTGCTGAAAGGAAAGCTGAGCTGTGATTGGTTGCTGTGGGCAGTTTGCACCAGTCTAAATTTTACACCCTTTGATAAATCTCCCCCGATATGTCACGTTGGTTTTCATCCCACTTTTACAGAACCTGATATAACTAGGAAATTTTTGATTGGGATTTATTTTTTCCTTTGATTGGGCAGCTTACTGTTTCACAGCTTAACCGAAACAAGCTCATCTGATAGATAAAATGGCAATTTTCCTGGTGAGGAGGATGAAGGAGGCCTCAGTTGGGCCGGGAGATAATTAGCCCCAATGTGACAGGGGCCTAGGAAGTCAGGAGGCGGCTTGTACATCTCATGCCCCGCTCCCAACAAACATACTTAGAATCCTATTAGATCAATTGGTTTTTCGCTTTCTCCAATTAACCCTTTGAGGACCAGGCCCAAAATGACCCAGTGGACCGCGCAAATTTTGATCTTAGTGTTTCCGTTTTTCCCTCCTCCCCTTCTAAGAGCTCTAGCACTTTCAGTTTTCTATCTACAAGCCATGTAATGGCTTGTTTTTTACAGGAATAGTTGTACTTTGTAATGGCGTCATTCATTTTACCATAACATGTATGATGGAATTCCAAATATATTATTTATGAAGATATAAATAGGTGAAATCGTAAAAGAGAATGCAATATGGTAACGTTTGGGGGGTTCCTGTGTATACGTAATACACTATATGGTAACAGCGACATGATACTATTATTCTATAGGTCAGTCCGAACACAACCATATGCAGGTTACACAGATTCTCTAATGTTATATATTTTTTTATGAAATCCTTTATTTTGGCAATTAATTATTAATAAAATGGGCCTATTGTGACGCTTATAACGGTTTTATTTTTTCACCTACGGGGCTGTATGGGGTGTCATTTTTTCCACCATGATCTCTAGTTTTTATTCATACCATATTTGTGAAGACCGGATGTTTTGATCACTTTTTATCGATTTTTTTTAATATATAATGTAACATAAAATCGGTAATCTGTGCACTTTTTTCCCTCTTTTCGTGTACGCCGTTTACCGATCACAATGACGCTTGTTATGTTTTAATAGATCGGACAATTACGCACGCTACGGTATATTATATGTTTATCTATTTATTTATTTATATATGTTTTATTTATATAATGGGATGGGGGGGTTATTTCAACTTTTATTGGGGGAGGGGTTTTGGAGTAGTGTGTTAGTGTTTTCAACTTTTTTTTTTTTACACATTTGAAGTCCCTTTGGGGGACTTTTACATACACTAGTTTGATTGCTCACACTGTACAATGCTATGCTATAGGCATAGCATTGATCAGTGTTATCGGCGATCTGCTCATTGAGCCTGCCTGTGCAGGCTCAGTGTAGCAGATCGCCGATCGGACCGCACGGGGGCAGGTGAGAGACCTCCGGCGGTCCGTTTCAATGATCCCGATTGGTAAGTGACAGGGGACTCCTCCTGTCACTTACACTTAAACGCCGCTGCCGCGCCGCAATCACAGCGTTTAAGGAGTTAATGACACGCGGCAGGGGTTAACAATAAACGACTGCAAGCAAGCGCTATTGTAAACAACCTGAAATCATTCACCATAATACATGGAATTATTGTCGCTAGTTCTGTTTGAAATTACAATTGTAATTACGATCATTAGTATGCTCTAGTTTAAGAACTACCGTAATAACCAATAAACTATGTGTACATACACTGAAAGATTTGCAAACGATTAGCAAACAATGATTCTATGGTCAGCTCAAAAGATACGATTAACAATATGCAAACAAATTTTCATTAGTGGTTTGAACGTTGCCTGCATACACGCGAAAAGATTATCGCTTAAATTCAAATGATATATCAATTTTTTGCATAATAATCTTTCCACCTGATAGGGCCCTTATTTCCAGGGAGTAAATATTAACCACATCACACACAGGTTACAGGGAAGTTTAGAAGGGGGGCAACCAGTTTTACACGTTCCTGAATCATTGCATCACTGGCACACAGTGGTGGGGGGGAGCTGTATGATTGACATATCCGTTTGTGTGTTATCAGTTACCCCAACCATCTTCATATATTACGCAATGGGAGAAAGAGTGAGGGGGTCGGCACTATTAGTATGGGTGAAGCTGTTTAAACCACAAGGAAGGTAGCTCTAGAGAAACCTGCATGTGTGGTGCTACCATGCATTAACGAAAACAAGTTCATTTCAAGAGTGATATGTAGGAAAGAAAGCAGCGAGGTGCAGTCACCATTTTGCAGTTGTGTAGCTTTTATTTAGGATTAAAGTTCAATCCATGCGGGTAATGTGGACGCCAACACCCTCCACTAGGATGACAGCCGTTTCTCGCCCTGATTCGGCGCTTCGTCAGATCCCGCCCCCTTCAGCTACGTCACATAAATACCCGTATTCTGTGACGTGTCTGGAGCTGGGCGTTACAAAGTTTCATAAAAACAAAAGTATGTTAATATACAATTACAATATGTTCAAGACGTGTGATTTAGAGGAACATGCTTAGGTCGGTACGTTCATTTAAACCCATTTTACCTTGGGCATTGGTAGCCAGGATCCAGCGCGCTTCGCATTGAAGCAGGTATTTGTTGGAATCTCCTCCCCCTTTATTCTGTACTCGCTGTAGCCCCATGGGGAAAAAAACAAAAACAGAAAATAGACCACCATGAGAAGTCACGGTTCGTGTTCTCCTTTAAATATAGTCCCGTAGTAGATATCATACGTAGAGCCATAAATGATAATTGGTACCTCATTCACCATGACCCATTGTTTGAGAAATTATACACAAACAAACCCATGATAACATTTAGGCGGACTAAAAATATAAAAGACGTTATTGTGCGTAGCAAATATTCTAACAAGAGATCAAACAAAACACAAAACTGGTTAAATGAAAAATTATATGGTAATCATAAATGTGGAAATTGTAACTGGTGTACTTATTTTCAGCAAGGTAAAATCGTGAACTTAGGAGGCCATATACGTAAGATAAATGATATGATATGTTGCAGAACAAAATATGTAGTGTACGCCATCACATGTACGTGTGGCCTATACTACATAGGTAAAACCATCAGACCATTAAACACACGTTTTAGCGAACACGTGAGGTCACTACGAACTGGCCAAGGAGCCCCACGATTTATAGAGCATATAAACGTAAAACATAAAGGCAACATAAAAGATCTTAAAGTTATGGGGCTAAAGCGAGCACAGAATAAAGGGGGAGGAGATTCCAACAAATACCTGCTTCAATGCGAAGCGCGCTGGATCCTGGCTACCAATGCCCAAGGTAAAATGGGTTTAAATGAACGTACCGACCTAAGCATGTTCCTCTAAATCACACGTCTTGAACATATTGTAATTGTATATTAACATACTTTTGTTTTTATGAAACTTTGTAACGCCCAGCTCCAGACACGTCACAGAATACGGGTATTTATGTGACTTAGCTGAAGGGGGCGGGATCTGACGAAGCGCCGAATCAGGGCGTGAAACGGCTGTCATCCCAGTGGAGGGTGTTGGCGTCCACATTACCCGCATGGATTGAACTTTAATCCTAAATAAAAGCTACACAACTGCAAAATGGTGAGTGCACCTCGCTGCTTTCTTTCCTACATATCTTCATATATTATATGCCACATTTACTAACTAGTTCACGCCAGAAACACTCGCTTTTAGGTCTCACCTAAAAAATGACAAATAAGGGGTGGGCTTTTATGATTGTTGATTTTACCACGACTACTAAAGGGAAATATATTCCAGCAATCGGTACAAACGGCACCAGCAGTAAGATGAAGGTGGAAGAGTGCACGTCCCACCAGACTGGACCCCGTCTGGACAATAACATAAAAAAAAACCTCAAGGGAGACAGCACTCAAAATCGTGAAGCAAAAACCATGATATTTATTCACACCCTCTAAAGCAGCGGTTCTCAACCTGTGGGTTGCGACCCTGGCAGGGGTCGAACGACCAAAACACAGGGGTCGCCTAAAGCCATCGTAAAAAAATATTTCTGATGGCTTTAGCCGCTGAGAATTCGCGCTACCGTCTGCAGCAGCAGCGCTAGGGTTATGGATGTGAGTTCCAAACTGAATCCCTGCGCGCATGTGCAGACGTGATTGAATCATCCTACAGGGGTGAGGGGCGGGGGAAGTGGGGGGAATGCTCCACACATATGTCCGCCACTTACTGACGTCTTTAGTGGGCGGGTGCCGCAAGTGCCGGACGACAGAAGCCGAGATGGAGAGCCTGAGAGACAGCCTGTAAAAAAGGTTTATAATGTAACAGTACACACCATAGACACAATACTGGTAAGTGTAAGGTTTTTTTTGTGTGTAATCATTACACAGTACACAAAGCAGCTTATACTTACACAAAGCACCACACATTTACACAGTAAGAACTATAAGAGACCACTATAAGATGTACACTCACCGGCCACTTTATTAGGTACACCTGTCCAACTGCGCGTTACCACTTAATTTCTAATCAGCCAATCACATGGCGGCAACTCAGTGCATTTAGGCATGTAGACATGGTCAAGACAATCTCCTGCAGTTCAAACCGAGCATCAGTATGGGGAAGAAAGGTGATTTGAGTGCCTATTTTAGAAACTGCTGATCTACTGGGATTTTCAAGCACAACCATCTCTAGGGTTTACAGAGAATGGTCCGAAAAAGAAAAAACATCCAGTGAGCGGCAGTTCTGTGGGCGGAAATGCCTTGTTGATGCCAGAGGTCAGAGGAGAATGGGCAGACTGGTTCGAACTGATAGAAAGGCAACAGTGACTCAAATAGCCAACCGTTACAACCAAGGTAGGCAGAAGAGCATCTCTGAACGCACAGTACGTCCAACTTTGAGGCAGATGGGCTACAGCAGCAGAAGACCACACCGGGGGCCACTCCTTTCAGCTAACAACAGGAAACTGAGGCTACAATTTGCACAAGCTCATCGAAATTGGACAGTAGAAGATTGGAAAAACGTTGCCTGGTCTGATGAGTCTCGATTTCTGCTGCGACATTCGGATGGTAGGGTCAGAATTTGGCGTCAACAGCATGAAAGCATGGATCCATCCTGCCTTGTATCAACGGTTCAGGCTGGTGGAGGTGGTGTCATGGTGTGGGGAATATTTTCTTGGCACTCTTTGGGCCCCTTGGTACCAATTGAGCATCGTTGCAATGCCACAGCCTACCTGAGTATTGTTGCTGACCATGTCCATCCCTTTATGACCACAATGTACCCAACATCTAATGGCTACTTTCAGCAGGATAATGCGCCATGTCATAAAGCTAGAATCATCTCAGACTGGTTTCTTGAACATGACAATGAGTTCACTGTACTCAAATGGCCTCCACAGTCACCAGATCTCAATCCAATAGAGCATCTTTGGGATGTGGTGGAATGGGAGATTCGCATCATGGATGTGCAGCCGACAACTGTGTGATGCCATCATGTCAATATGGACCAAAATCTCTGAGGAATGCTTCCAGCACCTTGTTGAATCTATGCCACGAAGAATTGAGGCAGTTCTGAAGGCAAAAGGGGGTCCAACCCGTTACTAGCATGGTGTACCTAATAAATTGGCCGGTGAGTGTAGTTCACACTGTTACCCAATGTATAATTATCTCCCATATCTCCCACTATTTTCTCATATTCTGAATGAGGAAACTGCTTAAATCAGCATTGAATCCCCCTTCTATTCATTGTGAGTGCGGCAGATTTTGTGGAAGAGAGTTCCCGAGAATCTTGGTTTACCACAAAATCCACCGCAGCTTCCTATTGATTTTAGTAAGAGGCGGAGAAATGACACCTCTCAAATTTAGGTCAATGGGAGGCTGCGGCAGACTCCGCTCAAATATAGAGCATGTTGCTTAATTTTTCCACACTAGGCATTTTCCCAACGCAGAAAAATTTAAGTAACATGCTGTATATTTGAGCGGAATCTGCTTTGGCCTCCCATTGACTTGAATAGGAGTTAGAGACATGCGCCAGAACTGCATTTCTCCCGTACAGGGGATCTTTCTTCTGCATAATTCAAGGGGCTCTCATTGAAGTAAATGAGATGTGGATTCCACCGTAGAAACTGCTACTTCATAGTGTGAAAGAGCCCTGAAACATTCCATGCTGTGCAGAAACTGCAGTGTATCCAATGACATAGTTCACACTGTTCTATATAGAAAAGTTGCCACTACTCTGGGAAAAAACATTATTTTTTGGTTTGGGGGTCACCGCAACTTGAGGAATTGTATTGTGGGGTCCAGCACTAGAAAGGTTTAGAACCACTGCTCTAAAAGGCTACACTTTAGCCTTTCTCAAGCGTGGTAACAAAGTGTCAAAGTGTTCTCTTACATACAAGTCTTTGTGTAACACAGCAATCAAGTAATCATTGTAACATATGTATCAAATAGAAATACAAATATCAATTCTTGCAAAATACAGTGATGCAGTGAAAGTGTATAGATCACGTGATCTATAGATCATCACATCAGATTATGTGTATCACATCAATACACAAGTTCGTGTTAAATACATCAACCGATCATAATAATGAACTGCAAAACTGTGTACCAACATTAAAGTGTAACATGATTGACTGACAAGTGTACATTAATTGCTAAAATATAAACATACCAGGAGACAGCAAGTCCTATGGATGGTGTATAACCATCCATAGAACGCTAACGGTGGACTTACAGTGCACATGTGCCAAACTACTGTCACCGACGATAGTTTTTTGCACTAAGACTCCCATTAAAGAAAAAGGAAATAATGCAACTAATGTAAAAGTCAAATGATTAGAAGGTAAATGTTTGTAACACTATATAAAGGGGACCTGAGAGTCACTAGTTCTAAGTGTTGTTATAAATTACACATTGTGGCGCACCACAAATCAATATGCCAACATTGTGGAAAGGTACACCTTATTTAACGCAACCCATTGGCTCAAATAGAATAATGCCATAGGTAAAGTGCCACTTGCCACATTGTGGTCAATAATTGTCACCTCACGGGTCACTAGTGAGAAGCAGGGAACCAGAATAATTCTTGACACTCCTGTCTTGGCTTAATACATTTGTATTAAAGTCAATGCCCTGCTGATCTGTGACTGATGAGCTATCCTGTGGATCAGTATGTTTTGCCTGGAAAACCCTTTTAACCTTCATTTTCCTAGCCACTTTATCTTAGAACTCTTCCGTTAAGCAAATGTTTCCTTGCATTCCTGCCCCATTCTAGGATCTGTCTGGGATTCCTTGTATTTCAGTAAATTGCTACAACTGAACCTTCCCTGCTCCTGTAATGGATTATCTGGTACAGCTCATACAGTATCACCATGCTCACATTAACATACACCAGCTATGAAATAAGTCATTTCCAGCTGTTAGAATCATGTGAGATAACAATACAAGGCCAGATGAATTCTCTACATGGTTTATATATGAAAGTAAAGGGCACCTGGGCAGTAACCTTCCATTATGTATCAGGACCTGTTTACAGCTGTTTGAACTGACAACAATTTTGGAGTGTAGCCGTCATTAAAATCTGCACCATAATTAATGACTGTCATATCCCTGGTAAGTAAAATGTCTGTGCAAATACTTGAAAAAAATCCTGGACCACACTGGACCAGTTTACCAATGTAAAATCAGACAGCTATTTGTAATATTTTTATGCTTTCAATCATGTTCACACCTTCACCTACACTAACAATTCTGCTCAACAACCTGAAAATGGCATGGCTTTTGGTATTTCCAATTTGTCGTACAATGCTTGTGCCAGGCACAGGGCCGTCCGGACTTCTTTTAGGAAAACTGTGGGTGGGGCTTTATTTAATACTGGTGTACTTATATGCCAATCTTGATAAATGTCCCCCACAGTGTTTGCAGTAAGGGTGGTATTACAAGGAACGATTATCGTTCGAAAAATCGTTAAATCGTTCGGATTTGAACGATAATCATTTCGTGTAATAGCAGGCAACGATTAAACGACCAACGAGAAATCGTTGATCGTTTAATAGGATCTGGACCTATTTTTATCGTTTGATCGTTCGCTCATCGTTCACACATCGTTCGCACATCGTTCGGTGGAATAAGAATTCACAGCTGAAACGTACGCAATAGCGACGACTAAACGACCGCAAGAACGATCATAAATAACGATCATTGTTTCGTGTACTTGGGCGAACGATTTCAGGTCGTTTGCCTTAGCGGTCGTTTAAGATCGTTAATCGTTAGTCGTCGGAAAATTGCTTGGTGTAATAGTACCCTAACTCTAAGGGCTTTATTACATAGCCCGACATTTACGAGATTGGCGATCGCTTACCGACCCTATTACACAGCTTGATTAGCTTGAGCAAGGGCTGCACGGGTATAATTAGTGATGTCCATGCAGCCCTTGTTGCTTATATAGAAAATAATAAAGTTTTACTTACCCCGACATGCTCCGTGGTGTCCTCCTGTATGTTCCTTGCTCATTGCAGCTGTCGCTGAAACTTATAAACTTGCTTGTGCAGTGACAGGCCCTTAGCCAATCCCTGACCAAGATGGGACTGCACCATGGCCAGTCATTGTCACTTCAGAGACAGCTTCAAAGGCAGCTGCGGTGAGCAGGGAACAGACAGGAGGACACTGGGGGATTAAGTAATAACTTTATTATTTTCTATATACTTTCATTAGCGCACACCTCCTATTACACAGAGCGATGTGCAGATGATTTTTAAACTAGCTGAAAGACAATGATCAGTAAATGATCGGCTCCTCGGTTGATCCTTGTCTTTATTACACAGGGCAATATCTGCCGATTCTGCCTGATTGGGTAGATAATCGCCCTGTGTAATAGGACCCTAAATTGGTCTGTTTTCACATTAGCAACATGATCAGCACATTTTGGCGCAAAATGGATCACATTGTATAAAAGGGCTAGCGATCAACTCACTTGATGGCAGATTTGATCTTTTGTGCAGCCGGTAAAATCTTTTTTAAGGGCTGCACATCTCTCTGTCTAAATAGATGTGCGGCCGATAACAATGCATTTAATGGTTGCATGAACGTTACAGCAAGTTTGTACGGCCTGGAGCATGACCTCGCTTATCTCGCTTATCAGCCCACATCAGGCTGTGTAAAGGAGCCCAGAACTCAGGATTGGTACCAGATAAGTCAGGTGAATAGTTTACAAATAAAATAACCATAAATCTTTGATATAACTGTGGCCAGTTTAAACCCACAAGTTGATTAATTTACAAGAACCATTACATTAGGCCACAGCATGGTTGTTTGAGGACTGGTAAGCCTAAGGCTGCATTCACACGTTCTGGGAAGTTGTCTGTGCTCACGGATCCGTGCGCACGGACAATTTCACAGCCCATTGCTTTCTATTGGGCTATTCAGATGTTTCGTGATTTCACGGATCCGTGATCCGTTCCGTTAAAAAATAGGACATGTCATTACTCGGAACGGATGCACGGAAAGGATTCCCCATAGAAATCAATGAGATCCGTGTTTTTCACGGATGTACACGGATGTGACATCCGTATTCATCCATGAAAAACACGGATGTGATGTAATCAATGTAATTTAAAATGATTTAACACAGATCCATGAAAATGTCTGATTACGGCTTAACCCTCCCCAGCACAGAGAGCTCTGGAACGCTTGCAGTGGGTCCAGAGGACAGGCGAGATAACCTCCCCAGAACTGGAAAAAAACTCATTATCTGTCAGAAGGAGACAGGCCATTACAAGGTTCCCTCTATATAAGTGGAGCTCATCCTATAGTGTGGACTTTGAAACTTATAACAAAGCAAGTTGTTTCTGTAGGGTACATCAGGGCTGGAGCATTATAAGAGGAGCAGCTGATACCATTCAGAAATATGGATGCAAATGTCTGTGAATGAGCTCAGCTCTGCAGATATGTAACATCAGTTCAGTTCCCAGGACAGGACATGACATCTCTGTTCTGATCTGACATATCTCATTCTGTGCCTTCTCTATATATCTCACAGTATCACCGCTGCCACTTCTCACTATGGTTTATACTATTCACCTCCTCAGTACATGTGTGGTAGCTCCGCGACTGGTCACTTGCTAGATGGTTATGTATGACACCACTTCTATGGTGGATGGTCGGTGGAATATAGCTCAGCCGGTTAGGAGGTTTTCGTGACGCCAGTGCTAACTCAGCACACAGCTGTGATGGTACACATGCTTTAAGTGTGTGGCTGGCTATATTGCTCCCCTATGATCGGTGACTTGCTGGGTTATGATGGGTCCCTTGGGTTCTTACCACGGTGGTCCACAGCGGAGAAATGACCCACCCTGACTGTCGGTACCACCACCCACAGATATGGGGAAATGATCCAAGAAATGTGTAGCTTGTGTGTAGGTGCTGGTGCAATGATCACTGAGTCCCAGTAGAATAAATAAAACTGTTTACTGGCAAGTCTCTGGTAATGCAGGTGATTAATACGTGACTGATACAGACTTGCTCTCACTGGATCTGTACTGAGAGTTGCTGAGGTGGAGAGTAAGAGAGCAGTGCTGACTTTGTTAAGTGCTGAGAAGAGTAGAGAGTTTAGAGAAGTGGAGTTTGTACAACCCAATGTAGTACTGTGCTCTGCCGGAACTTTAGAAGAAAAGATACTTGAGAATTGAATACTTAAGAGAAGAAGAGTTGAGCAAAGTGTCCGAAGTTTTCCAGTGTCACCTGTGCTGTGAGATAGAGTACATAGACCTTTGCAGTAGCTTTGCTCTATTCAGATCAGTTCCTTTGCTTTAGGATACTGTCCATCACTTAGTAGATATGTTCACGGCGTGGGTTGGGGTGTCCTTTGACTTGTCCTCCCTTTAGTGTTTAGCACTGCATCGTGAATATAAGAGTTGCTTTAAGAAAAAAAGTCTCTGTGTTCTCCATACATGTCTGTACACTACAGCTGGCCTGTCCCGGACAGGCCTGGCTAAGTTCAGCAGAGATGCCTGATCTGTGTGTCTTGCTCCACTGAGAATCAGAAAAATTACTAAGGCTGGACCTACACTTCCTCTCCCCATGTGACTACTTTCTGCAGGCTGTATGTAACAATCTCTGTGTAGGGGTGGAGAAGAGAGTGTGAGAAGAAATAGGTAGAGAAAGAACAGCATCTCTCATTGGTGTACAGAATCCCAAAATAAAACACAGTAACCCTTGAATGACTACAGCTGTGCAATATATACAAAATATCCATAGTGACATTTAGTGGCAAAATGTGTACATAACTTCATCACCACTTTACTTTCGAAGTACAAGGCTTTTACGTGGGGGTGTTCAAACAGGAACACGCGTGGTGGGACACCACACATGTGTAATGAGGTGACTGCCAGGAGTGGGAGAGGACAGACACTGGTGTCAGGTGTTCTAATAAAGGGAAAGTACACAGGAAACCACCATTATTATGATGATGATGATTATCATCATCATTATTGCTCAGCTCTTCTGTCTCTTATAATCATATAATTATATAGGCTCGGCGTACGCATAAATATGGAGGGTGCACAAGGCAGTCAACAGGTTATGATGGCAGACTGCTTAACATATGCCACATACTGTGTTTTTTGGTTACTGAATTCTTGGAGAGGAAGATGTTAATAATATATGAGGTAGGGAATAAGATGAAGCGAATGATTATGGACTCAGGCTCATAAGATTGCAGAGCAGAAGTGAACATCTCGACAGACTACAGACACGAGTGCACAGACAAGATGGCCATCCTGAATTTCTTTTATCATCATTATTTTATTCAGTAAGGCTGTGCCTTGGCCCAGGTGCTGAGGATATTATGCAGCAGGTGGTCATGGTGGCCAGGAGCAATGTTACCCAACCTTGGACACATGTGCACTGGCACTTGAAACGGTAGCACAGGGTGTGGGTGCAGGTGCGGTGACAAAAATAGCACAGAGTCCAGCATTTAACCAAAGGGGACTTTCACTGAAAACTTTAGTGCAATACAATTGAATAAACTTGACACGTGCAGGTGACAGTAGTGCATGAGGTAGTGACTGAAGTAATAGAAGTAAAGTAAGGCTTGGCTTTAGAGAAGGTATAAGAACCATCTTAGTGGCCCTTGTCCAAGGTAGATCTGTACTCTTCCGGGATAAGTGTAGTGAATAGTAGTGAAGGAGAAGAATACTCGTACACATGAATGTACGGGTGTATGACCACCTTCTGTCCAACCAGTTCAGAGAGTGCCAGTTTGGGTAGTACGAGCCCCAGGCCTGTACAACTGGGCGTAGCAGACCTCCCAAGACTTCTCAAGATGGTTGTGCTAAACTCAAAAATATACTTCGGCTTTCTGCTCTTTGTCTTACTGCGGATCATTTCCTTGACTCTGGTAACTGTCCAGAGAATAGTAGAGAAGGATTCCTGGCGTGAAAAAGGTGTTCTCTAGAGGATGCTTACCTCTCCTGTGGGTTTAGCACTACATTTCTAGGGTATCTTTCTCATAGAAAGTACTGGCTGTACTGTGGCGCAGCTTAGGGGGAGGCCAGCATGACTGGGTCTGCAGGGAGCAGAAAGTTACATTATGGGGTGGGGTTCACATGAGGAGATTGTGGTTGCTAGGAGAAGGGGTAGGAGGGGTGAAGTACAGAGGTGGGGGTTTGGGGCAGTAGGGGGTATGGGATTGGTGGCCAGAGGGAGTGGGGGAGTGGGGAAAAGGGCAGTATATTAAGGGGCTACTGGGGGGCTGGGTTAGCCTTTTAGGTTTGACAGAGCCAGGAACCACATCTCCCGCCCGCCCTCTTTTTCGTTGGTTGTCTGTTGAGGGTTTCTGGAGTGAGCGGGGGGTTGCCGGGGTTGAGGACCTGTTGTTGGGTTGGTGGTATGGGTCTGGATCCACGGTGGCCAGGTAGTCGTGGCTTGTCGCAGCAGCGGGTGGGAGGGGGTCCTCGGTGTCGGAAGGAGGCACAAAAGGGACTGGAGGCTTAAAAAGGGAGGGAACCCATCTGGGTTCTGGACTCCTGAAATGGTACTTGATGGTTGTGGTAATGGCGGTTAGGGGCAGGATTAGCTGGGCACACATGGGCGGTGCTTTCCAAGCCTGTGGTCACCGGCTGGAGGCGCGACCTGTGTGTTTGTGGAATAATATGATTGGGGACCGCCATTCATTTGGGGCTTCAAGGACCGCCTCCTGTTAATTCATGGTTGGGGGATTGTTAAAATGGGACATGGAATGTTGTGGTCATGTTTAATATTTTGATGTTATTAATAAATACGGCTGCTGTGGCCGCTTAAAATCCAGACTGGTGTGGTGTCCATTATTTGGGAACCGGGAGGGACTCTGCAGTACCCAGTCAAGAATCTGTGGCTTTTCTGTAGTCCCTGACAAGGGCTCTGGCTTTGGCCAGGCTTGCGTTTTACTGCAGCAGGAACTCTGTTGTCTGTCTCTCCAACTCCAAATCAGTTAAATAAAGACCTTCCCAGGACCCTGGCCTAAGCCAGGCCTGGCTCTAGACTGCAGCAGCAACTATCTCTCTCTTTGTGTTCTCCTTACTGCAGTTCAGAAAGACCTCTGACAGGAACTAACTGACCTTAAATAGGAGTAAACAAGTCCAACCTCCTATTGGTGGGGAAAGTGCCAGAAGGGAAAGAAAGGAAGTGTGTGATAGGACAAAAGTGTGTGTGGTGCCTGCACCTGTGATTGGTTAGAACAGTGAACAAGTCAACCCTTTATACTGCAGTTGTGCTCATACAAACAGACAGTTAAGGTTAAGCGAGACACCAACCCCATTTGTGTGACACCTGACAGAGTTACCTTTTACCTAGGTGACACAAGACTTATTGGACCACTTGTACCGGTACACTACAGCTGGGTTCATACTACGTTTTTGTCCCTGTTTCACTGTTTTCCTTACAGTAAATATAACTTTGACATAAATTATTAATGTTTATGTTTTTCCCTTTTTAAATTTAAAACATCAATTTAATGGAAGCAAAAAGCAGCAATAACCCAGCCCAAGTCTCCATGTAACAAGTAACGCAGCATAAAAAGCTGCAGTCACAATCCTGCTGTTTGTCTAGATATAACTAAGAGCCAATATAAGAATGAATTACCCAGAAGCATTGTGGGTGCAACCAGGGCAGCAGATTCTTTGGTCCCAGAGATTGTGGCATAATCTTCCTCGCTGTTTTCATTTAAGTTAAGTTTAACTTAACAAAGCTTGGTCCGTGATGTCACCTGGCAGCTCTCATCACCCGCCCCCACTCTACACTTTGGTGAGTGCCTGGGGTGGGCCGGGGTTGCGCCAGTGGGTTGTAATTGGGCAGGCCGTTAGCCTGTGGCAGTGAGGGGGGGGGGGGGGTGCTGATGTGAAAGATAGGCGAGGGTGGGTGGGAGTGCAAGTTTTTACAATGGGGCAGCTGTCTGAGGTTTGCCTCAGGCGGCAGATAACACAGAATTGGCCTGAGTGCAGCTCTGTATGTGACTGGAGTATAAGGGCCCTATTACACAAAATGATTAACCATACTTGGCCAATTACCAGCTGATCTGGCCGATAATTCCTTTGTGTAATAGCTCATGTTGAAAGGCAACGATCAGCTGACATGCACATTATTGGCTGATCGTTGTCTTTCAGCATATTTTAAAATCCTGATAACGGTAGTGACAGTCTGCCAACCATTGCCCCATTGCTTCTATGGGCCACCCAGAGGATCTAAAGATCATCCAGACAGACCCTCTCGCAGCCCCTCGTAGTGTCCTTACTCAATGTCTGTGCGTGTAATAGCACAGACAGCTAGCGGGGAATGAGGAGGAAGCGACATTGATCTGACAGTTTTGTGCTGGCTTCCTCCTTAATATGTGTTCTTGAAATTGGGCCCTTAGGGCTGAATTACATGTAGCTATCAATAGAAGGACGAGAGGGCCAAAATGTCAGGTCAACGCTCGCTTCCTCCTCTCTCCCTGCTGCTATTACACGCAGAGATATCAAGCGGGGCTGCCTGGACGATCTTTAGAAAGCAGCAATCTGCTGCTATTACATGGGGCAATGGTTAGCAGACCATCTCTATCATTATGGTTTTAATAGGTCATGTGTAAAGACAACGATCAGTCAGCATCATGCATGGCGGCTGGTTGTTGCCTTTTAACATGACCTATTACACCAAATGATAATTGGCAAAATACGGACGATAATCTTTTGGTGTAATAGTGCCCTATGACAGGATGTACATGCACAATGTTGAATGAAGTTGAACATATGATGTAAGAGGAGAATTTTAACTGCAGCTCTGCATGTGACTGCAGCACAAGACAGCAGAAGTGACAGCAGAATTGTGACTGCTGCTCTAGACGTGACCGGAGTATAAGACACGTTATATAACTCAAGATCAGCGTTTTCCAGGCTTCACTGGAGCTGCAATATGAGGTAGGACCACAGTGAAGTTCCTCTGCTCTCCCCCTTGAAGATGACACTGACACCCAGCTTCTCTGAAGCTTTCCAGGAACAGCAGATGGCGGATGAGAATCTGGCAGAGTAATCACTACAGTGACATGAAGCTCTGCTATTAGCTGGGATTGTCAGCTTGCACCAGATGAGAATACATCTGCAGCTCCCCAGCACCAGCCTGCGACCTGGCACCATCTAATTGTACTTCATTATTATTTCTGATAATCATGGTAACAAGAAATAGGTATACAATAGACAAAAGGTATAGAAGTTGCAGAAAATATAGAAGATCAGGGGTGTAGTTAAAGAGAGTACAGGGGCAGCAGCCATGCAGTTATAGATGCAGGGCCAACAATAGAAGATCCCAGTATTATAAATAGTAGGTTGTGGGTCTCTATTGGGGCCGAGAAGTTTTACATTCTCTACTGCAGAAGAGACATGTGCGAGACATTGGGGGCATCTTCCATACTCCTCCTGTCATGTGATATAAAGGAGTCTATGGAGATTGTGTTGAGACATATGGAGTCTCTTGACACTTTGCTTGTGTTTTTGCCTGAAGAAAAGAATATCTCTAGAAATTAGGCCTGGATTTTCATGCCAATGGGTGGTGCTAAGGACAGGTGCAGCTACTCTGTGGGATCAGAGTTGGATGTGTGGGCCATACAGCAGGAAAGGGCTGCTGCAATCTTATCCAAATCCGAATTCTCGGCAGCCGTGGGGAATCAGACACTGAACTTTCAGGTTTGAATAACATTTCAGAACCTGAACATTTTGACAGATCCGCTCAACGCTAGTTAGGTTACAATTATAGATCATGTAGTGGGGGGTCAATACCATCTACAGGGTATTCACTCCTTTGACATAGCTCTTACAGTAGTATATGGCAGGGGATGCACATTTTTATTTTGTATTGTTTTGTATTATGTTAAAGAAACACTGAAGGATCAAGCACAAGTAATTAGATGAAAAACTTCAGGTTCCTTATTTCTGACAATAAAATACAGAGGAATCACAGGACAATAGAGAAGCACTGCACTCTATAACGCCCATACTAGTATTACATTACAGATGCTTAAATTCATTATTTACCTGTTCACCTGTGACGTCTGGTGAAGTTTTAATCTACCTGCACTGGATCCATGCTCTGGCTGAGGCTGCCCTGGTGAACAGAACTGCATTTACATTTTGTGCTATTTTGTCATATTGTATACTGTATTATTTATTATTATGTCATACAGTGTTGCATTGTGTTCTATCATGTCATGCTGTGTCTTGTTGTACTGTTGTGTTGTTTATGTGGATGTAGCTGATGATGTTTCCAGCTGTTACCTCCCATATAAAGTGCTGTAAAATATGTTAACATAAATTTTAAGTAATGGTAAAATCACCAGATGTCCACAAAAGAGACAGGATCTGTAGACTTAGATCTGACATAATCACATAATCTGCAAGGTCAGAGATACTATGAACCAACTCTGCCACCACATAAATGAATTTCAATATAAAATACATTGACTGGTGCTGCTCCTCCTAATAGCACCAATGTCCCTTGTGACACAATTATTGTAAGAAATAGGAAGTTGTATTTCAGAGCTTATAGTGAGGGCATAATGTGGAGCTGCATGAGGAACATGAAGAAGAATTACAGCAATTTTCTGAAACTTGTCAGGTTCAGATGCAATATACTAACCCCATGAAGCCCTAATCTGGACTTTAAATTGGGAGCAAAGGATGAAGAGTCTTGGCAAACAATTGGCTAAAGGGAGGGGGGGGGGGCATAAAATAACAAAACATTTATTACTCACTTTATAAATTCCCTGCCTTTCTGGAGCTCCCTGCTGGTCTTACTTTGCTGTAGCCATGACTTGACATATACCCATGTTGCCACTGCAGCCAATGTCTGGCTAAGCAGTCTGACATCTTATGTGGCAGAGACCCGTGATTGACTACATTAGTTATGTGGTTATATGGGTACAGGATTAATCAGGTTATTAATAGATGTTTTGTTATGGTCCTTTTACACATGAAGATTTATCACCCACGGAGGCCACAAACGGGCGCCGATCAGTGAAATTGATGCTAGTTTGCAGTGCTTATACATGGCATTACAAATCGAGGGGCCCGGGCTGCTCGAACGGTCCTTGCATCATTCTGGAAGCCTGGGAAACGGATAGCACAGATATGTATATTTCTGTGCTGTCAGTTTCCAAATCATAAGCAGTCTATACTTAACATGCTGCTTCTGATCCGGCATCTGGCTTTTTATGTTTCCAGCCGCTGGCTGTATCTTCAGGCCCTGCCTCCTCTGCCTGTTAGTCTTTCCTGAGAAGACAGTGGCCTAAGGTTATTCACGGAGGACCGGAGAAACTGATCTCACATCACAAGTATGGTAATGTCCTGCTGGGAGGTGCGACCGATCACTTGCCAGATGGTAAAGTGTGACTCCACTGTAGTAGTGGTTGGTCGGGGGATAGTTTAGCCAGGTGTTATGCTGTTGTGACGCCAGTGCCAGTTGGGCACACAGGTATGATGGCACACCTGCTTTTAGTTTAGTAAGGCTGGCTAAACCCTTTCCCCTGTGGTCAGTAACCTGCCGGGCTATTTGGGGGTCCCTTGGGTGCTTATCACGGTGGTCCAGAGTGGAGTTATGACGCTACCGCCACCCACAGAAAGGGGAGATGACCCAAGGAAGATGCAATGACTGTGTAGGTGCTTGGACAAGAATCACAGAGTTACAATAAATAAACTCTTCTTTACTGCAGGAATATGTGATACACAATAGGCTTTTGGCTTGATCTTCAGCCATAGCAATGTGCTCCTGCCTAGTGTGAATGGTGTTCTAGGAGAGCTGTTCAAATTTGTCTTTTTTTTGTGTTTGAGATAGAGGAGTGGCTGCCTCTACTTGGTCGTACACTCCACCTATCCCACCCAGGTGGTGTAATTACTTTTGCCGGTACAAGACAGATCTTGCATGCCCAGAGCATAGGCGTATTTCATGCCATGGAGAGGCCATAGTACAGTGTAGGACTGCCCCGGTATGAGGCCACCGTAACGTGGTGGGGTAGTTTACACCATTTTCAAGTGGTAACCAAGAGCCTCATTATTTTTGTGGAAGGTTTTTTTGGCAGTTGGGGGGGCTGATTTTAACTATTTTCATGTCTGTAGTGGGTCTGTATCTTGCCATTGCGGTGAGCTGATGCATTTTAATGTGTTTCTGTGTTTTTGGCTTGATAGCATACCTTAGACTTTAGTAACCAGATCTGTGCTGAGAGCTTAAAAGAGAGTACAGCCGTTCTGGCTGAGTTGCGTGCTGAGAGGTAGAAGAAGTTCAGAGAAGTAGAGAGGAGGATGTTGAGAGAGTCCCAATCAGAAGTGGTACTGTGCTCTGCCGGAAATTGAGAAGTAGAATAGATAGAAATACTTGAAAGTAGAAAGTACTTGTGCCCTTGTTTTGACTCTTTGGTCTTTGCACCACCTATTGCCCACCAGTGTTGGGCGGCCCATCCTAGAGGGTGACTCAAGCCCCAGACCTTGTTACCTGGATTAGCAGAGTGATCAGAGTTCTCTGATGACACCCATGCTGCGAGATAGAGTTTGCAGGCTTCTAGCAACTTTGCTCTATCCAGATCAGCTCCTCTCTCTTCACGATACTGTCCTGCACTTTTAGACTGATTCTCGGTGTGGGTTGGGATGATCCCTAACTTGTCCTCACTAAGTGTGCGTTCAGCACTGCATAGTGTGTGGAAGTGCTGCTGTTAAAAAAAGAGTTGTATGGTATCTCGAGTTAAATCACTACAGACTCAAAACCTTCTCAGGGGACCTGGCATAAGCCAGGGCCCTACTTGGCTACTGCAGAGACCATTTTGGCTTGCGTCTGTCCTCTACCAAACTCAGAGTAAGACTCCCTAAGGTGTGGTTACACTTCCTCTCCCCATGTGACTTCCTCCTACAGCATCTATAAAGTGTGCTGTGAGTGGGTGAGAAGAGAGTGCAAGAGAAAGAGAAGGATAGAGATAGGTAGAAAAGAGAAAGAGCTCCCATTGGTGCACAGATGCTAGACACAATAACCCTTTAGTTACCTACAGCTGTGAAATACTTAGGAACAAAATATACACACTAGCGAAACTTAGGTACTACTTCATTACCACTTTTACCTTGAAGTACAGACTTTTGTGAGGGGTGTAAAGACAAGAAACACCCGTGGTGGGACACCACAGCACTCACCGATTTTTGATTGCTGCTCTTTAATGATTCAATCCATAGTTGCAATTCATCTAGCAATGGGTTCTGGGCAGTTAGAGTAAGGTCACGATTTAACTACTATAATACTGCACCCTCTATAAAAGGATCTAACTGCTATAATCCTGCGCCCTCTGAACAAGGATATAACTACTATAACATGGCCTTCAACATACAAAAATATGACTACGATAGTATTGCCCCATGTAAGACAATATACACTTAATGACCACTTCATTAGAGACTTTTTTCATGATTGTAGTTACCCTGTGTACCCTGGATACCAATATAAAATCAAGTTAGAAAGTTCTCTGTAGATCATTTTCAGTGTAAATCTATATTAGATGGTCTGAGGACTTGTCATCAGTAGCTGTGCTTAGGATTTTACTTAGGGGTTTTATTGTGCAATACCGTCAAGAGTATGCCAAGAATTGTGTAATAGTGGAAATACATCCAGCAGTAGGGGATCATGTGAACAACTCAATAGCAAAGGGGTGTATACAGCTAATGTGCCCAGACATATAACTTGTCGTCCCTTAGCACGGATTAGCTATATTGGTAGAAAGACAAGACTCAGCGGAAAGATAATTGGAATCCCAGAAGAATCGAGATTTCTGTGGCACCATATAATGAGAAGCTCAGAATCAGTCAGCATGAATTGATGAACGATTCCCGTACAGTGTCAACTGTTTAGACTGGTGGAGGTGGTGATATAATGGTTTTCTTGGCAAACCCTTGGTCCGCTAATACTGGTGGATGGAGGCTTTGACTTCAGGGCTTCATCTCCAAATAAGATCTATGCCACAAGAAATTGCTGCAGTTCAATGTGTAAATAGATGGGTGTCTCTAATAAGGAAGATAAGCAATGTCCTACTACTACTATTGTCATACCTCCTCAAAGTACCAGACAATAATTACTATACTACTGCCCCCCACATTACAATATTTCTCTTTTCTGGTTGATATTGCTTTGGTCTTATTTTAAGAGACGTCAAATATAGAGTCCAGTGATAATAGTGTGCTATAGATACATTGTAACATCTGTTTGTCATGAACAATTAATGGCTTTTCTGACCAGTTTCCTCCGGCACTTGTGGTTAAATCGCTTTTGCGGAGGATTAAATAAAATTAAAAAATGTGAATTTCTCGTAATTTCTTCATTTGTTTTCTGTCTATAGAGTTATGAAGAATCAGTGTGTCGTGCTGACTCAGCA
Organism: Dendropsophus ebraccatus; assembly: GCF_027789765.1. Lineage (NCBI taxonomy): Eukaryota > Metazoa > Chordata > Amphibia > Anura > Hylidae > Dendropsophus > Dendropsophus ebraccatus. The sequence continues at coordinate 97,570,277 of NC_091457.1, forward strand.
TCTCGATAAAACAAAGGATGGTGTTTGAGAGGGAACAGTGATTCCTGCGTCATTTCATCACAATTATTGTCTCTTTATTTCTGATTACAGAAATACGCACTATACTCCCTGCACTAACACATGCATTGATCCCATTCACAGAGTCAATGAGTATAAAGTGCTGTCACCAGAAGAGATCTGCAGTAAACCATGGGAATTACCGCTAATTCAACGGTGTAATTTATTTTAATCGAGGAATAGATTTGTTCTTCCATCCTTTGTGGTATTAGGGGTTATCGGTACAAAACAAATGGTCATTGATAAAGTCACAAACAATTAAGGTCAGTTAATAGAGAATTAAGGGCGCCGTCACAAGGGCTGGAGGAAAAGCTTTATTGTTGCTCACACAATGTCAGTCTAGTAAGGCTAGGGGAGTGGGAAGCCATCATGACGGGGAAACAGGCCTGACAGGGTTAACATTGGGGAGGGAGTTGAAGAGCAGGAGTTGCTAGGGGAAGGGGGCTTGCGGTCTCCTCAAGTAACACTGGGGAGGAGAGTTGTTAGTGGAGCACCGTCCCACCCTCCATAAACTTAGCGTTTCTGGTAGAGTCTTTTGTCATAGCAGCTTTGGCGGGTTTGGTCTCTAAACTGAAAAGAGGGGTACATTGGAAGTAATCCCCTGATGTACTTGGATCATCTGGTGGAATTTTGGGCTCTTGGCAGTGTAATGTCACGGGGAGTGGTGTACCAGTTAGTTTATTAGCCATCTGCCGGTCATTTTAGAGGGGGGCTCCTGAGCCACTAGCGGGCGGCTAGGGATCAAACAAAAAAGAATTGAGTGGGACAGATGGTTTCTGAATGTTAGAGCCTCAAGAACCCCTCCCGTTTTGGGCGTTAGGAAGATTATGTAATGGTATTGTATGTATGTATATATATATATATATATATATATATATATATTTTGTATGCTAATTTGTATATATATATATATATATATATATATATATATATACTATTGATATAATTTTATGCTAATAAAATGGCTGCTGTGGCCACTTTTTTTACAAACAGGTCTCTGTGTGTCATTCGGGCGTGGCCTGGTGGGTGGAGTTGGAAGGTAAAAGGTATCAGGGATTGTCAGGATCACTTTAGAGGACGTGGTCATCATTGACCATAGCATCTAAGTGGTTAAACTGTCAGGATCAGAGCAGCTCTTCCACAACTTGCCCATATGCTGCTACTGCGCCCCCCTGTTGCAGGGAGCAGTCATGCCATTTTTCCCTGCCCAATATTAGCCCTAACCACAGGGGCAGTGCTAAAATCAAATTTGGGATTCTAATACGAATCAGAATCGTGAATCTTTAAAATGGTAAATTAATTAAATTAATTTAATTTAAAGTGTCATTGTCATTATAACTTTTAAAATCTAAATCAACAGTAGATGTGAAATAAAGTTTGCAATATACATTCATTATTTTTTTGTTTTGTTGCTATGATGCTGTAATACAAATCTATACTTAACACAAATCCAGGTCATAAATCATGCTTACTTTCAGCTTAAGCTGAAGTAGGCATGATCAGTCTAAGTAGGTGAAATGTTGCAAAATTTTGCACAGCTATGCGGGTGCGCAAAATTTTGCGACATTTTCACTCCAAAAAAAGGTGTATAATGATGATAAATCTCCCCCATAATCTCTAATGTTTGTGATCAGGTCTGATAACGTTAACTAAAAATATCAAATCCACTGTGATAATTTAGAGACCAATTTGTTCCATTCTCAGTGTCTTGTCTTCTGCATTGATGCATGATAATCAGACATGATGTGTCCACATACTGGGATGGTCAGCGCCAGGCCCAACAATCCCCCAATAATAGTCATGTGAGCAGCAATAACAACATTGCCCACCTCCTGTTCTTCATTGTTGGCTGCATCTATATATATATAATCAGGATCAAGGATGATAACTGAGTACAGAGAGTCCACAATTTTAATTAAATGAAGGGTCTGGATAACCATCAAACTATTATTTGTTAGCATTTATCTCAGCACAGGTCCACATAGCATTTTCCCAGGATTCACTGCTTCCATGTCTGTCCCCTACTAATGCAAAACAGGTGCTACACAATGCAACCATCTTTAGATATCCACTATCGATTCGCTATAACAGCAGCTGGACCATGGATCACATTAGGGCTGGGGTGCTTTTGGCCTCAATTTGAATTTTCTTTTAACGTAAGGACAAATCTCAATTTTAATCAGTATACTGTATATTAACAGGGTGGTCCCATATGTATTTTTTATCAGCTATACACAGGATAAGTATGGGAATGTAGGAGTGGTGGGGGTCTGACCATTGGTATCCCCACAATCAATACAGTGGGGTCCCCTATTCAAAATAAGCAGGGCCCCTATTCAAAATACGCTCTGACCAAGATCCCATAAATAGCAATGCAACGTATATTCTTGTAATAATCACGGCTGTTGTACAACAGCCGTTATTTTACGAAAATATATGTTGTGTGAACATAGCCTTACACTGACAGCCTACCTGTCAGACTGCACCTCTGGCACAGCCTAATAGGCAGCTTCTGTACGGCAGATTTGAGGGCCTTTGGTAGGCCCTGGCTGCCATGGTAACCATCACCATCCCATGATCACATTGCAGGGTGTCAGTGGCCAGACAGGTGGATTCCCCTTCCCACTGCCACACTTTAGATGACGTGGTCATCATTGACCATAGCATCTAAGTGGTTAAACTGTCAAGATTAGAGCAGCTCTTCTACAACCTGCCCATATGCTGCTACTGCGGCCCCCTGTTGCAGGGAGCAGTCGTGCCACTTTTCCCTGCCCGATATTAGCCCTGACCACCGGGGCAGTGCTAAAATCTAATTTGTGATTCTGATACGAATCAGAATCGTGAATCTTTAAAATGGTAAATTAATTAAATAAATTTAATTTAAAGTGTCATTGTCATTATAACTTTCAAAATCTAAATCAACAGTAGATGTGAAATAAAGTCTGCAATATACATTCATTATTTTTTTGTTTTGTTGCTAAGATGCTGTAATACAAAGCTATACTTAACACAAATCCAGGTCCAGTCTCCTGAAGGCAGATTTTCTGACTTGTGCTGGTTAAAAAAAACAGACTAAACACAGGAATTCTGGCCAGTACAGAGTGTGACAGTGTGTCCATCAATCACATGACTGCCTTCTCTCTGTGAGCACTCAGATGGCCTGGGATACACAGGACTTTCTGTTTTCTGACTGTTTCCTGTTTTTTGAGAAAAAAAAAAAAAGAGTCAAAAAACAGTAAGCGCCATGTTTTCCATGATAACTTAAAAAAAAAAATAGATGTAAATTGCAAACTTGTTTTATATCACATCTACTGATGATTTACATTCTGAAAGTTACGACAGTGACAGTTTAAGGCCCAGCCCTAGATCACATATTATGGACAGTTCCCTGGAGCGTGTTGTGCAGCTGAAAAAAAATTGTTGCCTTTTGATACCTGTCATTTTAAACTCAAAATAAGCTAGCTGCAAGTACATACACGTTTGGGGGAATGTTAGCACCTGGTATGGCAAGGGCAGTCAGACATAGACAGACAGTGAGTCTTGGCTGTTTCCACCCTCTGTCCCTGCCTACTTGCCTTGGTCAGCCCTAGGCGGCTACGGACAACCACGAAGGCGGTCCCTGCCTGGTGTAAGTGGAACACAGAAGTCTTTGTTGTAGCCGAATTTGTTTTTAACAAAAAGCTCGAAAATGTTCTAAAAACATAAAAAGTTCTAAATTGTAGGAAAATGTCCCATATTTGTAAGACTGACCTTTTTTTAAGGTAAAGACATGGGAGGACATTTATCAAGACTGGTGTAAGAGTATGCCAGTCTCAAATATAGCCCTGTGTAACGCCTGGAGTAGTGGATCCACTGGACCGTCACCAGCGATGGCACTAACCTCCCCAGGGAGCGGAGTCTAAGGGGCCGCTGGTTTTCACCAGAGCCCGCCGCAAGGCGGGATGGACTTGCTGCGGCAGGCGACCCCCAGGTCGCTACCCCTGGCCTGGTTGCTGGTGACGGCAGGCGAGGCGTGGCAGGAGCAGTAGGCAGGAGATGGTGCTGCAGAGGTCAGTGGACGTAACCGCAGGTGACAGACTGTACACCGGAACAGTGGTGACGCAGGGGGACAGGGACCAGGAATAAGGACTAGGGACCAGGTGGCGGATAGGAATCAGGAACAGGGACTAGGAACCAGGTAGCGGACGGGAATCAGGAACAACAGGGAGCTGGGCCAAACGCTAAGGAAGCATGTAGAGGCTCCAACACAGGGGACAGGGCATGCTGGGATTTATAGGGGAGTGATTGGGTGCAACTACCAATTAGGAGCGCACTGCCCCTTTAAATCTGAGACAGCCGGCGCGCGCGCGCCCTAGGAGGCGGGGACGCGCGCGCCGGCCGGCACAGCGAGAGACAGGAGCGTGGAGAGGTGAGGCGCCCCCCGGGGCCGAAGTAATAGCAGTGCCGGGTCCCTGACTATGGACACCGGCTGCTGCATGGGGCAGGAGGCGGTCGCGGCGGCGGCCCGGAACGCGGGACGCCGCTGCGGCCGTGACACCCTGCCTCCTTTTCCCTGACTTACTATAAGGCATATGCCATCCACACCTGCACAGCAGCAGGTTTAGATTTCTATCATGATTTCTGCTTGCAAGCAGGAGTAAATCATGATAAATCTGTTGCAAGAGGAGGCCATACCTCCTCCTCGCCGTGCGACAAGCGGGGGTTACATCGGGAGTAAGCAAGGGAAAAGGCACGAAACTGTGTGAATACATGGCCTAAAGGCCCTCCTACATCTGCCAACAGGCTGCAGTAAGCAAGTGCAAAGTCTGTGCAGTCCATTTAGTAAGTCATTGTCAGCTGCATATCACCTGTTTACATGTCTGCAGCCAACAACCATGCATTGAATGGGCTGCACAAAAGATCAATCAGCTGATGAACCAGCATTTGCTTTTTTTTATTTATAATTTTTACTGACATAAAAGCATAATACAGGTTAGGCTGGGTTCACGCTACGTTTTTGCTGTCCGTTTAACATATCTGTTTAATAGGAAAAAAAGGATGCACAGAAATGCTTCTGTTTTTTCGTCCATTTTTTCCATTTAATGGATGCAATAAATGGACTGCAAAAATGCTGTGTGAACCCAGCCTTATGGTCCTTTTACATGGGACGATTGATCGTTCGTTTTTGCACGATAACGGTCGAATTCGAACGATAATCGTACGTGTAAACGCAGCGAACAATCAAACGACCAGCAAAAAAATGTTCATTTTGATCTTTCAACATGTTCTCAAATCATCGTTGATCGTTCGCAAAAAATTCGCAGATCGTTCCATGTAAACATTCTTTCAGCGATTTCACCTATAAGTGAGAAAGGCTTAAACGATCGCATAGCGAATTTTCCGTACGATGTATCGTTCCGTCTAAACGCTGATCGCTATAAAAAACATTGTTCATTCAGAATTGTTAATCGTGCGATTGTGCGAATTATCGCTCCATATAAAAGTACCATTATTCACCAATTGTGACGTTATAAAAAAAAAGATACATTGTAAGGCATAAGAACAACTAAAGTCTGGGTGTCAAATGCTCAGTTCAGCAAGATACTACTTATCCGGCACCACCGGCAGGGCTGTATTAACAGCTGCTGCTGCCCTAGGCACTAAACCTAAAGATGCCCCATCTTGGCATGCATGGGGGAGAGTGGTTCCGGCCAGATGCATTTTTCTACATGTTAAAACATTTTCTGAATCATGTTTTTCATGGTTTTTAACTGCCTAAAACAAACTGTGACTGGGTAACACCGCCATACCAGACCTGCCCAATAACCCCACCCCCCCACCCCCCTGAAAAGGTGGGAGGTGGGAGACTAAAAAAAATAACAAATAAAATAAAAAGTTTATTTCCCCCTGCTCCATGGTGCTGCCCCCTGCAAGGTGCTGCCCTAGGCACCAAACCACAGGTGCCTAGTGGTAAATACAGCCATGACCAGTCACCTGAACTTACTCTGCCAGTCAGCTGACCAGTCAGCTGAACTTACTCTGCTGGTTGTGGGACGCTATAGCCTGGTTCACACTCATACCCCTCCTACGAAGTGCTCACTTCAATTACTCACAGGTACTGTATATTCTATTATATAGCATGAAGATAATAAATAAGCACCACTCACTGTATTTTCAGTTGTGGTTCTTTATTAGCGTGCTTCAGATAAGTAAAACATAGCAAGAAGGGAGGACAATGTATCATATAATGTAGGAGTATAAAGTATAGAGCGTGTTACCAGTGATTTAGTGATTGAAGTACCGAAAGGGCACCAAATGGGCCGCCGCTGCTTGTTGTAAGATGCATTGTCCTCTCTTCCTTGATATGTTTTACTGATCTGAAACAGACTTATAAAGAAGAACCGCAAATGAAAATACAGTGAGTCCTGTTTATTCATTATCTTCATGCTATAAAGTCTGGTTATCATTAATATGAAAGAACATTACAATAAAAAGATAACTTAGAACAGGAGTGTTTCATTGCTGGGCTATACAGTTTACAGACTGTAACCGGTAATCACAGATCTTTAGGAATATACAGTTTACAGTGAGTTACTTGTTATTACTGATCTCTAGGAGTATACAGTTTACAGCATGTTACCAGTTATCACTGATCTCTAGGAGTATACATTATACAGTGTTATACTGGTTATAACTGATCTCTAGGAGTATACATTATAGAGTTTGTTAGCAGTGATTTACTGTTCTTTAAAAGTATGCAGTACAGTATTGCTAGTTATTACAGTTACTACTGTTCTCTGGGAGTATAGCATATAGTATGATTACTGTTCTCTAGGAGTATACAGTGTACAGTATGTTACTACAAAAACACAAAAATGCAACATCTCACCACAATGGAGAGATACAGACACACTACAGAAATGAAAATAGTTAAAAGCACCCCACCCCCCTGGAACACAGAAAAAAAAAAAATAATTTGGTCAGCTCTCCTAGAACACCATTCACACTAGGCAGGAGCACTTTGCTATGGCTGAAATTGTTTGCAGTGAGAATGGTGTTCTAGGAGAGCTGACCAAATTTGTCTTTTTTTGTGTGTTACAGTATGTTACTGGCTACTACTGGTCTCTATGACTAAACAGTTTACAGAGTGTTACCGGTTATAACTTATCTCTAGGAGCATACAGTATACAGCACGTTACCAGTGATTACTGTTACCGATTATTACTGTTCTCCAGGAGTAGAGATAAGTGAATCAGATTTGTTTTGCTTCATATGAAGTAAAACTGATCTCTGCTCATATCCCTTAGGCTTCCGGCTCAGTGCAGAGGGAGGATACCACCCGGGGACTGCTTGAAAAACGTGGATACAGCTATAGCAGAGACGCTTAGGCTGAAGTATGTGTAATGCTGTTCCCACCAACAGATGTCACTGTTTATTACTTCCTTATCTGCATGGCTGAAGGTACACTACACTAAGGGTTGACTGGTTTCCTCTATTGATTGATTGAGTCATGCCACTGTACACTTGCACTACACTTCATCCAATCCCTGAGCTAGCTACCTCAGGAGCTACTGCCCTACCACAGAGGGTTATTCTGTCCTTCTACCAAATCAGATCCCCCTTGAAGGCCAAGGTTATATATAGTTAGGTTGGGATTTATGTAGTCAGTGGTAGTCTAGTCGGAGTCTAGTTGGAGTCTGTGTATGAGAGACAACACTACAGAGAGCCAGCTGAGAAACTTTCCTGGGCCTGGCCAGGTGGCCAGTGCCCATGTGCGGAACTATTATCTATTTCTTCCTATCTCCTGATTGCCTGGCCATGTCCGGCTAGAGCACTGTAACAAAGGGGCTGTGGAACTCTGGGACTAAATATTATCCACACTGGGCGGATGTCTTTCTCTCTTATCCTGAGGATAATTCCAGGTACAAGTCAGTAGTCAAGCAAAGTGCATAAGCCCAGTCTCTACTGCTAACATGTTAGGTTCCTTAGGGTAATCATTAAGGCTAGCTCTACCCACAAGGTGGGGCCTACATCACTGGATCTGTGTCACTCTGTGCCCATAGATAGCAATAGATGGGAAGTTCATACCCGTGTATGTAGGTAACTCTTCTCTAAAGACGACCAGCTAAGTGCCAAATGATGCCTGGATAGGATCCCATTCACATTCCACAGTTTCCCTAATCCAGTACAGCTACACTATCTCTAAAGCTGCATTTACAAGTTCTGTGTTCTGTTGTGAAACACAGACGACCCAGACGGTGAATGCTTGTCATAGGAAATGACACTACAGAGTATCACAGCAGATTTCGCCATGGAAATGCAGCATGAAATACGCTGTGATACGGTACATGTGAAACTACCCTAAAACTGCCAAAGTAAATTTGGTGGAATTCCATAGCAGAGTTTGTGAGGGAGGGCTTGTATGCCTACACTCTCCTCTTAAAGAATTCACATGTCAATTCTTTGAGCCGAGAGTGGAGGCATGCAAGCCCTCCCATAGACTCTGTTTGACACTAAGGAAGGCGGGATTACGCCGCCAAATTAACTCAGTGTGAACTAGCCCTAAGAGCCTCTGCTAGAGGGAACTGTGACCCAGTCCTTACTATACACTTTACACTGTAAACTATATACTAGCTTTACATCCTATGTGATATCAGTGTACCTATCATTTCAGGTGACTTTTCAAAATAAGCTGTCCTATAATGTATGTACAGGAAGAACAGGACTATTTCTGGCCAATCTATTACTAGTTTATGCCGTTTCACCCTGGTTACCATCTCTGTGTAAGGTTTCCTTATGCTCAGCTGCAGTGTGGATGCAGAATACCCCTTGTACTGGCTCCTATAAGTCATATACACAATAAAAACAGGATGCTGCAATTCTACCTTCAGAAGTTCCCAGACCAACACTGAGCAGTCTACATGTGATATCAACCTTTTCTCTGTCTGGAAGGTCTCCACAGTGCACAGGCTGTTTCTCAGCTCTTTCTGCTCAATCATTCCCTCGTAGCTCCCTCCCCCTCTATAAGCTATAATGGGCAGTGCAAAGGGTCTTCAGGCTGCACCTATCTGCAGTCTTTCCCCATAGTAATGATCAGATAAGTGTGTGTGACACCAGTAGATAGATAGCACCAGCATAAGACAAATAAAAATCAGTAAAAAAAAATCTAGGTGATACTGTACATAACTTTTAGGGTGGGTTCACATGCAAAGGAATCACAGCAGATTTCACGCTGCAAGTCCACAGTAAAGTCTGCTACGATTCCTGTATTGTCAATTTGAATAGGATTAGATACTCGCCGCTGTAGCCACTGATTGGCTGAGCAGGGCGCCAAGATGCCGGGAGCCCCAGAAGCAAGCCAAAGCGTTGACTGGTAATGTATGCACCTGGCCGTCACGGGGTAAGGGGGGGGGGGGGGGGGGGGGGCGGCGTTTACATACTTGCAGTGGGATGAAAATTCTGCTGTGAGTATATAATCCTATTTAGGCTACGTTCACACAACGTGAACATCCGGCCGTTCCGGATCATCGCGGCCGGTACTTAAGTACCGGCTGGATGATCTGTCCGGCCGCAGAGCTCTGATTCCTGAACTTTGGCTTACTGAAGTGACTACATGGACAAGACATATGCTTAGGCCACAGGGGACCACCAGGTTAGTTATACCATTCTGGCATGTCATAATACAACACTACTACTCCTAGCTAACATGTAGCATAATGCTCTCCCTTCCCCCTGGGCACCACATCTACATGGGTCAGTATTCCTGCAGAACAATTTAAACACCTATTCCAATCTTTGCCACAATGAATTGCTGTGATTCTGAAGTCCAAAGGAGTCATCTCTAATAAAGTGGTCCTTCAGCAAATAATAAAAATATATTTGGCAGTTTTTTTTAATCCCAGGGGTTTCTGATGCAGTGCTCATGAAGGGTTAACCCCACAACCTCAGCATTCTTGAGGGGCAGTGACCCCAGGACGTGAAGGCAGCTGCTGCGGATCATCCCTCCTCACCGGCTCATTGTTCATTTCTATCTAAATCCAGCAGTAATTTGCATCCCTATAATGGAGACCTGCGCAATTTAATCCTGCGGCGATGGAATCATTTACAGTTATTGAGAGATTGGGATATACAGTGGATATTCAGTGGCAGCATAATCTGCTGTAAGGTCCTCAGGACACGTCACCCACCATGACTGTCCTGAAAAGTGTTCTGCTGCTTTATCTTGACCTACAGAAGGGAGAATAAACTGATTTCTCCATAGATGATTCTATTTGTTTTTTACTACCAACACTCTAATCTCACTAGAAAGGCAATGAAATTCAACCACCATAAAGCATGCAACGGTAGAAGTTTTACCCTGGTTATTGAACACTCACCTTTATCTGGCAATCTCTCTGTGATGCCATTAGTATGCTTACCCTACACTCTTAGCCGTAAAGGCTGTATTACACGGCTTGATCTACAGGAGAAAGCGAAACCCAACCTGTCATATCAGCGCTGGCTTGCTCCTCCTTCCCCGCTTGCTGTCTGTGAGGTGTACCCCCGGGGTGATGTTATCAGAGGATCGGCTGGTCACTAGCTAGGTGGTGAGGTGTGACGCCACTCCTGTGGTGGTTGGCCGAGATATAGCCGGACCTTGGGGTGTTACTCTGTGACACCAGTGCCTGGGGGCACACAGGTGTGATGGCAAACTTTTTGTTGACGAGGCTGGTTGTACCCTTTTCCCCCGTGGTCAGTATCCTGCCGGGTTGCTCCTGGGTCCCTTGGGATAGGATCATCACGGATGGCCATAGAGGTGTAGTGACCCTCCCAGACTAAAGGAACTGCCACCCACAGAAAGGGAAAGTGTCCCAAGGTTGCAGTGTGTGCTGTGTCCGTGGATAGCGAGGAATCAGAGTCTTTTTAAAGTGGATAAGCTGAGTTTACTAGTTGAAAAAGTGCAGCAGGTCATACAGAATCAACAGTATGAGGTTTCTCTGGAAAAAGCACTTGATAACACACTTGACAATAGTTCCGAATAAATACTTGACAATACAGTAGTGTGCTGAATGATACGAAGAAACAGAGTAGTAGAGAGGAGGATGCCATGAGAGTCCCAACCCTTGCAGTACTGGGCTCTGCCGGAATGTTGGAGGATAAGGTAGAATACTTAGAAGAAGAAAAAGAACACCTGTGCCTGTGTATTGACTTTGAATAGTCTTCACACCCCCTTCTGCCCACTAGACTCAGCTGAACCCTCCTAGAGGGTGACACAGGCCCCAGACCTTGTTACCCGGGATGAGTGGAATGCTGAGGATTCCCTGCTGACACCCCCACTGCGAGTTCATAGGCTTACTGCAACTTTGCTCTATCTAGATCAGTTCCTAGCTCTTTGGCTTTTGTGGATACTGTCCTGCTCTGTGACACTCCTTGTCCTCGGCATGGGTTGAGGTTGTCTCTGACTTGTCCTCTCCTAAGAGGAATTTAACAGTGCATAGAGCCATGTAGCATTACTTGTAAGAAGGCTGTGATTGGTGTACTGTCTTGCATCCTTCCCATAAGGGTTCTAGCTAAGACTAACTTGAGTAGGGGACCTGGCAGAGGGCCAGGGCTCGGATAGCACCACTGTGGAGAGCTATCTAGCTTGTGTCCTTCACAATGCCCAACACGAAAGACCTTTTGCTCCTCCTCCACCCATGTGACTTACTTCCCCAGCATAACTAACGTGCATTGTGAGTGGGTGAAGAGTGCAACAGAAGAAATAAGGAGAGAAGTGATAGGGGAGAAGAAAACAAGAATCCTACCGGTCTACAGATTCTGGTAACACATAGAGAAACAATAACCCTTTACATCTTTCAGCTGTACAGCTTCCAAATACACATCTACAATACAGTGACATCTAGTGGCGAACTTTAGTACTACTTTTATCACCACACAAGTACAATAAGTACAAACTTTTGCGAGGGGTGTATATAACTGTAACACCTGTGGTAGGACACCACATCTGTGCTATTGCATGCACAGACATTGAGCAGGAAGGAAAGGGGGATGGGGTGCAGGCAGATGCAATCTAAAGATTGTCCGGGTGGTCCGTAGAAGAGAGAGGCGGTGTGATGCTGCTGTTCCTATTACGTGTCATCATGTGTTTAGAACATGCTGAAAGACAGTTGGCTAATCATTGCCTTTCTACAGCTATTACACAAAATCGGCCAAGTAATAGTAATCCTGTCTTGTAATATTGTAGATGGTTCCCTACGTTCTTATACAACCTAGGTAAAGTAACTCTCTCAGATGTCACATCATGTGATGTTTAGCTGTGATTTCCACTGCAGCCACTAGGTGTCTCACTCCCCCTGTGCACAGCTAAAGCTGTAGGGGGAGATAAGCCCCTAACTAAGTGGCATCCCACCAAGTTGCCATGAGCTGCTGCTAGTACTAAGGAAGCCTAAGGAATCCCTGCTGAGCTGCTGACCTGTGAGAGCCACTCACTGTTAAGAGATTGGATCCTGTTGGTCCCACCAGTTCTTGTGTGTGTCCCTAGTTCCACCCCTGCAACAAGTTTAAGATATCCATTCCCCTTTCCCTTCCCTCTTACTTGCAAGGAAAGAAATGCCTCACTTTGTACACTGATGGGCACAAAGGGACTGATGCATGTGGTTGATCCAATTACCAGTTGCTGCATTATGGAAGATTTAATTATTTCCTATTATTGTCTATTTATATTTTATGCTTCTATATTCTTATGAACTTTGTTACTTTGTTCTTATGAACTTTGTATATTTGCTAACCTTTTCTGTGTCACCTTCATTCTTTACTTTCCCCTAGGGTTACCCTGGGGACGGCTTTTTCTAAGGGGGGGAGTATGTAGTGTCCACCACAGGTGGTTCCCTAAGTTCTTATACCCAGCAGGTAAAGCAACTCTCTCAGTTGTCACACCAAGTGATATTTAGCTGTGATTTTTTCTGCAGCCACTAGGTATCTCACTCCCCCTGTGCACAGCTGCAGTGTATGTCTGAAGGTTTAGCTATGTTCTATGTGTTAACTTAACTGTGCCTACACTCTGTACATCTCTTCTCTCTCACTCTCGCTTCCTGTTTAGGGTAGGGATTTCCTTTCAGAAATTAGTTCTTATTCCTTTCAGGAGTTAGTTCTTAGTTTATTTCTAGTAACTGTGTATGGGGAACAGACCACAGATCAGAGTTTTTTGCTGCAGTAACTAAGCAGGCCTGGCTTAGGCCAGGCCCTACACCTCTTTATGTATGTTGAGACAGCCAGCCAGTATGCAGTGCTGAACACTAGAGATGGGGTAAGTGGACACTAGGACTAGTGTCCACTTGAGGATTTATTTAGTCAGGACAGTCAGCCCTAAAGGAAAGGAAGTGGGACTGATTCCCAGTAAAGCAAAGATGCATGAAGCCGACGTACTTTACTGACACACGCTTGTCCACTTGGGGATAGAATTAAGTTGGAGTCTCTGATATTATGTGGGCAGAAGGCAGGGCCGGGACAAAGGGTCTGTTTATGTATGGCCCCATCAGAATTGTAAAGTGCTGCGGAATCTGTTGACGCTATATAAATAAAAATTATTATTATTATTATTATTAAAGGGTAGGCAAGGTTAGGCAATGGCCTAGGGCGCCATCTCCTGCTGAATTAGAGGGGACGCAATGTATCCTCAAGTAAAAATCCCCCTACGCGACCTTACCCATGGCAGCATCCCCCCTCTGCTGAAAGCTCCAGCCCCGCTCTCCTTCTCTCTTCTGCTTGGCTCCTGGGCTGAAGAAAAGCTTCTGACCAATGTCACATGACCTCCAGAGCCAATTAGGAGAGGGGAGAAGTGAAGAGACAGCCCCCTCCTGACAGAGACAGGTGAAGAGTTTGATCCTCCACTGAGACACAATGTCATCTTCCACTGCTACTGCTTTGTGGGTGAGTATATGTATGTACACTACCTTTCAAAAGTTTGGGGTCACATTGAAATGTCCTTATTTTTGAAGGAAAAGCACTGTACTTTTCAATGAAGATAACTTTAAACTAGTCCTAACTTTAACCCCTTAGCGACCCATGACGTATCTGATACGTCATGGTGCCGCAGGGGGTGTTCAGAGCGGGGTCCCGCCGGGACCCCGCTCTGAACGGCACCGATCCCGGCTGCAATCTGCAGCCGGGCAGTGCCTCTATTAGCCGACGCGGGTCCCGTTGCCGCGCCGGCTAATTAAGCCCTTCAATGCAGCTGTCAAACCTGACAGCTGCATTGAAGTGCTTTCCTCCGTGCATCCCTGGTGTCTAGTGGCACGGATCTCCCCCCCGCGATGCGATCTGCCCGTGCCGGGCCTCAGCGTCGGAATGACGCTGATCCCGGCTCGGCAATAGATTGCTATGGCCTGCAGCCGGCCATAGCAGTCTGTGACCGATCTAATGGATCTTTGCTGTGTATATACACAGCATTGATCTCTATGAGAGATCAGTGCTATGTATATACAAGCCCCCCAGGGGGGCTTCTAGTGTATGTAAAAAAAAAGTAAAAAAGTGTTTTTATTAATAAAAAATCCCCTCCCCTAATAAAAGTCCAAATCACCCCCCTTTTCCCATTTTATAAATATAAATTAATAAATAAATAAATTAATAAACATATTTAGTATCACCGCACACGTAATCGCCCGAACTATTAATTAATCACATTCCTGATCTCGCACGGTAAATGGCGTAAGCGCCAAAAAATCCCAAAGTGCAAAATTGCGCATTTTTGGTCGCATCAAATCCAGAAAAAATTTAATAAAAAGCGATCAAAAAGTCGTATATGCGCAATCAAGGTACCGGTAGAAAGAACGCATCATGGCGCAAAAACTGACACCTCACACAGCCCCATAGACCAAAGGATAAAAGCGCTATAAGCCTGGGAATGGAGCGATTTTAAGTGACATATATTTGTTAACAATGGTTTGAATTTTTTACAGGCCATCAGATACAATATAAGTTATACATGTTATATATCGTTGTAATCGTAACGACTTGAGGAACATGCATAACAAGTCAGTTTTACCATAGGGCGAACGGCGTAAATGCAAAACTCCCCGAAATCAAAACAAATTAGTTTTTTTTTCAATTTGACAGTGCAAATGATTTTTTTCCGGTTTCACAACATATTTTATGGAAAAATTATGCTGTAATTGCAAAGTACAATTGGTTTCGCAAAAAATAAGCGCTCATATACGTCTCTAGGTGAAAAAATGCAAGTGCTATGGACTTTTAAACATAAAATGGAAAAAGCAAAAGCGCAAAAACGAAAATTGGCTTTGACCTTAAGGGGTTAAAGAAATACACTCTATACATTGCTAATGTGGTAAATGACTATTCTAGCTGCAAATGTCTGGTTTTTGGTGCAATATCTACATACTGTAGGTGTATAGAGGCCCATTTCCAGCAACTATCACTCCAATGTTCTAATGGTACAATGTGTTTGCTCATTGGCTCAGAAGGCTAATTGATGATTAGAAAACCCTTGTGCAATCATGTTCACACATCTGAAAACAGTCTAGCTCATTACAGAAGCTACAAAACTGACCTTCCTTTGAGCAGATTGTGTTTCTGGAGCATCACATTTGTGGGGTCCATTAAACGCTCAAAATGGCCAGAAAAAGAGAACTTTCATCTGAAACTCGACAGTCTATTTGTCAGCAACTTACCTGACCGCGATCCAGCGGCGTCTTTCCCGGCCGGAGCGCAGCGCCGCCCTCCTCCCCGAGGCCGGGTGACGTCACGGAGACCCGGCGGCGT
This sequence comes from Dendropsophus ebraccatus, assembly GCF_027789765.1. Classification (NCBI taxonomy): domain Eukaryota; kingdom Metazoa; phylum Chordata; class Amphibia; order Anura; family Hylidae; genus Dendropsophus; species Dendropsophus ebraccatus. Next base: position 97,586,069 of record NC_091457.1, read on the forward strand.
GCCTAGCACTCAGGTGCTGTTGCGCTCAGGCTGAGTGACAGATCTCCCTGCCGCTCAGCCTGCAGTGCACCAGCTGCAGTGTATTTGGATTTAGGAGGCCGGACCAATCAGCCTTTGGTCCGGGCTCCTGATCCAGTATAAAGTTGAGTCAGTATCACCTTCCAGTGCTGGTTATTAGGTTCACTCCTGGTCCCAGCTCCCCTTGTCCTACTCCTGCGAACCCCGTCCTAATTCCTTTTCTGCCTGACGTACCCGTGTTCTGACCTCCGCCTGAGTTTTGACTATAATGTTGTGTTGCTGATTTTGTACTTCGTTGCCCGTGTGGTTTGACCTGGCTTGTTCCATTACTCTTTATTGTGTTAGTCTGTCTGTACTGTTCTGTGTGTTCACTTACGTAGTGTAGGGAAAGTCCAGGAACAAGAGACAGCACCCCGACAACTCACTGTGACCTCCCCAGTACCCCCTGAGTCACCAGTTCAGCTCCCAGATAAGTTCTTGGGGGACAGGAGGAAATTCCGTGCTTTCAGGGAAGGATGCAAATTATTCTTTAGGTTGCGCCCTCGCTCCTCATGAGATGAGACTCAGAGGGTGGGCATTATCATGTCCCTTCTCCAAGGGCCACCCCAGGAGTGGGCATTCTCCCTATCATCTGACTCTCCTGACCTACGGACCCCCGACCAGTTTTTTGCAGCATTAGGTCTACTGTACGACGACCCGGACAGTGCAGCCAATGCTGAACGCCAGCTGACAGGGTTGAGACAGGGCCAACGTCCCGTAGAGGAGTACTGCTCAGAGTTCCGGCAGTGGAGCGGTCTCTCTACATGGAACAATTCGGCCCTCCGATTTCAGTTTCGGGTTGGCCTTAGTGACCGACTAAAAGACATGCTGGTGGCGTACCCTACCCCTGACTCACGAGTCAAACAGCGTGAGAAAGGTACCCCAGACTTCCCCAAGATCTCGACGTCTCCAGTCTCCTTTCCCAAACCATCCACTCCTGTTATGGCCACACCAGATGAGCCGATGCAGGTGGACTCTACTGACTCCCAGGTCAGACGCACGCATCGGCTGCAGAACAATCTCTGTGTGTACTGTGGGAAGGCAGGTCATCGGGTTCGGCAGTGTCCGTCCAGGCCACGACCACTGGCGGAAAACTCCAGCGCCTGAGAGACTATCGAGGGGGTCTCTCAGGCGCACAGGTAACCTTCAAAAATAAAGTACTGTTACCTATTTCTCTAGTGTTGGGTAATAAGAAAATTAATGGGTATGCCCAGATAGACTCTGGTGTCTCAGCTAATTTTATTAACCCAATGTTTTTCTCTGGCTTGGAGATATGTCCCCTGTTGCTACAGCGTCCAGTGAACATCACTGGAGCAGATTTTGCCCCCTTTGCCCAAGGTAATGTACGTTATATGACACCTTGTCTGGAGGTCAAGGTGGGGTCGGTTCATATCGAGAACCTTGACTTCCTTTTGATGCATAATTTGTCGTCTGATGTTATTTTGGGGTTGCCCTCGCTGGAAAAACATAATCCGGTATTTGATTGGTCCAGCAGGGAACTTGTGCGGTGGGGGCCTTGGTGCGCTTCCCACTGTATTGCTGTATCGCTTGCGGAATGCTCCCAGGCAGAAGGGAAGATTCAGAAATTCTTGTCAGATTATGCTGCTGTATTCGACGAAAAGGCTTCTTTTTTGTTGGCAAGAAAGATGGTGGGCTTCGGCCTTGCATTGATTACCGGGAGCTGAATAAAATTATGGTTAAAAATCAACACCCATTACCCCTCATTCCTGATTTGTTTAATCAAATTGTTGGTGCCAAATGGTTCTCTAAGGTGGATCTAAGGGGAGCATATAATCTAATCAGGATCCGGGAGGGGGACGAGTGGAAGACCGCCTTTAATACCCCAGAGGGTCATTTCGAATATCTTGTCATGCCCTTTGGGTTATGTAATGCTCTGGCGGTCTTCCAACACTTCGTTAATGGCATATTTCGTGAACATCTGGGTCAGTTTCTTGTGGTCTACTTAGATGATATCTTGATTTTCTCACCCGATTGGGCCTCCCATGTGTTGCATGTGCGTACTGTAATGGAGCTGCTGAAACAGAATAATCTTTGCGCCAAGTTATCGAAGTGCCAATTTGGTATTCAAGAAGTGTCCTTTCTGGGTTATTATATTACCCCTAATTCTTTTGCTATGGACCCCCTAAAAATTACTTCTGTTGAAAAATGGGAGCGGCCCAGTAACCTGAAAGCCCTGCAAAGGTTCCTGGGATTCGCTAATTATTATCGAAAGTTTATAAAGGATTTTTCCGTGGTGGCCAAACCCCTTACTGATTTGACGAAGAAAGAGGCAGACCTGGTTAATTGGTCCCCAGAGGCGATGATGGCCTTCAACGAGCTTTTACAGTGGCTCCAGTGCTGGCTCAGCCAGATGTTGAACGTCTCTTCATAGTGGAGGTTGACGCATCCGAGGTGGGGGTAGGGCAGTGCTATCTCAGGGTTCTAACACCCTTACTAACCTCCGTCCTGTTGCTTATTTTTCCAGGAAGTTCTCTCAGGCCGAAAGTAACGATGATATTGGCAATAGAGAATTGTTGGCCATTAAAATGGCGTTTGACGAATGGAGACACTTCCTGGAGGGTGCCAAACATAAGATTATCGTGCTTACTGATCATAAAAATTTGGTGTATCTTGACAGCGCTACACATCTCACCCCTCGTCAAGCCCGTTGGGCCTTGTTCTTCTCCAGGTTTAACTTTGAGATCACTGGCTCCAAAAATGTCAAGGCTGACGCCCTGTCCCGTAGCTTTGGCATTGAAAATCCTTCTAGGAACCAGTCCGATACAATTTTAAGCCCTGGTGTCGTTGTGTCCGTTCTACAACAGGACCTAGTGTCTCAGTCTCTGGCACCCCGTAATACTCCGAGTTCTTGTTTGTTTGTACCTCCGAATCTCCGTCTTCGGGTCTTGGAGGAGATTCATAGTTCTGTGTTGGCAGGCCATCCAGGGGTGGCAGGAACCAAGTTCTTGCTTTCGCGTCACTACTGGTGGCCCTCCTGGGCCCGTGACATGAAGGCGTTTGTTGATTCCTGTGAGGTTTGTGCCAGGTCTAAGATCCCTCGCAGACCACCGGAGGGGTTGTTACAACCTCTACCGGTTCCTAAGAGACCATGGACCCATATCTCGATGGATTTTATTACTGATTTGCCCCTTTCCCTTTCCTTGTTCTTAGAAATGAAGGCTATTCCATGGGAGAAATTGCTAAGAAATTGAAGATTTCCTACAGCGTTGTGTGTACTACTCCCTTCAGAGGACAGCACAAACAGGCTCTAACCAGAGTAGAAAAAGAAGTGGGAGGCCGCGTTGCCTAGACTAACTAAGCAAGAAGATAAGCACATTAGAGTCTCTAGTTTCATTAAATAGTACCCGCAAAACACCACTGTCAACATCTACAGTGAAGAGGCGGCTGCGTGATTTTGGGCTTCAGGGCAGAGTGGCAAAGAAAAAACCATATCTGAGACTGGCCAATAAAAGAAAAAGATGGGCAAAAGAACACAGACATTGGACAGAGGAAGACTGGAAAAAAGTGTTGAAGACAGATGAATCCAAGTTTGAGGTGTTTGGATCATAAAGAAGAACGTTTGTGAGACGCAGAACAAATGAAAAGATGCTGGAAGAATGCCTGACGCCATCTGTTAAGCATGGTGGAGGTAATGTGATGGTCTGGGGTTGCTTTGGTGCTGGTAAGGTGGGAGATTTGTACAGGGTAAAAGGGATTCTGAATAAGGAAGGCTATCACTCAATTTTGCAACGCCATGCCATACCCAGTGGACAGCGCTTAATTGGAGCCAATTTCATCCTACAACAGGACAATGACCCCAAACACACCTCCAAATTGTGCAAGAACTATTTACAGCAGAAGCAGGCAGCTGGTATTCTATCGGTAATGGAGTGGCCAGCGCAGTCACCAGATCTGAACCCCATTGAGCTGTTGTGGGAGCAGCTTGACCATATGGTACGCCAGAAGTGCCAATCCAACCAATCTAACTTGTGGAAGCTGCTTCTAGAAGTGTGGGGTGCAATTTCTCCAGCATACCTCAACAGATTAATAGCTAGAATGCCAAAGGTGTGCAATGCTGTAATTGCTGCAAAAGGAGGATTCTTTGACGAAAGCAAAGTTTGATGTAAAAACAATGTTATTTCAAATACAAACCATTATTTCTAACCTTGTCAATGTCTTGACTCTATTTTCTATTCATTTCACAACGTATGGTGGTGAACAAGTGTGACTTTTCATGGAAAACACAAAATTGTTTGGGTGACCCCAAACTTTTGAACGGTAGTGTATCTATGTGTGTTTGCTAATGGAGTGTGTGAGTGTGTGTTAGTGGAATGTGTGTGCTAATGGAGTGTGTTTGTGTGTGTTAGTGCTCATGTGTGGCTGAGGTAGAACTACAACTCTCAGCATGACCTGTGTTGCTGTGGTAGAACTACAGCTCACATCATGCTCCTGTGTGGCTGTGGTAACACTACAGATCTCAGCATGATCCTGTGTGGCTGTGGTAATACTACAGCTTTCAGCATGATCCTGTGTGGCTTTGGTAGAACTTCAACTCCCAGCATGATCCTGTGTGACTGTGGTAATACTACAGCTCTTAGTATGATCTATGTGTGTTTGCTAATGGAGTGTGTGAGTGTGTGTTAGTGGAATGTGTGTGTGCTAATGGAGTGTGTTTGTGTGTGTTAGTGCTCATGTGTGGCTGAGGTAGAACTACAACTCTCAGCATGACCTGTGTGGCTGTAGGAGAACTACAGCACCTATGATGCTCCTGTGTGGCTTTGGTAGAACAACAACTCTTAGCCTGCTCCTGTGTGGCTGAGGTAGAACTACAACTCCCAGCATGATCATGTGTGGCTGTGGTAGAACAATGACTCTCAGCATGCTCCTGTGTGGCTGTGATAGAACTGCAACTCCCAGCATGCTCCTGTATGGCTGTGGTAGAACTACAGCTCCCAGCATGCTCCTGTGTGGCTGCGGTAGAACTACAACTCCACCATTCTAACCCACTCCCAATGTTCCTCCCCCGGATGAGAGACAGATGAGCAGTATGAGCCTCCACTCCACCTCCTCCTTATGGGCAGAGACAGTGTAATCCTCCATGGAATAGGGGCTTTAATCTTCCCCATAGAGAACAATGGATTGCCCGACTGTGCCAAATGTTCCTGTGTATAGAGAGCACGGGGGTTGGACAGGAGAGATAACTAACAGTTGAGCGATAGTTGGCCTGTCAGTTATTGGAGGTGTATGGGGACCTTTACTGTGAACAATAACATTATAGTCACAAATGGAAATGATCTATGAAAAACAATCATAACATAAAAATAAATCATAACAACACAGTATAAGGCCATGTTCACACAACGTCAAAAATAGAAAAAAGGCTATTTTAAAAAAACATTTAACTGCCGTGATTTAACTGACTGCTGTGCAATGCATTGAAGTCAATAGAAAGACGGACGTCCAATGCAGACAATGTATTGAATAACGGACGTTATCGCCGCAGACATAAAAAAAATTATCATGACAATTAATTTTGGACATCTTTTGCAAACAGCAAACTTTTTTTTATTAGTTGTTCACACACAGTTTTCTTTTGTCACTGTTCTTTCTTCGGTTTTACTATTAAATTCAATGGACTTTTCAGCTAAGCCACACCCAAAGGCCAATTAGTAACCCAAACTAGAATAATGTACAAACACCAGTCAAGGGGAGGCCAGGCTGCTAAATGACGTCCAATATTTTAGACTCAAAATGATGGACGTCATTTTAAATGGAGCTGAAAAAACTTTGTGTGAACATAGCCTAAAAAAGATATAAATTGAAATGAAATGTTTTTCTATTTCTGGGCGTATGCTGGGAGTTGTTGTTTTACAATAGAGCCAGAGGTTTGGGAGCTACTTTGATGTTGTTTAGCTATAAAGTATTGTGTTTGTCATTGTATAGCATAAGGCTGGATTTACACTATGTTTTTTCATCCATTTTTACAAAGACGGATGAAAAAAATGGTCTGGAAAACGCATGCATTTGTGTGCATCCATTTTGAACTGTTTTTTTTTCATTGATTTCCTTTATAAAAGAAAAAAAGCATCAAAACGCATCTGTTTTTTTTAGCGTACGCAAGTTTTTGCATATGTTAAAAAAAACAATGGATGCGCTTTGACACGTTTTTTTTTTACAAAAATGAATAAAAAAAATTTAGTGTGAACTTAAAGACCAGGATGAAAAGACCCTAATCCCTTGCATCATTAGTTTCATCTGAGTAGATTGTAAACTCTTATGCTTACAAGTGGCTCTTGTTTAGTTGCAGACCCTTCATTTGTATTTCTTGCAGTCCACTGCTTTGCATGCATTGAGGCTGTGGAATATGTTATCGCTATATAAGCTGTGTGGTTGGGGGAGGTTTTAGGTTAATGAGTGTGTGTACATTGATTGGTGTAAGATGATGCTCTGCCGTGTAGGTGTCCATACATTATATATCAGACCAGGGCTCGAATCACACAGGTGACTCTCTAGGAAGATGATAAGCACTCAGAGCCTCTTCATAATTCAGTACAAATCTATCAACTTCAAGGCTTCAGACGCTCATCCTACAGACATACTGTAGGGAGCAGCCATGTTCACTGACTGAGCGCTATCTCCAGGGAAGCGTATCCTGGAGTCAGGGGCGAATTTAATGAATTGTTTTGTGTAAAACTAGCATAAAACCAGGAGGGGGAGGGGAGAGACAACAATCACATCCTAAAGATAGAAGCTAGTGGCCTCTCCCCATGGTGAGAAAACTTTGCAGTTTATTCTGATCTACACCTGGGAAACCTTATTAATTACTCTCCAAGGACATTAGAGACGTAAGACAAGAGAAGACACCCCGGGTGTGTTGTTTCCACCTATGGATTGGGATCTAAATGCTATAAAAACTCTACAACCCTCTTCCCCCAATAGCTGGGATTATTGGCAATATTGTGTGCTTATTGGGGGAGAAAGTGGACGTGGTTTCCATAGCATTCACATTGGATCGGCAGGGTTTTCGTGATGTTGTGTTCATAGGTCGGTCAAAATTATAGCTGTATGCGGTGACCGATGGCAGTACAATTTTGCCATTTAAGATATGTTCAGACATGCAAAAATAGCACCAAAGAATCCCCAAAAGAAGCGCAGTTTCCATCTTCAATTGACTGCAGTAGGCAATGTTCAAAAACAGTCCTGGAAAATGCAGCCCAAAGAAGCCCCAAAGATACACTGTGTAGTGCATCCATTTACTTTAATGGGTAATAGTAAAAACAACACAACAATAAAGAGCATTGAAGAAAAAAAGTTACATGTCACTGAGATGAGTGAACCTCAAGCATGCTCAGGCTCATCTGAACCGGCACGCTCTGCATTTGATTGCCGGTGACTGAAGAAGTTGGATACAGCCTTAAGCCATGTTTACATGACGCAAGTTTTGAATTAATCACGGCCGTTGTTGCCGATTCGCAACTACGGCTGTAATTAATTCAAAACTTACGTGCAGTGCAGGCTAAGGGAATCCCGGCCGTAGTGTATAACATAGTATACGCTCCGTTCTGAGATGCCTTGTGGCCGCACGAAAAACTGACATGCCAGTTTTGTGCGGCCACTATTCATTAAATAGCGGCCACAAAAGCCTGACAGGTCACACAATGAAGCGTGCGACTCCGGCTGCACTCTCGATTGTGTGCTATGGTGTATTGGGATGCGGACGCACACGAATGCGCCCACAACCTAATTCAGTACAAAGGAAGATCTTCCCAAACACTGGTCATTCTGTGACTGGGACAGTGTTTTTTACGCCGTGTGAACATGGTCTTAGGGAGTCCTCGAAAATATGGATACATCTATGTTCACCCATAGTATTTCCATCACTATATTGATCAGTCTTTTTTTCAACCAAAACTAGATATCGTGGTAAATACTTCAAATCAAAGTATTTTAGGAGTGATACCTTTATTGGCCAACAAAAAAACTGTTAGAGCTGTGAGCTTTCGGGATTCACAAGATCCCTTCGTCAGACAAGTTCACAAATGAATGACTTACAGAAACAGCACAACATTTTAGGGATGTTACAAGCCAGAAGGGAGAGACATCTGTGAATTGGGGAGGGGGGGGGGGGTGAGGGGGTATATACATCACATAGATAAGCCAGGGCAATAAAAAGGACTTGTTGTAAATTAAAGGTTATTTGGAAGTCCAAGATTGTTGGTCAGTTCAGTCTTATCTGTGGAGTGTGTCCATGTAGTGGGTCATAAATCCAGGTGCCAGGTTTAATCCATGTGTTAATGATTGGAATGTTTTTATCAATTTGAATTCCCACACTTTCCTCTCTCTGTCACTCTGGAAGTGACCTTTGAGGACCATAACCCTTAAATCTGTTTTTGTTGGCCAATAAAGGTATCACTCCTAAAATACTTTGATTTGAAGTATTTACCACGATATGGATTTTTCTGGCTAACACGGTACCATACTATACATTTTTCAAGAACCAAAACTAGGAAACACAGAAACTGCGCAAATCTTTCTATTATAATTTTGCCCTCTCAGTTCCAGTCCTCATTTTGGTTAGAAAAAAACTGACCAAAAGACTTATGGAAATTCTATGTGTAAACATAGCCTATGGTTGTATTCATGGTTTCCAGGAAGACTTAGCTCTGCATCCAACTTCTTTAGCTACCGGTTATCAAATGCAGAGCGTTCGGGTTCAGACGGTCCTGAGCGTGCGCAAGGTCCGCTCATCTCTACATGTCCCCTTTGGGGCTTCTTTTATGCTGTGTTTTTCAGCACTGTTTTTGAACATTCCCTATTAAAGTCAGCTGGGACTTCTTTGGCAAGTGTAAACATACCCTAAAGGCCCTTTTACACGGGCAGATTATAACTAATGAACATTCCTAGGAACGTCAATCAGCCGATAATCAGCCCCTGTAAAAAGGCCAGCGATCAGCCAACAAACAGATTTGACAGAATACTGTATGTTTGACGGATAACAATGTACTTAAATGGCCGAATGAATGATACAGTGATTGTTCGCACACCTTGTCCGTGCATATAATCATGCCTTGTAAAAGTACTGCAAGCAAGTAATGATCTCGCTGATCGGTGCTTGTCATCTTGCACTTGACTGGTTACTTAGTAACTGCACCTTCCCTCTTCTTTTTATTATGTTTGGCACCAGATATTCCTTGTGATTCTCCTGGGTGCCTCCTTGCAAAGATGTCTAATTAAATAGGGGAGCTGTAAAGAAAACAGTTTCCTGGGCACAAGAGCTGACAATCTAATTGGTTTTTCTGTACAGGAGGATTTGTACACCAGTGCTGATAGTTAAACGTTACCAAGAAGGGGGTAAGGGGGTGAATGATCCATGGTTACGAAGAAAAGGATCTCCAACTACCTAAAAAAACCTAAATAACAGACAGTACATGATCCACAATGGATTCTAAACACCTGAAATCCAGGAACGTGGAAAATATACCTGACACTGGAGGTATGGAAAGGAAGAGACAAGGTATTGGTGCAGGTTCCAATACAAATCTATAAAAGGACCCCCCAACCTCCATGCTATTTTTGAAGTGCTTTTCAGATTTTCCAGGCTCCAGGTCTGGGGTGTGAACCAGTCCCAGCTACCTTTTAGCTGGTGAACACCTAGTGCTGCCATCCTGAGATCTACTGTATGCCCCTTCAGTAAAACACATGGCATATAAGAGCGCAGGAGTGAGGGAGAGAGGTGCAGGAGGGAGGCGACAGTGAGAGAGGAGGAGGAGGAGAGGAGACGACAGATGAGAGCGCTCCACAATTTCTCTTTATTTTCCTGGCAGCAGCCAGTGAGGAGATGGGATGAATACAACAGAGCAGAGAGGAGGATGAGGAATAGAAGTCGACGACACTTACCTGGTGAGAGAACTTTACAACAAGTGTCCTGCCTGATCACATGCAAAAACTGCATCACCCCCATCATCCATTACTAGCACCTGAAGCATAGATCAGCACTATTCATGTTTATTACATGGTGGGAAAGTAGTGCTATGAGGTTCTAAGCCTATATCACACAAGAAAGGCTTAGATACATGGTTCAGCAGGCAGTATCACACATTACAGAACTAGATACACAGTATAACACAAAAATAGGCTTAGATACAGTAGTTCGGAAGACAATATAAGATATGATAAGCTCAAGTATATGGTTCTGCTTATAGTGACCATATACAGGGGCTCAGCAGGCTGTACCACACAAAGAAAGGATAGATACACCAATGTTGCCCCCACCTTTCCCAGATCTGTCAGTACTTTGTTGGTATTTGTAAGTGATCGTCTTTCTCTCTTGCAGTTTTCCTTTGTGAAGTGTCAGCTTTCCATCAGAGATGCCTATAATCTCAGGAGGCAGCGAGAACGACTACAGCAACCTCAGCTACACCTCAAGCAGTACATTAAACCACTTCTTCCCTGTAGCTGTAGAGGAGCAGGCACTTAAGGGGGTAAAGTACCAGAGGGCAAAGAGAATCTATGACCCAGATGACTTGTACACCATTGACTTTAAACGAGAGGTCATCATTAACGTAGGAGGCATTCGGTACCTCATGCCTTGGAGTACACTGGATGAGTTTCCTATGACACGGCTTGGGAAGTTGAGGTTCTGCAGCAGCTACGACGAGATTATCCAGATCTGTGATGACTTTGACGAAGACACCAATGAGTTTTTCTTCGACAGAAACCCATGTGCGTTCAGTATGATCGTCAGCTTCTTAGCGGTGGGGAAGCTGCGGCTGCTACGCGAGATGTGTGCCTTGTCCTTTCAAGATGAGCTGATGTACTGGGGCATTGAGGAGTCCAACCTGGAGCGCTGCTGTCTGAGGAAGCTCTTCCAGAAACTGGAGGAACTGGCGGAGATTAAGAAGGAGGAGGAGGCGCAGAGAACCCGAGAGACCATCTGTGTGCTAGAAGACCACTCCACGATGGGGCACTATATGAGCAAACTGCGGGACATGGTGGAGAACCCCCAGTCTGGCCTGCCTGGCAAGGTGTTTGCCTGTCTGTCCATATTATTTGTGGCCACCACGGCCATCAACCTATGTATCAGCACCATGCCAGACCTCCGTGCTGAGGAAGACAGGGTGAGTGTTTGTCTCATGTATGTGTGAATGGGGTCACAGATATCTGACCAATATCTGTCCAATCAGATCAATATCAGTCTCCATGTATAAATGTCTTACGCATATGACTGGAATCTCTGATTGTCGCCACTATTATCATGACTGTAGATCACAAACAGCTATACAAAAGGCGTCTCCATTGTGTGGGGGGTCGGGGGTTTACTAATGGTGCGTTTAGACAGACAGATTTATCTGACAGATCTTAGAAGCCAAAGCCAGGAACAGACTATAAACAGGGAACAGGTCATAAAGGAAAGACTGAGATCTATCCTCTTATACGTCTACATTATAAGTTACTGTGAGATGCTCTTTCATCATGTTCTATGGGGTTAGTAATGTTTTATTTCTGGTGAAAGCCTCTATAATGAAGAGCAAACATAACCTTAAAATAATAGTGGGAAAAAGAAGTTAAACAAGCCAGAAAATTAAAATAATAACGTGACCACAAGGTGGCAGTGTCTTATTAACCAAACTATTTAACAATGTAAACTGTTGCACGTGGTTCGATACAGAGAGGTAAAATACTTAGCTGCTGTATCTTAACCTATTCCTGTCTGCTGAGCTTCTGTATATAGACCAAATATGTCATATTGTCTACTGAGCTGCCTTATCTAATCCTCTTATGGTGCGTTTACACAGAGAGATTTATCTGACAGATTTTTTAAGCCAAAGCCAGGAACAGACTATAAACAGGGTGCAGGTCATAAAGGAAAGACTGAGATTCCCTGTCTTTTCAAGTCCATTCCTGACTTTGGCTTCCAAAATTGGTCAGATAAACCTGCCTGTGTAAACGCACTATTATATGTGATACTGTCTACTGAGCTGCTGTATCTAAGCCTACCATGTGTGATACTGTCTGCTTAGTCACTATATCAAATCTTAGCATGTGTGATAGTGGCTGCTGAGCTTCTCTATCTAAAGCAGTCCTGTGAGATATTGTTTGCTGAGAAGCTGTATCTAATCCTATCATGTGATACGATCAAGATGTTCTCTTGTATCCTACCATGTGTGATACTATGATAAGACTTGTTTAAATTTTTGCTTCCAAAGATGCACAATGTCTTATTTTCAGGGGGTGTCTTATTATTCCATGAAGAAGAATTGTTGGGGGAAAAAGAACATTCAGTAAATACTGCATAGTAGTTGGCACAAACCAACATAACCAGACAAAAGACCAGATAAATAATCAGATGGTCCTGTTTAAAGGTGTTAGTCACTTTATAGTAAAATTGCTTAGTGTACAGTATTAGTAACGGTACTCACTGTATATACCGACAGTAGCTTTCTGTGTACCTCATAGAGCTAAAATTAAACTCCCATTTTCTAAGCTGTACTGTCCTTCTTTGTGATGAGTCTGTCCATAAGATGGCCAACATGGAGCATGTGACCATGCCCCACCCAAAGTGTCCACCATTGAGCCTGTATATGCCTATGGAAGACACTTGGGGGTGGGGCATTGTCACACGCTCCTCCATGTCGGCCATCTTATGGACAGAATCACCACAGAGCAGGGCAGGTCAGCCTGGAGGAGGGGAGTCTGATTTGAACTCTATGAGGTATACAGGGAGCTGCTGTCATATTTGTATAAGTGCTCTGAGTACACTTACTTATACTGTATGCTGAACTCTATTAGAAAATGCAGATAACACTGATCAGTGCTATGCAATGGCATAGCATTCACCAGTGTAAGCAATCTAATCATTGCATGTAATAATCCCCTAGACTAGAGGACTAAAAAATATTTTTAACCCTTAGAGGACCCTGCCAATTTCAATTTTTGCGCTTTCGTTTTTCCCTCCTTGTGCTTAAAAGGCCATAGCACTTGTATTTTTTCCCCCTAGAAACCCACATGAGCCCTTATTTTTTGCGCCACTAATTGTTTTTTGCAATGACAGGCTGAATTTTTTCATAAAGTACACTGCGAAACCAGAAAAAAATTCAAAGTGTGGTGAAATTGAAAAAAAAATAACGCATTTCTTTTATTTGGGGGGTATTCGTTTTTACGCCGTTTGCCCCGGAGTAAAACTGACTTGTTATATATATTCCTCAAGTCGTTACGATTACAATGATATATAACATGTATAACTTTTATATTATCTGATGGCCTGTAAAAAATTCAAACCATTGTTAACAAATATATGTTCCTAAAAATCGCTCCATTCCCAGGCTTATAGCGCTTTTATCCTTTGGTCTATGGGGCTGTGTGAGGTGTCATTTTTTGCGCCATGTTGTGTTCTTTCTATCGGTACCTTGATTGCGCATATGCGACTTTTTGATCGCTTTTTATAAAATTTTTCTGGATTTGATGCGACCAAAAATGCGCAATTTTGCACTTTGGCATTTTTTGGCGCTTACGCCATTTACCGTGCGAGATCAGGAATGTGATTAATTAATAGTTCGGGCGATTACACACGCGGCAATACCAAACATGTTTATTTATTTATTTGTTTATTTTTATTTATAACATGGGTATAACATCCAGGGTCGCCTAAGGGTTAAAAATATGAAAAGCCCATGCCCCGATAAAAGTTTTAATCAACCCATTTTTACTAGTTTACAAATAAAAATAAATGAAAGAAAAATAATATAACAATATTATTCCCGTACAGTGAATGGGAATAAACGATAAGAGGAAAAAAGTGCCACAATTGCAAAGTTTTTGGCACATTATCTATTAGAAAAGAAGTAATAAAAAGCTATTAAAATCTCCCATATACATAAATATGATACTAGGAAAAATTAGATATGGTGGTGCAAAAAAAGATGCCCCAACCAGCCCTGTAGGTGGAAAAATAATAGTGCTATGTCCTTAAAAGGGAACTCTAGCAATCCCATTAAAAAAAATAAAATGCACAAAGAACATATAGGTGCACTCACTGATTCCCCACCGATTGTTTGACACTTTTCTCTATGTTGCTTCTACCCCAAGATTAAAATTTTTACAAATGATGCCGGTTTTACATCATGGCACCCGGCCGGGAAACTACATCTGCCAGCATGCATTGAACCTTAGAACCAACTGTGGGGCACCCATCCCTGTCTTGATCTGCTTTTGTTTTGCACAGTAAACACAGTATCTATCTATCTATCTATCTACAAAGGAAAATTCCACAGCACACCAGCTTCAGGTGAAAAAGAGTGGTATTTATTGCATGTAGCAAAAAACAAAAGGGATGCAACGTTTCTGCCGCGTTGCATCCCTTTTGTTTTTTGCTACATGCAATAAATACCACTCTTTTTCACCTGAAGCTGGTGTGCTGCGGAATTTTCCTTTGTATTTGTTGGGATCCCGAGCCAAGGGACTTACTCAGTACAGCACCCGCCACCTAGATCCGGAAGTGCGGCTTTCTCCTACTATCTATCTATCTATCTATCTATCTATCTATCCAGATAAATTAAATCGACTGCAGAACTTCAGACTTAGTGAAAAAAACTCAGACGGTGTTTATTCCATACAAAAACAGCGACGTATCGACGTCACAATGACGTCTTTCTCAAGCCAGTCTATCTATCTATCCATCCATCATACATAGATAGATTAGAGAATATGAGAGAGATTAAACAATAGTGTACACGTTCCCCTATACTACTCAGGAGCTGTTGTTTCCCCACCCTTGACCGGGAAATCACTGTGTGAGGTCAGTGGTGGGCGCTGTTACAGATGAGGTGTCACGGCTTGCCTGGCAACAGGAGAGACAGAGATCATGTGACCTCTGTCTCAGAAGGGAGAGGGAGGACAGAGGAGTGGAGACAAAGTGGACCAGGAAGTAAGGATTTTCAGCAGCTTTACCCGGCTGTAAGTCAGGATGTGCTGCAAACAGACCAATTCATGTGATAGAAACCTATTACAAACAAGTTTGGATTATTGAGTTCCCCTTTTAAGACCAAAATCCACTGTGTCCCTAAAGCGTCCCTTTAGGCCCCACCTCCTCTGGATGTCAATCATTCTGGAGGAGGCTGGACCTAAAGACAGCGTCTGGATAGGAGAATCGGAGAAAAGGATGACTTATCACAAGCAGCAGCGCACTAGATAAGTATGTACTGCTGTGTGTTAGGCAAACTGAGGGCACGGATATATGTATATCTGTGCTGTCAGTTTGCCTTTATCTGTATCGGCCTCACATCCCCTGTTCACATAGGAAGATGTGTGACTGATGAAGAGAAACTCATCCCATTACTGTGAATCAGGACTGGGATGAGGTCACTTCCAGGGCCGTATTTGCCACTAGGCACCCGTGGTCCGGTGCCTAGGGCGGCGCCCTGCGGGCCGGAAGCTCACAGCTTCAGCCCTGCAATGCCCGATCTTCTCTCCTGCTCGGCAATGACGTCACATCACGTGAGCGCCGCCGAGCAGGGAAGAAGTCCGGGACCATGGGGCTGCAGCTGTGAGCTTCCGGCCTCTGTCAAGCTGTGCGTGCCGGAAGCTCACCCCGGACCCGGACCCTGGCGCTGCATGGGGGGGAACCAGCCTGCCCGCCCATCCTGCCCCTGTCCCCGGCCGCTCCGTCTTCCCCCCCAGCCTCTCCCCCTTGCATCCTCAGCGTCTCCCCTGCCCCCCAGCGTCTGCCCCTGCCCCCCAGCCTCTCCCCCTGCCCCTAGCCTCTGGACCTTCAGGGCTGATGGTTGTCACCCACCAGGAGCCTCTGCACACAGTGATTTATTACAGGGGTGTCCTCTCAGAGACTACAACTCCCAGCATACCCAGAGAGCTGTATAAATGTAGGGTGTTCGGAGATTTGTCACAGATACAGATGAATTCAGGAAAGGAGCGGGTCAGCATGTCGTGTCTCACTGGTTCTATATTGGTGGGCCCCAGGTACCCCAGCCCGACACTGGACAAAACCGGTCCCAAAACTAAGACGTCCCCGGCCTCCTTCCTTCCTCCATCACGTCTCTTTGATGAGAACAGCAGGCATCAAGCAGAGCGGCACCCAAGTGCCAGGGTATATACCATGCATGTAACTGGGGGCGAGGGGGGGGGCGCCTCAGCATGCCAAGTGCGTAGGGCAGCATGAACTCTAAATACAGGCCTGGTCACTTCCTGTGTTTAGTCTCTTTTTTTTCCACATGGTGGAAGCATGGACTGCAGTTTGAGAAAAAGGGAGACACCTACCTGGTAGCCGCATGTTTAAGATTGATTTAAACATAGAAAATGTAAAAAAAAATTATTTACTGGCAATCACAACCCCTATCGATTTATTAAAACAGTGCCTCTTTAAGATGTTTAGAAAGACTCCTGCTATTTATAACATTTATAAAAGTATTGGATTCTCATTGGAACAGTAAAGGCAGTAAAACATAACTATAGTCACCATATGTAAAGTCACCTAGCAGCATGGAGGGTGAAGACTGCGGCATTTGTCAGAATTATTATGTGATTCTGTCCAGGACTTGCATGCTGTCCTGTATTATACGACGAGCTGTGTATCTTTGGAGGTCATTCATCAGTTGGCTCCTGTCACTGCCATAGTATTACGCAGAATTATCATCCCCTACTCTTCCATATGGCTTAGCAATGGGGCCTCATACACAGACCTGAACACCTATAAGAATACCAATGATGCCCTGTTCTGCGCCACTCCAGGTTACTTTATGGGGTTTGACAAGGAACAAATATTCATTCAGGCTAAGTCTAAAGATAGAAAGAACATTTCCCTTCATCTCATAAGACATTGTCTCCCATACAATGATTCATTTATGAGGCTGAAGTTCTGCTCCGTCCAGAATGAGCCATGAGGGAACATTGCAATCTGCAACAGAAAATGAGCATAATCTCTGCAGTATGAATGTTCAATGTGACCGCAGTGATTATGGGACCAGAAGCCTATAGCACCTCATAAACACTGTGCACAGCAGCACAGAGTATTTTAGAAGAGGAGAGTGCTGATCTTGAAAGTGGTTACATAGTGGAAGCAGCAGGGTTTACAGCAGCACAGAAGATTTTCTCATAGCTTTGCAACCAATATAAGCAATCCTTTGGCGTACAGTATAGTCTAATAATCAGATACACATAATATATAGGCTGTGGAATAAACTAGAAAACTAGTATTTTGCACGGCAGTGATAGACATCCATGGCACATTTCCCCTACACATGGTGCACTGTGAGGATGCTTACAATTTGCTGTGGACTTTTACAGTAGTTGTGAATACAATTTGCTAAAATCCCATTCATTTCCATCGTTCACATCATGTGACCTCTCAGCCGTGGCCGAAAGCGTTCTAAAGTCAGGACAGTCCTTACTGTAACATTATATCATTACATCATTATATCTTCTTATATCATTACTGCCCACCCCAGCCCGGCTGACAGATCTTATTGCGGTAGCGGTATCCATTTCTGGTCGCTATCAGCAGGGTGTCATAAGCAGCATTGTATTTCCCTTACGTCCTAATTAATCTGACGATTACTCAGCCCTTGGAGTTTACGCTCTTGGAATCAGTAAATTGATTTCTTTCTGCTGTCTAAACACATTTGTCCTGAATATTTCATGTGTTGTTAGAAATAACCAGATGACTGTGGCCGCTGTGATTCCACCGCAAAGTCTAGGATTGTCAGAGATTTCTGAAGGCGATAACGCCTACGCCTTTCCTTGTCCCCATCCTGTGCAAATACAGATTTCATTGTAACCTCGTAACTAGACAGGTTATATGGGCTTTCTGGAACATGTAGTTTTAGAGTAGCGAGTGGCATATCTAGTGACTGCGTGTCACACTCCTTCTGATTTCCATTATATAGCTTACGCATGAAATTAAAATGTTATTTAACAATACACTTGACATTTCATAGTTGTTCTATTAGATAGGCCAGTTGCGGCCTGATCAATCATGTAAACGATATTAAGTCTGTATGCTCGCGGTCTTCTCCTGCCCTCTGCTTGCCTCCCGACGGCTGCAGCTTCAGAGCGGACACTTTGAAGCTGCAGTCGTGGCGTTGGGGAGGAAGCAGAGGGCAGGAGAAGACTGGGAGCGTGAAGAGGTAATGTATTCAATCATTAGAAGTCGTCCACACATCTCTATTACACATACTCAGCAGCCAATGATTTTAGGTCCAGACCTAAAGACACAATCAGCCGATGATTGTTGTCATCAGCTGATTGTTGTCTCTATTACATGGAGCGATAGTTGTCCGAATGTTCCTGATTCGGCCTATTATCTCTCCATGTAAAAGGGCCCTAGGTAAGAGAGCAAAGTGCTTAGCCGAACACTTCTTCTGGTTCCCTCTAGAGATCAGTGGGGGTCTGAAAACTTTTAACTTGTCTCTTCAAAAAGTTTTGGGTAACTGCCATATTATTCACAAACTTTTAAAATATTATGTGCTACTGGTAGTATAGTTCTCCTTCCACTGGGTAAAGTTATGCAAAGACATGTGTTAGCTGGGTGAATCGTTCATGTATTTTGAATGGAGTGACAAAGAGTAAGCTGCTGTCAGACTCCTGTGGGGGGCTTATCTCTATAAGAATAAGGCAGTTGAAATTCAATATACCCGCACCCCCAACATTAGACATCCACAATTGTTAGGTTTGGCCAATTCTAATGCTGTCCTTAGTTCTCATTCTCGGGTCTCTCACAACGTCAACAAACTCTTTTCCAGAAATACTGCAAAGCTGTGGATCCTGCTCCTCTCCTCTTTGTAACGCAGTGTGTGACCTTCCTTTGTCTGCTTATTACAGACAGGACAAGTCATGGAACACGTACAATGCACCGAGATCTTCAGCTCTTCCCATTATTGCTCATATTAAGAGAATAAAACATGATGATGGTTTTGAATCTCTCTGCATATTCTGGCCTGCGCATATGACAATAAACTCTCCTAGAAATCCTCAATCACAGCCGCTAATGGGTCCCAAGGGAAGCAAAACTTTGGAGCCTGCAAGTGAACTGTCCTCCTTTAGGTTTTATTGTCCATGATCAAAGCTACTGTCCTGTCCTTACTGCAGTTCATTTTACTTCATAATCAGAAATGAAGAGATTGTGTTCGCCATCATCTGCAGATGTTGCCGCAAGGAGTCCTTAGTCCCAGGGGCAATGAGGCTGATTGCAGGGGATCGGGTTCTCTGCAAGAACAGTATAAAGTTCTCTTGATCTCCACCTAAGAGCTTACCTCACAAACTAGTCGTTATACAATAGCAGCTTAGATGTATAAGCCGTGTACCAAGTTTGCTCTTACAGCACCGATACCGATTTGCCTGTTAAAAGGCCAATACTGAATTAGCTCTGAAAGGACTGGCACCAAAGTCTCTCTTAAAGGGCCGGTACAGATTTTGCTCTTAAGGGATTGGCACCAAAGTCACTCAAAAAGGGTCCCTTCAATGCCCAGCACCAAAGATGCTCTTAAAGGGCCTGGTACCAAAGAACGCACCTATCACACCCTTAACAGATGAAAATAAACTTTAAAGAAGCAGTTCACTTTTTTTTTTTTTTGCCCCCCCGGGTAGCCGCTGTCATGTATACTTACATAAGATGATCGGTGTCCCGTTCCCGTCGGTCAGTTCCGTCCCGCGGTGCCGTTCACATCGGGCGCGCGCTCACTTCCGCCGGCTGCTGCGAGTCCTCTTCTCTGCCCAGTGATTATACGCCGGAAGTCACTCGCTTCCATGCATTCTCTATGGAAGCGCGTGACTTCCGGCGTTCAAATGACAAGGGAGAGAAGAGGAGTCACAGCGCCGGCGGAAGTGAGCGCGCGCCCGATGTGAACGGCACCGCGGGACGGAACTGACCGACGGGAACGGGACACCGATCATCTTATGTAAGTATACATGACAGCGGCTACCCGGGGGGGGCAAAAAAAAAAAAAAGTGAACTGCTTCTTTAATGGTAGTTAAAGAGTTCTCTTAAAGTGGTCCTCTGGAATTCACTGTTAAAGGGGCATTTTTTTTGTCCTGGAAATGCCTAGGGGGATATTTACGAAAGTTACGGAAGGCGTAGATTCGCCCCTTCTCCCTGTCATACGCCTGCAGTATCCCCCACTCGCCTGATAGGCAGGAGGAGGTGGGGGCAAGTGGCTTACCAGTGATCGACCAACAACAAGAAAAGACTCTTTTGTGCTGCAGATAATATTATCACTAGTCGGCCAACTATGATAAAAATAAACAATCCAGCGACTATTCATGCAGCCTGGCTGCAAAACTGATTGGGCTTCATAAGGACACTGCAAACTAACACCGATCTTGCTGATCGGCAACAGGTATGTATACACACTGCACAGGTATGTACCCAGTATCTGCGCACTCATATATAGACTGCACAGGCAACCAACTCCCCCCTTGCTTGTGCTTCCTCTGTGTGCTGTGACAGCCTGATGATAAACTGCACTCTGTGTCCTATAAAAATTACTCAGCACATCCAAAAATATCTGCAGAGTGTGGACAGTGCAATGATTAGTCTTCTTTCTGAATTAGAGACAATGAGAGGAGTTCAATAACAGCACTACACTCACCTTGTCACTACTGAAGGGTTAATCTAACAAACTCAAGTAGGTTTTAAAAAATCTTTTGAAAATACAGGTACGCTTTAAGTCCTAATGTGTGAAGACAGCCTAAGACCCCTTTCATGTGACTGTACTTTGGTCACTATTTAACTATTTCACATCTGTATTTGTGAAAAAACTAGCAATGGAATGGAGAGTAGAAAGGAGGAGGAGGAAGAGGATCAGGAGGGTAATGTGGAGTATGAAGATAATGATAAGACAAATTAAACTACAGAAATGATCTGAGCAGTAGTCGCCTCCTTTTTTCCATTTGTCTTGGCAGCTCATACATAGCACAATACTCAGTATAGGAGAATGCTACACCCACTGCAAAGACAATATGAAATCCTGCTGCATGCTAATGTATGATGGGAAGTACATTCAGGATATGAATAAAGTGGTTTAGTAAACATTATGATGCTTAATGTCGCCAACATGTGAAAAACTCCCACACCAGTAATGATCATATTAGTAGTGAATGGAGTTGCCCTTTAGTTCATATATTGACATGAATTCTCTTTCTTCCCACAGGGTGAATGTTCTCAAAAATGCTACAACATCTTTATCATTGAGACGGTCTGTGTGGCTTGGTTCTCCCTTGAATTCTTCTTGAGATTTGTCCAAGCCAAGAGTAAGTGTCAGTTCTTTAGGGGTCCCCTGAATATCATCGATGCATTGGCCATCCTGCCATATTATGTTTCTATTATAGTGGAAGATGAGCAAAAAACTCTTGATAAACCAGGCAGCAACTCATACCTGGAGAAGATTGGGCTGGTGTTGCGTGTTTTACGTGCCTTGAGAATATTATATGTCATGCGTCTTGCCAGACACTCGCTGGGCCTGCAGACCCTGGGCCTCACAGTAAGGCGGTGCACCCGGGAGTTTGGACTCCTTCTGCTGTTCCTGTGTGTGGCTGTCACACTTTTCGCTCCTCTTGTTCACCTAGCAGAGAACGAAATGGGCCGATGCCAGGAATTTACCAGCGTCCCTGCGTCCTATTGGTGGGCCATCATCTCCATGACAACGGTTGGGTATGGTGATATGGTGCCCAGAAGTATCCCAGGTCAGGTGGTAGCCTTGAGCAGCATCCTAAGTGGAATCTTAATTATGGCATTCCCTGCTACATCCATCTTCCATACATTCTCCCGTTCATACGCTGAGCTGAAACGAGATCAGGAAAGACTTCAGAGTCGTCTTATGAGACTGAAAGATGCCAACCAATCCGGGGAAAGTGACACCTTCAACGACACAGACAGCTTAGTCTCAGAGGAAACATACAAGTATTTTTATACAGGGAAGTAGATGACAAAGCCAGATGCATAGGACAATCTGATATGTGGAGCTAAGCCATGTGCTCCCCATTACTGATGGGGAAATGCCATCCAACAGCAGAGAGGACGTCTAACCATATAAACTATGAATTCATCATCAGAGAGAAGCACTGCATCATAACGCAGAAGAATAATTACATTTAAATAAAAAGCCATATGTTTGCACACTGTATTGTTTTACTATGAAACTCTTATCCAGGCAAACCCCAAACAGGATGTAATAGTGTAAGGAGCAGCTTCATGGTAACCTGCTTGTAAAACTAGTCATTTACAGTAGCAAGAACAATTAGGTGAATCCCCTGGAATTACTTGGACTTCTACATTTATTACTACAGTTATACAGAATTTTGGCCACATCAGGGGTTGCCACAGAATGCAATGATGCTCCGTGTGATTTGTGAGCGGCTGAGGTAAGTACATGGGATTGTGCTGTAACCAATAAATGGCCACATCCTACCAGCTGCTAAGCATCCATCTAGAATGCATTTTACAAAATTGTCGGGTCATGGTTGGGGCCATTTGTGGGTTTGCAGCATAACCCTATTTACTTAAAGGGGTACTCCGGGCTGGGGGGCTTTTTAGCCTATGGCCAGGGAGGAGGTGGATGAGGGCAATGACGTCTGCTTACCTCACCGGTTCAAGCGCCATGTCCTGGATCGCGCCGCTCTGGTCCGCACTGCCCGGCCACTTCCTGGTCTCTGACACGGGCTTGAGACGTGACGTTTCAAGTCCGCTCAGCCAGTCAGTGGCAGAGGTGGGATCCCAAGTCACAGAACGGCTGGTTACTGAAAAGATCATCCCAGCCTGTATTGCAGTACTGGCCGCATGATCTGTAGAGCCGCAGAGCTCTGATGCGGGCGCATCCATGCACGCCCGCATCAGAACTCCACAAAGCCCACTATGGAGCGTGCGGCCAGAGCCGCTCGCTCCATAGTGTGCACTGACGGGGTTTTCTGCGGCTGCTATTCAATGAATAACATACGCAGAAAACGAACATGTCAGTTGTTTGTGGCGCCGCTAAGGATCCCGGCCGGAGCATATACTGTGGGTATACGCTCCAACCGGGATCCCATAGACGGCAAGGTAATGTATATTTTTGTAATAATCACGGCTGTTGTTGCAATGTGTAACAACGGACGTGGTTTTACGTAAATATACATTGTGTGAACATAGCCTAAGGCTGGAAGAGGTTACAAAATTGGGTGTATTTGGGAGTATGTTACTCCATAACTAGACAAACTGAGGAAATTGAGGACTGCTGCTACCTGCCCTAGGATAGGGTGTGCTGTTAACATCACTCAAAGAGAACAGCCACTTCTAAGATAAGGAAGAATTGTGTTTTGGAATGGCCAAGTCACAGTTCTGACCTCAACCCTACTAAGATGCTGGCAGGAGACCTGAAGAAGGCTGTGCACGAATGGCAAGCCAGAAATATCGGTGAACTGAAACACATTTGGATGGAGAAATGGGACTAAATACCTTTACCATGATGTTCAAATCTTATATGTAGCAACATGTTTGGTGGACGTGACTGCTCCTAAAAGGGATCTACAGGATATTAAGTTCAAGGGTTTTTGTTTTTTTTGTCATGCAATGTGGATATTCTTAGGTTGGTTATCTTGCCTTTATTATTTTGACTCATAGCACAATAAGACCACATGTTATTAGTAATGAATACAGAAATCTAGTAAATTTAGGAGGCTTCAATTACTTTCTCTTCCCACCATAGTTGCTTGCTGTTAATAATCTTCTATCCTTATCCTGACTATTGTCAACTATAAGTCAACTCTCCATACACAGACATCATGAAATCTGAACAGGCAGAGCTACAATACAAAGCATGGGGACAATAAAGCAGCAGCTACATGAACCTCTGGTGAGACGGGATGAATTACAGACTACCCAAGACTCCGATAAATACAAATATGAACAGCGCTCCATGGTGTGATGTCTGAGAAAGATGGAAGTAGAGAAGGAGAGTAAATGGGAGACTCTCACCTGATATTGTTGTGCAAATGCAAGGCACAACACTCAGGAACAGCATGTTTAAGAACCGCAGCCACTCCCAGGTACCATGACAGGATACTAATAGTAAAACATTCTTCCACCCCAACAAACCCCGGGTAGGAACAGGCCCAGGTCCAAGTAGGCAGAAGATAAAATGTATAAAAATATTTATTAACCCCTAGACAACCCTGAACGTACAGTTACGCCCTGGAAGTCTGTCACCAGAATACCCTGGGCGTAACTGTACGTCCTGGGTGCTTATCCCACTATGAACCGCGCTCTGGAGCGGAGCGCGCTTCATAGCAGGTGGGGGCTGGCTGCAGTCAGTTGCCGGGCCCTCACTGTTATTGACAGGCTGCAGCGATCACACTGCAGCCTGCCATTAACCCCTTTAAGTGTAAGTGACAGAAGCAGCTTCTGCGACTTACCGATCGGGACTCCGGCAGTGTGACTCCAGGGGTCCCGATCATTTTAACGGACTGCCAGAGGTCTCTCACCTTCCTCCGTGCGGTCCGATCGGCGCCCTGCTGATTGAGTTTGCCACAGGCAGGCTTAATCAGCAGAGCACCTATAACACTGATCAATGCTATGCCTAAAGCATAGCATTGTACAGTGTATGCAATCTATTGATTGCAGTCCCAGGGGGACTTAAAATGTGTAAAAAAAAAAAAAAAAGCAAAAATGTTTTTAAAAATACCCCAAAGCCCCTCCCCCGATAAAAGTTAAAATCACCCTCTTTCCCCTTATATAAATAAAACATATAAAAATAAAGAAATAAAGAAACATATTATATATCGTAGCGTGCATAATTGTCCGATCTATTAAAACTTAACAATCGTCATCGCAAATGTCGAACGGTGTAAACAAAAAGAGCAAAAAAAAAAAGTGCCAGGAGTGCCGATTTTTTGTTACATTTATATAAAAAATAATAAAAAGTGATCATAACGTCCGAGTCACACAAATATGGCATAAATAAAAACTAGAGATCATGGTGCAAAAAATGACACCCCATATAGCCCTGTAGGTGGAAAAATAAAACCGTTATAAGCGTCACAATAGGCCCATTTTATTAATAATTAATTGCAAAAAAAAGATTTCATGAAAAAAAATATATAACATAAGAATCTGTGTAAACCTGCATATGGTTGTGTTCAGACTGACCTATTGAATAATGGTATCAAGTCACTTTTACCGTATAGTGCCTTACGTAGACACAGGGACCCCCAAAAGTTACTTGCATTCTTTTTTACGATTTCACCAATTTATATTTTCATAAATTATATTTTTGGGGTTCCATCATGCATGTTATGGTACAATAAAAGACACCATTACACAGTACAACTATTCCTGAAAAAAACAAGCCCTTACGTGGCAGTGGAGGAATTTTTTACTACAAGACTCTGATGCAGAATGCAATGCAGAATATATGGACTCATGGAACTTAATGAAGCAGAGCTTCAGTGTTAAGCATGGCAAAAAGGTAAAGCAGCAACCTGAAACAATGATGAAATGTGGAGGTGATGAGGAAGGGGACTTGATTACCATAGACATTGGAATTTAGTTGAAGTAACTGTACTCAAGTAGCGCAGGACTATAATGTCAATCATGAGAAAGAAGGTGAGTATTGCCCTGAACCTGCGATAAGGCAAAAGGTAGATTTTAGACTAATTGAAAGTCACACAATGGAATGGAGATAAACAGCAGCCACCACTATTAAATAGTGGATATTAGCATCCTCTACTTTTGGGTACGTTCACACCTACCGGATCTGCAGCGGATTTGACGCTGCGAGTTAGCAGCGAAATCAACTGCGGATCCTGTACTGTGAATTTAAATGGGTCCCATACATGAAGCGGATCCGCTGCGTTTATGGGACCCGACCCCTTTAACCCCCACGCCACCAGCCGAAAGCCTGCCCGCCCGTTTCACACACACCCCCACGTCCTCCCGCACTGCCGGCCACCCCGAGCATATATTACCAGCTCGGCACAGCGGCTGTGTGAAGCTCCTGGCTCCCCTCGCTCCTCTTCAGCCAATCAGAGCACGGCAGCCCTGATTGGCTGAAGAGGAGCGAGGGGAGCCGGGAGCCTGAATCAAGCCGCGGCGCCGAGCTGGTAATGTATGCTCGGGGTGGCCGGCGGTGTGGGAGGACAGGGGGGAGGGCCTGGGGGCTGCGGGCGGGCAGGCTTTCAGCGGTTAAAGGGGCTGGATCCCATACACGCAGCGGATCCTATTCAAATAGGATGCTGCTAACTCGCAGCGTCAAATCCTCTGCGGATCCGGTAGGTGTGAACGTACCCTTTAACTACAGGAAAAAATAGATATTACAATGCATTCTAAAAGTCTTCAGACCCTTTCACGTTTTTATTTCGTTATGTTGTGCTAAAATAAGAAGAAAAAAAATTGTGTTTGGAAAGACATCTCCTGGTCATTATAAGTGTCAAAACTGACAATGTAAATCAGAGCAACAACCAAGCCACGATTGGGGAGAAGCTGCTTGTAGAACGCAGAAATGATTGAGTGGAGGCACAGATCTGGAGAAGGGAAAAAAAACCATTATGCTTTATAAAAAAAAACACAGCTACTTTTTCTTGCAAAAACACCACCACATGTGTCCTCAGGTTGTGTGTAGTATTGCATTTCAGCTCCATTCACTTTAATGGAACTGAGTCGCAAAACCATACCCAAACTGAGGACATGACTGGTGTTGCTTCTAGAAAAAAAAAGGCATCTATGTTTTTCTAAGCCTCGACAATCCCTTGAATTCCAACAAAACAATAACTCTAACCAAGACAATGCTGGAGTGGATTGGAAACAACTATGTGAATTTCTTTGAGTAGCCCAGTCAGAGCCCTGACTTGAACCTATCTCTAGAAATACCAGTAAATGCCATCCACTAATGATCCAACCTAACAGAGCTTGAGAGGATCTGCAGAGAAGAATCAAGATGTGCAAGCCTTGTGGCATCAAAACTAAGAATACTGGAGGCTGGAATCACAGCCAAAGGTGCTTCAACTAAGTATTGAGTAAAGCGTCAAAATACTTATTTTGACACAAAATTCTAGTTTTTCTCAATCAATAAGGGTCCTTTTACACACACACATACACACACAGACATTTGACAGATTATATGACCAATGTTTTTAAAGCCAAAGCCAGGAACAGACTATAAACAGAGAACAGGTCACAAAGGAAAGAGATTTCTCCCCTTTTCAAATCCATTCCTGTGTATGTAAAAGGACCCTAACACTGGGTTCACACTATAGGGGGAGATTTATCAAAGGGTGTAAAATTTAGACTGGTGCAAACTGCCCACAGCAACCAATCACAGCTCAGCTTTAGGCTCTGCTGAAAGGAAAGCTGAGCTGTGATTGGTTGCTGTGGGCGGTTTGCACCAGTCTAAATTTTACACCCTTTGATAAATCTCCCCTATGTTTTTATCACTGGGTTTAATGTTGATGTACTCAAGTGCTCAATGATAATGTTTTTTTAGTGGAATCTGTCAGCTCCCGGACACTACCTGAGGAGATAACAGTGTGCTGTATCCTGCAGTCTCCTTGTGAGCATGTTACGTTTTGGTAATTTGTTCATGAAGTGGATTATGCAGTCTTAAAGGACAAGTGCCATGAAAAACTTTTTTACAGTAATTGAAGCACATTACAAAGTTATATAACTTTGTAATATGCTTCAATTACCTATCTGCCTCCCTTCCCTGTCTTCCCCCCCCCCCCCTCCACCCCTCACCAGGAAGTGTCCTGACTCACACAGACCTGATTACTGTCGTCACCGTCACCAGGCAGCTCCTTCTTGTGAGGATGAGTCATCAGCAGGAGGGCTGCTCTAGGTCCTGTTACACCAGCCTCCCCCTCCCCTCCTTGTCAGGTGACTCTGCTTGCTCAGCTTATCTTCTCTAGTGACATGACTCCTTCACTGAGTCCAGGAGAGAGGGTATGAGGGGAGGGGAGGGGGGAGCTGCCTATGTGCCGGAGTCAGTCGGAGGGAAGATAAGCAAGTGAGATGTGACAAGTGATGGCTTGCAGTTGTTCAGCCAATGGGAGCTGAGCAAGCCTGTCACCTGACAAGGCAGGGGAGGGGGGAGGCTAGTGTAACAGGAGAAGGAGCTGAGAGAAGAGCTTGGTGACGGTGACGACAGTAATCAGGTCTGTGTGAGTCAGGACACTTCCTGGTGGGGGGTGGAGGGGGGAAAAGACAGGGAAGGGAGGCAGATAGGTGATTGAAGCATATTACACAGTTATATAACTTTGTAATGTGCTTCAATTACTGGGAAAAAGTTTTTCATGGCACTTGTCCTTTAAGTCTTCTACTGTAATGAAGAGTTGTGGCTCAGTGTTTGTTCCCCACTCTGGCACACCTCACTACTGCTTCCTCCTCCTTCTTCTTCTTCATGAAAAATCTCTGAGTGTTTAGTTCAGAAATAAATTTCCTACAGAGAACTTATTTGCAATTTGATATAGTTGAATCTTCAAGCTTAAAGGCCCTATTATACCAAAGGATTATCGGACGAACTTGGCCGATTAGCAACATCAGCCGACATGCAAAATCTTGGCTGATTGTTGTCTTTCAACATGTTGAATCAAAACGATCACGACAGTGACGGTCTGCTGCCCGCTGCTCCGTGAAATAAGAGTGGCGGCAGCAGACCACTGCTCTCTTTAATGGGCCACCCAGACTATCTACGGATCATCCGGGCAGCCCCTCCCACAGCTCCCTGCTCGACGCTGCTCACTGTTTGTGCATGTAATAGCACAGACAGCAAGCAGGAGCGGAGAGGAAGCACTGATTTGACAGGTCTTAAGGTGATTTACCCATAGACCACAGTTCCAACAAGGTTAGGTTAGGAGATTTAACTATAACTGATTGCATATCAATCCTCTGTAGACTTATGTCTAGCTAAAACACAGTGAGATAGAGCCACAGGCACAGAGAGACACAAGCTGAGACACAGTGTGAGTGAGCAGGAGGCCGGCAGCAGAGAATACTCATAAATAAGAAGTAGGAGAAAGTAGTGGTGAGGCGTGCCAGAGTGCGGCACAAACACAGAGCCACAAGTCCTCTTTGACTCATCACTACAGTAAGAGATTGTGCATAATCCACTCCATGGGCAAATTACCAAAAGGTACCATGCTCCCAAGGGGACTGCCAGCTTCAGCACACTGTCAGCACCTCAGGTAGGGTGCTGACAGATTCCCTTTAAATTTTAGCACAAGGTCACAACATAACAAAATGTGGAAACAGTCTGTAGATTTTCTGAATGATATATATATATATATATATATATAATTTTTTTTCACAATCTTTATAAAATTCTGTAATCTGGAACAGCGTTTCTCAATTCCAGTCCTCAAGACCTACCAACAGGTCATCCCATATAAAGAACACCTGTGATTATACCTGATGTCGAGAAATACTGATTTAGAAAAACCATAAATCCTCTACCTCATTGGTGGTGGGTTCCAGCGATCATACATGTAATCTACTGTATATAAGACTATCAGATCCTGCCATACAATTTCTCACTATCACAATTGATATCTTTGAAACCTGTGATTCATTTTTCTCATTAACATGAGCATTTATTTTTATACATTCAGAATTGGCAGGAACCTTGAGAAAATAATTATTCCGTCCGACGCTAAAATCTGGAATCGCTTCATTGCTGGCTTCTAAAGAGAGAAAGAACAAACAGATCCGGAGATGAGCAGCCAGAAAGAACCAGAAAGGAGTAATATTGCCCTGGAAGTTATACTGTGTGGGGAGATTAAATGACATATAAATCACCTTCAATATGCAGAGGTATTAGTTGGACCACTGCCCTGACTGTAGGGGAGGAGATGCTGTACCTCACTTATAAGCTCGGGACTGTGAGGGTTACTGGTCCTTTAAGTCTGGTAATAACATTCACACCTGTTGACACTGACTCAGCAGCCATGCTCTCTATAGCGATACATTGTGCTTTGTATATTTAGAGAGCAGTCCCAGAGGAGTGTCATTTCCTTTGGTTTGTACCAGAGGAAGTGGCAGGAGAATAATATCCAGCATCATCACATCTTGCATCACCTTTTACTCATTATTACAAGATAACAAAGGGTTAACCTGTTCTGGAACAAAAGTATCATTAGTGTTGTCAGAAGATGACAAGCTAATGTTTTTATCTCCCCATTATCTCTGACCCCAGGAGCACACAATCTAAACTTCAAATCTCACATGCAATATCATCCCTGAGCCCAGGGACTTACAATCTAATTTTCCCATCACCCCTACTATCCCCGACCCCAGGAGCTCACACTCTAACTTTCTTATCTCACATACGATGTATCACCCTTATCACAGTCATCCTTAAAGTTTGCCATACACCTTCAATAACTGATGGCCAAACAATTGTTTAGTTATCCCACCCTCTCCCGTCCTTCCCATACACAGGAACATTTGGCTTGGCTGAGCATTCCTGTGTTCTCTATTGGGAAGTGAGTGGTAACCCACAGCCAGGCTTGTTTTTTTGAGTACAAAGGGGTTTTCCATCACACCTAACCTCTATGTCTACTGACATCATCTGTTTGTATTGACAAAAGTATAATGGGGGACATTCATTATGCATAATGCCCTCCCCCATGCATGATTTACTTAGAGGCATCCTCCGAAGCAGGTGTAGATTTCTGCCATGGTTTTTGCCTGTTTGCAGGTGTAAACCATGATAAATTAGGCACTGGTGGACACCACACCCCCTTCCTGCCTTGCTGCGTCTCCTGCCCACCCATCAGGCGAGTGGGATTACGCCATGATAAAGATTTATGCACAAACCACATACACTTTTTCCATGGCATACGCATGGCAACTGTTCATAAATCTTCCCCAACATGTATGGGGACATTAACAGTTTGCAATCTACTGTAACCTTTTTTTTTTTTTTTTTTTTTATATTAATTCCTTTATTTAACAAATATATCTTAAAACAATAACAGTTTAACAATATTACTCCCCTATCTTAACCCTCTACAATAAGCCATGCATAATTCCATGTAATTTATATCTTTAGCAAAATAATGTGTACATATTATTATCTTATAGTGAGGTGTATCTCCTCGCGGCGCTAATCAAGAGAAAGAAAAAAGTAATAAAAAAAATAAAACAAGGCATAATCTCTTTTTCCTTATTCTCCCTTTCCCTTCCTTTTCCTCTTTTTTTCCCCAAAGAATAAGTACCATCTCTTATCCTTTTATTCAGGAGGCATCTGGGGAAGCCATCGGAGCACAAGAGCCAACCCCCCTTCCCCCGACCCTCCGATCAGGGATATCTCCCCAGTCCCATGCGTTCAGCCCCAAAAACAAACTATAAATTAAAATACAAAAAGAAAAAAAAAACATTAATATCTATATTACTCCATATCTCTAGCACAAGGACTTCCGATTAGGCTTAGTTTATATCAACAATCAAATTTCCACACTTCCTTCCGCCTTGCCTTCCTCCCAAGAGAGCAGGCCTTATCAAAGGTCCACCCTCCCGGCGGGGCCAAATCCTCATACACTCTGATCCCCCGATCCCCATCAATAATGAGAATCTAGGGCATCTTACTGGGGCAAATTACAGCGGCGAGGCACGAATCTCAAACCTCCCCGCTTACATCCATCCCAGCTTTTACAGTTGACCACCAATCACCTTCTCTTAGAATCACTACCGTGCTCCTTTTCCCTAATCTCCTCAAAAACAAACAAAATAAATAAATGAATAAATAAATAAAAAATCCCTAATGGGACCAAACCATCGGACCAGAGGTCATCCCCGACCGAACAGGTCGAGAAAGCACAGAGCCGAGCCCCATGTCCCCCACCGCGCCCCGACACCCCCGTTAATCATACCTTAATTATTACTCAACTAGCGCCCGGGAGAAAACCTCATCGTTCACAATTTTATCACTATAATCATTGTATTATTTTTGGGCATGTCTAATTATAAATCGCTTGGTTTACACTAAAGGGTTTATTTAATCCCTTAAATCAATTAATATACCCCCCCCCCCCTCCCTTAGTTCCCTCCCATCTCCCTCCTTGCTCAAAACACAAATAAAACAACTAAGCAAGAAGAAGAAAAAAAAAAAAATTCTCTCCCTCACCTTCCCTCCCCCCTGACTACCTCACAACCCCATTTCTATCCAGTTAGGCCACTTAGACCACATTTTATGAAATATTGTCATCTTATTACTTTCTCTAGCTTTATAATATTCCATCGAGATGATCCCCGACATCTCCTTTTCCCACTCTTCCACCTGAGTCGGGTTACATGATATCCATTTCTTAAGAATACAATTCTTTGCTGCAAACAAAGCTTTCAATATAACCAATTTATCTCTTAAGTCAGCATGAACATTAGACGGATCACCCAAGATACATATCATTATATCCTCGCCAATCGTTACTCGTGTCCTATCTTCTAACCGAGATATCACCTCATTCCAAAACCTATGTAATTTAGGACACCTCCATAATAAGTGAACCAATCCACCACCCCTTCTGGTTACATCTCGTGCAGCTATCTGTTTCCCTCAATCTCATTTTATATAATCTACTAGGTGTATAATATACTCTATAGATCAAAAACAACTGTGTCACCTTGTGGTTAATAATAGTACTACTTGTATTAATATGTGAAAATATTTTTTCCCAATCAATTTCATCCCTTCCCAATTCTTCACACCATTTCTCTCTAAAGTGCTTTCTTTCATCTATTCGATAACATCCCTTAATTATTTTATACAATTTCCCAATCAAACCTCTCTTTGCTTTATTTATCTCACCAATGTTAATTCCGTGCTCTTGAGTCCTAAATATTCTATTATTTTGTGTCCTACCTGTCGCATATAATAATTGAATATATCTAAAATAATCACCCGCTCGTAACCCATATTCATGCACTAAATTTTCAAATTTTTTTTATATTACCCTGTATATCAAACAAATCCCCAATTTTAATCACCCCTTTGCTAACCCAGAATTCAAAATCTTGAATTTTTTTAAACTGCACCAAAAATTTATTATCCCATAGTGGGGTATATTGGTTACACTGAGATAGCCTTAATTTACATTTAACTGCTGTCCATACTTTATGGGCTAAGTAATTTAAAGGGTTACCTTTTTCCAATTTACTCCCTGATTCCAAGATGGCCGACATATCTGGATGCCATGCACACTGTTTGAATTCCCAGTATCCAGTAAAGTCGAAGCTCTCACCTTTGGCTATATACTGCATCTGGGAAGCCAAAAAATATAGCTCAAATATAGGGAGATTCATGCCCCCTCTATTGCCAGGTAGACACCATGTCTCATAAGCAATCCTCACCGTCTTATTTTTCCAGATAAGAGTGTTACAAAGTCTTTTAATCTGGACCCAATACTCTCTACCTAACCATATCGGACTGTTAGCCATTACAAATAAGAGCTGGGGTAACAACACCATTTTAACTAAACTAAGTCTTGAGGAGACACTCAAAGGGAGCCCATTCCAGGTCTTTATTTTATTCCGTAGTTTATCTAAAAGTGGGAATATATTCAACTTTGCAAACTGTTCTAATTGAGCCGACAAATCTATACCTAGATACCTAATCTTATCTTGTATCTTAAACATAGAAGATATCCCATGTTTAATTTTATCAGCTTCTTCTAAAAAGAGAATCGCAGATTTGTCCCAATTTATGCCAAACCCACTATACTCTCCAAAAGTTCCAATTACTACCTTAACCTTTTTAATGGATTCGTGGACATCTGAAAGAAATAGTAATATATCATCTGTGAAAAGAGAATTTTTTTCTACCTTGCCCTCATATAAGAACCCCCTTATTCCTTCTTCTCTTCTCATAATTTCGGCTAAGGGTTCCACTGCAAGAGCGAATAGCAGGGGTGAGAGAGGACACCCCTGTCTAGTTCCTCTTGATAATGTGAAGGAATCTGATAGCTGACCATTTATTAATACTCTAGCCCTTGGCTCCTTATAAAATAATTTGACCCATGACACAAAGGTTTCCCCAAAACCCATCCTCCTAAGAACCAATCTACTGTAACCTTTAAATCTCACACACAATGGCCCAGATTTTCTAAGATGTTCAAAATTTCAAATCCCTAATAAATACAATTCCTGGCATTGTCCTCTGCAAAGCTGATAAAATTCTGCTTCAGTTTTGGGTAAATCTCGGTGACCCTACAGCTCTCATAGGAGTCATCTGCTAGCTTTCCCAGACTTTAGAATGGCAAATCCTGTGATACTGTACAGTTGTGAGTGGCGGAGTGGGAGTGCAGAGCGCAAGCCCCATACACATCCATTAGTAGATTGTAAAGTATAATTAATACTCAGGTTAATGATTTCCCTTTTATCGTGTAACAAGCTCTCATTACCATGGATTTCTGGCTGTCTACATCAAATGTAAATCACTGATCAATAATTGATGTCTTAGATGTCAGACAAGTGCGGCCGCTCATCCTGGATAATGAGCATTCAGCCCAGCAACCACAGAAATGTGGGACCCAGGCTGGAAATAGAGATATTTAGTTATGGCACAAAAGCGAATGCAGAGGATCCAATATCTTCTTCTCTCACATTAATTCATGCCACCAAGAATAGGCAGAAGTAAATATAATCAGTATACAAATATACATGCCATTGGTTGGGAAGGGGGCATGGCTCTGGTAATACTGACATCATACTACGTCGGAGCTCCAGATGTTTGATGGCCTGAGGGACAGGATACAGTGACTCCTTAAAGTGGTCAGTGAACCTGCTGTGAACCTGCTGATATCTGCCACCAGCTTTTTACCTTAGGAGTGTCCTGCTGCTGTTCTTTTTATTCATTTTGGCCGCATTGTGGAGCTTTTGACTAATTGCTGATATGCTAATGTGGGGCTTTGGAGCATTATGAGCGTCACCCGTCCGCCCAGAGCACCCCCCTCGGCCCGCCCAGCCAGCCCCCTCCCGTCCCACCTACTACGCATATTCATATATGCATAGTAAGGCCCCTAGTTACCAGGCATGTGCAGGGATGATCTCCTGTCCGGGACGTGCAGCTTCCAGCACATCTCTTTCCTGCTGAGTTCCCTCTGGTCATTTAATTGTTAACTTTTGTTTTGCTTTTGATTGACATCCCATCTTTCCATTCATTCTTTGCTTTGTCAGTCTGTGTTCTATGTGCCTGGTCCAATCATGTGCTGGACTGGGTCCCTGACCTCCTGTAAAGTGGCTGTTTGTCCTATACTCTATGCTAGCTACTTAGTCTCACCTGAGCTAGCTAAGCGTACCCTTTGTTTCATATCTCTGTATCTTTTTATCTGTTTACTCTTATCTCGTCTCTTGTAACTCTGACTTATCCTTTTGGACCTGATTCTGTACTGCATTGTCCGTTAGGTCTAACCCCGGTTCGTACAACCATTCCTTGGTGTTTTGCCTGTCTTGTATTTGTTTCGTGCCACCCAATTGCCCATAGCTACCTAGGGCTGTCTTAAGGCAAGTAGGCATGGACAGCTGGGTGGGGCAAGTCCAGGGCTCACTGTCCGTGTGCTCTGCATACCCTTCCTGGTTGTCCAGTGGCAGCCTAACTGACATCTATTTATATATATTTCATTTTGTTCCTTTTATTTGAAAAATTCTGGAATCTTTTTGGCTACATTTGGCTCATGTGATCTCACCGTGATCCACTGGAAATTCCATATGTATCTGTGCTCAACTTTACATATCTACTTCATACAATTATACATATATACTGCATTGATCCCTATGAGCAATCTATGTATTGTTCATAGAAGTCCCCTAAAGGGACTATAAAAATGTATTTAACTTTTTTTTTTTTAAGTTTTCTTTAATAAAAAAAGCCATCTAATTATAAAAGTTTAAATTTTTCTATTTAAAAAAAAAAAAAAAAAAATACACATATTTGGTATAGATGCATGCCAAATCGCCCAACATAATAAATGATCACATTCCTGATTTTGCAAGGTAAATGTAGTAAGAGCAAAGCTTGCCAAAGCGCAAAATAGCTTATTTTTTTATATTATATATTTATCATATCCCAGAAAAATCTATATAAAAAAAATGATTAAAAAGTTGAGTATATGCAAGTTTGGTTCTGCTAAAAAGTGCAGATTATGGCACAATAAATGAGCTCTACAGACGAACATGTTATAAGAGTCAGAGTAGGGTAAATGTAAGTACATTTAGGCTATGTTTACACGCTGTACAAACAATGGCCATTCCGCGTGAACGGCTTTTGTTTAATGCTACATACAGCCAGAATGAATGATTATGATTATTAATTCGGGCTGTAGGTAGCATTTAACAATGACTGTACACGCACACATTGTGTTAACATAGCCTTACAGTTAAAAATAAAAAAAAGTAAAATAACAGACTTGAGGTACATAGAAAAACATGTAAGTTTTGGTGTTGCAATAAAGAAGACCTCATATGGCTCTGTAGGTAAAAAAATGAAAGCGGTATGGCATTTTAAACACAAGAAGATAAAAAACAGAAGTGCAAAAATTTAAATTGGCTTGGTTACTAAGGGTCCTTTTACATAAAGCGATTTGTCGGCCGCTGATCATGGAGATTTGCAGTACCTTTCTATGGCATTAGAAACTGACAGCACCATTACGTATATATCTGTGCTGTCAGTTTCCAGATCACAAGCAGTGTACACAGTACCAGCGCTGCTTGTGATCTGGCATCTGGCTCTCCAGTGTTCCAGCCACCTGCTCTATGTTTAAAGGGGTTATCCACCTAAGAGGGAAAAAAGTAAATGCTAGCTAGTCCTACTCACCAAGGCCCCATGAGTATTTTAAGCCATCTCCCGTCTTTCTAGCTGGTGCTATTCCTGAGTTACAAGTTTTTCTAAAAGCCGATCTATATCCAAGATAGGAAACTGCATTTCCCATCATGCATTTCCCTGATTGGTATTCCATACTAGCTAATGATGTAGAAGAGCTGACACGCGTATGGTGTAGCTATGTGTGGCATAGGTGTAGTGTAGGTTTAGAGGTGTAGTGTAGGTTTAGATCTCTGCCTGCTCACTGTGAATGAAAACATTCTAGTTCCATCAAGACTCTAAGAACATCTATAACAATATGCAGAGATGAGATACTGACAGCAAGCAGAGATAGAACTATAACTTTTCATATTACAGAGACCTAAGCCCAGGGACACATGTAAGTCTATGGTAGCAGCACAGGTGCATGGAGATGATGCAGATTATTTCTCCTGGGGGTCAGGTTACCAAATCAATAGACAAGCTAACCCAGCCTCCAGAGAGGAGATCACATGTTCTCAGACCACAAAGGGAGGGGGGAAGAGGGAGCTGAGCGTGGTCTGAGTGGACTGACAGCAGAGGATTTTAGACAACAAGAGTCGATAACAATGAGAAAAAAACAGAGGGGGATTGTTTCGAATATTGTTTTTGTTACTCGGATAACCCCTTTAAGCCCTGCAGAGGTGGCTGCCTGAAGTTACAGAAGTGGCCAAAGGACAAACGGATCACAAGCAGTGCGGATACTGATCACTGCTTGCGATCTGGAAACTGACAGCACATATATATTCATATCCGTTCTGCCAGTTTCCCTTTATCATTATCGGCCACACATAACACTGGAAGATGAGCGGCTGTTTACAATAAATTTTGAAGCAGGCACAGTACACGATCAGCTGAGGATCGGGCATTTTCCCCATCCTCAGCTGATCACTTTCACTCTTACACAGGATGGTTATTGGCCACAAGAGTATTTGTAGCAAGGGTCCTGGCCAATGTAAAAGGGCCTTAAAGTAACCCCCTTTTTGCCTTCTGACTTCTCTACACAATTGTAAAAGGTAAATATAGCAGTTTTCATACCTTGTTTTACGTCATGGTGCTTGTTCAAGTAAAAAGTGATCTTTTATCAACTGCAGATTGTGCTAAGTGGGCAGGGTTTCAGGACAACAGCGCCACTTAGCCCTACCCACAGCCCCATTGGACCCGCCCCTCCGTGACGTCATCAGCAGATAGACCCCGCCCCCTCATCGACCATTGGAAAAGGCTGGCCTAAAGGTCTAGGCCCCACCCCTCTAGGCAGGGCCTATGTACCGATGACATCACAGAGGGACGGGGCCAATGGTGGCGCTGTGGGCTGGGTTAAGTGGCACTGTTGCAGTGAAGCCCCGCTCACTTAGCACAATCTGCGGTTGATAAAAGATCACTTTTTACTTGAACAAGCACCATGACATATGATATAAAATAAGGTATGAAAACTGCTAAATTTACCCATTACACCTGTGTAGAAAAGTCATAATGCAAAAAGTGGGTGACAGTGTTACTTTAAGGGGTTAAAATCTGAAACTCAAAATGATGGCTAATCAGAGATCACATGACCCAGATAGAGTCATGATAAGTATCGATGCATTAGAGCTAGGATGACACAGATGACATTACAGTCATAGTAATGATAAGTGTGCATTAGATGGGCAAAAAAATGGGATCCCGCCTCCTTCACTGAGTGGCTGAGCGGACCTGAGATGTCACGTCCCGGAAGCGGCCGGGCACCAGAGCGCCGCGATGCGGGACCCGCCGCTGGCATCGGGGAGGTGAGTGGACGTCTTTTCCCTCGGCCACCTCGTCCCCGGTCCCACCGCAAAAGTGCCCCCACGCTGGGTAACCCCTTTAAACCCCACACTGAAATAGTGCCACACATACTGGTAGGGCCCCTCTCTGGTCCCTCTTAGATTGAACTTCTGTACCCACACACATTTAGAACCCCCACTTTGCTGCTGCACCTTTATAATGCCCGTTTTGCACCAATGAATATAAAATACTTCAAGCATACCTGTAATTTCCGGTGACTTTTCATGATAAGCTTGTTCAAGAGGCATTAGTACACTATGCGGACATTATTATTTATTCTATAGATGGCATTTTTATGTACCGGTAGATTCCTGCTCTGTAAGCTAAATATGTTATACTTTTTACTTTTTAATTTCGAACATGACACAAAGAGGCCATCGGGGTATTTCGCTAACAATGTGTGATACTTTGTGTTGAGCTACTGTATTTAAGCTCATTATTTATGATAATGTCTGTTGTATCTAAGGGCCCTATTACATGGGACGATTATCGTGCGAAAAATCATTAAATCGTTTGAATTTAAACGATAACCGTTCTGTGTAATTGCAGGCAACGGTCGAAAAATCGTTCGGATGTTGTTGATCGTTTATTTAGATCTGAACCTAAAATTATTGTTAATCGTTAGCTAATCGTTCGCTGTAATTCCACGTTCATTCGCTCAAGTTCTGCGTTTTTTCACTAATTGTTCAGTGTAATAGCACATTGTTCATCAACGATCGTAACTAACGATTATTGTTCTGTGTAATATGGTGAACGATTTCAGGTTAACGATAAACAATCTCGTTTGCGATCATTTATCGTTAGTCGTTAATCGCTAAAAATCGCTCAGTGCAATAGGCCCCTAAAGGCCCTATTCCACAGAACGATTATCGTCCGTATTCGGCCGATATCGGCCGCTACGGACGATAATCGTCCCGTGGAATAGAGTGCAACAATCAGCCGACGGTCGGCTGATCGTTGCAGTCACTTGTTTTTCAACATGTTGAAAAACAAGCGACTGATATAGCAGCAATCTGCTGCCGTCGCTCCGTTGAATAGGAGCATCGGCAGCAGACGCTGCTATATCCTATGGGCTGCCCGGACGATTAGCGATCACCCGGGCAGCCCCCCCCCCCGCAGCTCCCCGCCGCCCCTCCCGCACTCACCTGCTCTCTGCAGCCGCGTTGAATAGTGGCGGCAGCGAGCGGGGAACGAGGAGCAAACGAGCGCTGAGAGCGCTCGTTTGCTCCTCTAAACGACCTGTGTAATAGGCCCTTAAGACTATCCTGTATTTCTGTCTGCTGCCGTGTTATCTGATCAGCCTGCTCTGTGCAGACTCTAATTTTCTAATGACATCAATCAGACCCATATTCTGTATACATACAGACATGAGGTGACTGCGGGTAATGTGTGACTAATATATGCCTGCCGGTCACGCTTTAACAGAATGGTCAGCTTAAATAAAGCACTATAGAATGCAAATTGGTCATTATAGCATGTTGTCATCCATGTCATGAACATTAATATTTTTTTACTTGTGAAGCTCCCTTATTTCCAGAGCACTGTACTTATGATAAGACAAAATTAAGATAAATTCAAGTACAAGCAACATAAATAAAGTAAAGGACTGGTACATAGGATACGCGAGGGTTTACAATCTACAATGTGAGGGCAAAGTGACAGAAGGTGAGGGGGAAGCTCGATTTGTAAGTGTAGCAAGCGATCATTACCCATGATACCTCTGATCAGGTCATCTTTGCTTGATGTCCATTTAAATTGCTGCAATTGCATTTTCCTGTATTCTGTTGAAAAAGACTTGTTGTTCGGAACTCAGCCTATTGACATGTAAATAAACACATTTTCATCACTGCAAGAAACGTGAGTGCTTGGTTTTTCTTCTTTGATTGTTTGGCTATTCCCCAGGCACTGCCAGCTGGAGTGCTGATTGTTGCTTTCCAAAATACATATAGGGTGGGTTTACACGTAACGGAATCACAGTGGATTTTACAGCGGAATTTTCATCCTGCTGCAAGTATGTAAACTCCCTCCCCCTTAATCAGCGGTGGCCCGGTGAATACATTACTGGTCCACGCTCCAGCTTGCTTCAAGGCCTCCCGACTCCTGTGTCCCGCTCAGCCAATCAGTGCACTGTCCCGAGTGGGACGTCAGGGAGCTGGGAGCATCAGAAGCAAGCTGGAGCGTGAACTGGTAATGTATTCACCGGGCTGCCATGGGTTAAGGGGGACAGTGTTTACATACTCGCAGCGGGATGAAAATTCCACTGTGAGTATGTAATCCTATTCAAACTCACAGTACAGGAATTGCAGCAGATTTCACTGCGAGCTTGCAGCGTGAAATCTTCTGCGATTCCATTACGTGTGAACCCACCCTTAAAGGGGTTATCCAGCGCTTCAAAAACATGGCCACTTTTGCCCCACTCTTGTCTCCAGTTCAGGTGTGGTTTGCAATTAAGCTCCTATTACTTCAATGGAACTGAGTTTCAAACCCCACCCAATCTGGAGACAAGAGTGGTGCTAAAGTGGCCATGTTTTTGTAGCACTGGATAACCCCTTTAAAGAGCTGGAGACTCTCTGGGTTTGCATGCAATCCAAAGAGGGATCTGTTATTAGGATAGATGTTATCTATAGGCCTCCAGGGCAAACTGAGGACTATGATTACATGTTGATGGATGAAACTACTAAAATGTCATTAAAGGGGGACATTGTAGATATGGGTGATTTCAGCATGCCGGATGTGGATTGGAATATCCCCTATGCACTTACATGTAAAAGTAAGAATATAATAGAGGCCCTTACATAGGCATCTCTAAGGGTATGTGCACACTAAGGAAATTTGACGGAAAATCTGTTGCAGAATCCGCCACTCAAAGATTGCGGCGGGCGCACGCGGCTCTGCCTGTGTCAAAGAGTCTATGCACGGGCGGATTACGTCGTCCGTCCAAAGAATGAACGTGTACAGGCGCGAGCGGCGAATTCTGCAATAGATTTTCTGTCAAATTTGTTCACATACCCCAACACAGTTTGTGAGGTCACCAACCAGAGGAGAGAACATTCTAGATTTAGTACTTACTAATGGGGATCGGGTGTCTGAAGTTAGAATGGAAGAAAATTTTTGTTTCAGTGACCACCAGTGTTTATGGTTTACATAGTTATATGTGGGCAACAGGATGGCTGAGATCTAATGAAGAGGCTGAGGATTAGGAGAATTGTCACCAGTGGTACAGAAGAGCGGAGACAAGTATAGTAGATGTGAGTAGTATAGGGTGTTAAGGTGGTTGTAAGCTTTTGTGAAGTAAGGTTTTGATGTATGGAAAGATGACCGTACCTGCTGCTCGC
Source organism: Dendropsophus ebraccatus (assembly GCF_027789765.1). Lineage (NCBI taxonomy): Eukaryota > Metazoa > Chordata > Amphibia > Anura > Hylidae > Dendropsophus > Dendropsophus ebraccatus. The sequence continues at coordinate 97,628,061 of NC_091457.1, forward strand.
GTGTCTAGAACAACCACTAAGAGACGATGTTGGTGGTGAAAGGAATTGGCCTTAATGCAAAATCTTTTTTTTCAGGGGGCCGCTTTGTTCAGGGAGAGACAAGCTGCAGCAAGAGCGCTGTTGCTGCAGCTTACCCTTCCCCACAGAGAACAAAGGAACACTTGGCTGAGCCAAACAGTCCTGTGTATTGGAAGGACAGATTAAAAATATAAGGGTAGGTTTACACTGTGTTTTTGCAGTCCATTCAACAGATCTGTTTTTAGATGGTTACTTTAAACATACAGAAAAAAGTGGTCAACCACGTTTCTGTGTACGCTAAAAAATCATTTTAAAAAAAGGATCAATTTTGGAAAAACGAATCCAAATGGATGCACAAAATCGCATCTGTTTTTGCATCTGTTTTTTTTCCCCATTAAACAAATACCTTAAATGGACTGCAAAAACACAGTGTGGCCCTACTGTAACTGATGGCCGAATGAGCGTTCGGCAGTCAGTTATTGAAGGTATTGAAGTTTTTTTTGTGTTTTTGTGTATTGAAGGTATATGGGGGGTTAGATTTAGATTAGTAAATAAAAGTTAGGGAGAGATAGTTTGGGCCCTATTACACGGGACGATTATCGTGTGTAAAATGGCTATATTGTTCGAAGTTAAACGATAATCGTTTTGTGTGTGTGCAGGCAATTATCAAAAAATTGTTTACGTTTTGTTGATCGCACCATTTAAGCTGACCATAAAATCATCGTTAATGGTTCGCTAAGTATTCGCAAATTGTACATATCGTTCATTCTTTTGTTGGGATCAGAAAGAGTAAACGATTGTAATAACAATCGTAACTAATGACTAACGATTATCGTTCTGTGTGTTATGGTGAACGATTTCAGGTTGTTTCCAAAAGCTCTTGTTTGCGATCGTTTATCATTAAATGATAATTGTTAAAAATCGCTTCATCTAATAGGACCCTTAGTTGTTTTGTGTAGGCAATGGGGGGGGGGGGGGGGGTGTATTCAAAGACTAAGAAGACTGGGGGAACTATAAAAATGGTGAAAATAAACATTTTAAAATTAGGTTACGTGAAAGGGGCAGAGAAGAGAGAGTTATGTGAATTATGAAATTGCTGGTTCCCTTCCTGTTTAAATTAATTCTGGTTTTAATTCTACACGTTACATGCAGCACTTGGCATTAACAGCACAAGATGACCTATGCTATTCAAAATATGGTGAGTGAACTAGCTAATCAGCTGGACATGGTGTTGAATATGGGTTGGTTAAAGGGAAACTATCAGCAAATGAGAAGTACTGTATATGATATCTCCCTATATCGCACAGGGCGCTGGGCATGAAGGTGAATTTCTTATGTTCATCCTCGACGCTGTATCTGCAATACTGGGAGTTTAAATCATTTTGTTGCACCAGGGACAGGAGTACCGCTCCCAATGCACCAATCTGCCCCTGGCTGCACCGGTGAGCAGACTGGGGGTGGATCGGTGCACTGAGGGTGCACCAAAATGACTTATTAGCATAGGGATTAAACTCCTAATTTCATGAAGATAAATCAAGGCAAATGGGACAAAGAGATACAAAGTGAGGAAATTACTGTAAGCTGGCTCAACGTACAAAAGGAAGGACATAAAGAAGGTTAAACTGCCAAGGTTCAAAGTGAAGAAGACAGTAGGAGGCGAGTGTTTGCTGTAATATACAGCCGGCACCCGCTGCATATGGACTTTAGCTTCTACATCTGCTCTATATGCAGTGACTGTCTGTCCAGCCGCCATAAAACATGTACGTGCAGTCACTAAGGGGTTAATAAATAATTACTTTTTTTAAGTATGACATTAATAAGTGCTGTACCATCTGAGTTTATGAATGTGAGAGTTTTATTACATAGCAGTACAAGTCTCCTACCACAACAACTAATTTCCTTGAGTTTGTGTCTCGAGTACATGTGATAGAAAATCAGCCAATAGCGGTTTAGGAGAGTCGAAAAGCTGTAATAAATAAAAACACCCTGGTAAAGCAGATACTGAGCCTCTAATGAGCGTTTTCCGACCATGACACAGCAGAACGCCATTGCACAAAACAGCACAGGGCAAATTAGGCCTATTGGGGCTCATTTAGGGTCTATTTTATCACAAGGTGCCATATAATAAAGCACAGGATGAAACAAGGTAATGTTTGGTACATTCACTGGTGATTTATCACCACGCAGCAGGTGATGGAGGCCACTGCTGTAGGAAGGCGGCAGTGCTGAGATGGGGATAACTGCAGAGATCAGTCATCACCACAGAGAGCACTGAACCAAATCACTGTATGTATCTGTATGATATCATTGCTCAGGTAGCTAAGGGTGCAATCTTGTTAATACCATAATAGTTACCAAAAGAGTACAATTAATATAACAATGTCCTCTACGTACACGAATATAATTGCTATAATACTGCCTCCTATGTACAAGACTATAACTACTAGAATACTGTCCTCTTTGTACAAGAATATAACTACTAGAATACTGCCCTCAATGTACAAGAATATATTTACTGTAATACTGCCTCCTATGTACAAGACTATAACTACTAGAATACTGGCTTCTTTGTACAAGAATATAAGTACTAGAATACTGCCCTCAATGTACAAGAATATATTTACTATAATTCAAGTCCAGTAGGAAAAAGAGCTAGCACTCACCATTTGCTGAAAACATAGTCCATTTTATTCAGGGTTCACTTCAGCATGTGTACAGGGGAGGGAGGTGAAGGCAGGTGCGTCGAGGCACTGATGCACCTGCCTTCACCCCCCTCCCTGTACACATGCTGAAGTGAACCCTGAATAAAATGGACTATGTTTTCAGGAAATGGTGAGTGCTAGCTCTTTTTCCTACTGGACTGGAATTGCTATACCTTGCTTTAGCTATATGCACCAACTACTGTAGCTGTATTTTTTGCCTCCACGTCCTCTATCTACAGTCCTAACTCGTATAGTCTTTGAAGCCATATATGAACTTTGGTGCTCACTCTCATTTTTACTGAATTGTTTATATTTACTACAATACTGCCTCCTTTGTACAAGAATATAACTACTATAATGTGTAATGGGTAGACAAAGACAGCACTCACCCGGTATCTTCAATCAGCTCACTTTATTCCATAAACCGCGGATAGCAGGGAGGGAGAGGTAAGGACGCGCACTGGGACAGCCGTTTCGGGGACACGCCCCCTTTGTCGACCAGGTGATGACGTCATGTGAGACGTTTGGTCACGTGCACGTTACTTGTATATAGAGCACACCTCCTCTCACATGACGTCATCACCTGGTCGACTGGTCGACAAAGGGGGCGTGTCCCCGAAACGGCCGTCCCAGTGCGCGTCCTTACCTCTCCCTCCCTGCTATCCACGGTTTATGGAATAAAGTGAGCTGATTGAAGATCCCGGGTGAGTGCTGTCTTTGTCTACCCATTACACAGTGTACCCCTGCTCTATCGTCTTGCACCCCCGGTGCTCAGCCGAAAATACCGCGGTGTATCCTGCATCCTCATACCCGTGGATCCATAGACACTGGATTATTGATTGGTGGTGCGGGTCAGCTGTATCTTCTCCTTGCATAACTACTATAATACTGTCCCCTATGTACAAGAATATAACTACCAGAATACTGCTCTCAATGTACAAGAATATAACTTCTATAATACTGCCTCCTATGTACAAGAATATATCTACTATAATACTGCCCCCTATGTACAATTCTATAACTACCATATACCGCTCCTACCAGTCACCAGCCTCTGTGGTGTATGGCATGCCACTGCTAAGGCAAGTGACTGGTTGCATATGGGCATGTCATTGCTGCAGTACAACAAAGACTAACAAAGACACCTGTAGTGGGAGTGCTGAGACAGTAGTGGATTTTTCAGACGAATGATCTTTTCACAATTTGCTGTCTCTTTAAATATAAAGTTTAATTTTTTTGTTGATGCTGAGGATTGTGAGCTGGGATGCAATCAGCTATGTATATGACACATCATTATATCAGATAACATAACTCAGGATCAGACAATAACAATGGTTGGATCCTATTCTCCTGAGCATCTGCGGGAAACATCCTGGGATAAAGAAAAGAACAATTGACATAACAGCCAGACATGCTGTATTTTTTTTTATAGAGAAGACAATGAATCCGTTGTAAACCGTAATCATCACGATCTGGGGATTCATCTTCTCTATGTCCTTGAAGCAGAATGAGCGTAGAATCTGTGATATCTGATAACTGTGATAGTGAAGGTGGTGGTGGTGGGTGTGTGTGTGTGTGGGGGGGGGGGGGGGGGTTATGGCAAAAAACACTATAGTGGCCCCTAGTGGTAAAAGCTATCCGGAATCCCAGGACAGGAGGGCTGGAGCTTGTCCTCTTTGTGTGGATATACTTAGTGTCATTTGATGTGCCTTCACGTACCGATTCGTCATTAATGGTAGTAAGAGTACACTACCTGAGTCACTCCGGCAGTCACTGAGCCCTTTATCATAAAAGTGGCCCCAAGGCAACATATTTATTAAACTCCATAACTCCCTTAGTCACTGACTAAAAGCTGCACAAAAATGGATCAAAGAAAACTCGACATTTGCATCAGATATTAGGAACGTAGCATCAACTGCCATCTGCAATTAACATTATATCTGTATTACGCTCCAAACAATCTATCCCTGCACGCTCCTCATCCAGATAATATGCAAATCGCTAAGGTCATGCATATTGATAACTGCCTCATTTCAATATATGTTGCTGGCAGAGTCACCCTGCTGTGCACAGAGGCCACAGGCCCATGTATGCTAAGCAGTTTTACTGGCTATAGCTAGGGCTGATCTATAGGAAGAGTTCAACAAGTGGAGATTTGACTGATCTACAGAAGACCAGTCACCAAACACACCATGCACAGGAACTAAAGGTCTGCCATTATATTGAGTAACTGTGTAAACCATATGCTTTATCTGTGTCATGTGTCACTTTTATTCAGGGACACTTCATCCATGAGGCCACATGAAGTGAGTTGCCTCAGATGGCACCCCCCAGAGGTCAGCAGCATAGGAACTGTGCCCAGCCCTGTAAATGTATTAAATGTATGCGCTCCTAATCAAGAGCGCATACAGTTATATACAGGTCTGTAATTGACAGAGCAAGGGGTCATTGGCTCCCTGCCCTGCCAATCATTCTTCTAACCGCAGGCACATTACACCTCTGGCCACAAGAGCCGCTCCCTCATGCACTTGCAGTTCAGGAAGAGGAGGCGCTGGTGGTCTGCAGTGCTACAAGCTGAGTATAGTTTTTTTCCCCTGTGGATAGCTTTTATTCCCTGTGCATAGGGTGTGGTGTCTCACCATGGATGTTACTAGTTTAAACACCCCTCGCAAAGCCTGTATCTCAAAAGTGAAGTGGTAATGAAGTCATGTATAAGTTTTGCCACTAGATGTCAGTAGTATGTATATTTCTATTACAGATGAGCGAACCTGCCGGATTTCTGATTTGTACGAACCAGAAATCCGGCAGGTTCGCTCATCTCTAGTTTCTATATGTATGTTGCACAGCTGTAGTGAACTAAGGGTTATTGTTTGTGATCTGCACATCAATGAGAGCTGTTCTTCTCTTCTACCTATCCTTATCTTTCTTTCACCTTGCACTCTCTTCTCCACCACTCACAGAGGTTGTTACATACACCCTTTAGGAAGTTGTCACATGGGGAGAGAAAATGTACACCCACACTTAGTGAGTTCTCACCTGTTTCTCAGAGGAGCAAGACACAAAGATCAGGCATCCCTGCTGAGTTAGCAAGGGACCTGACTCTGCCAGGTACCCCGACTGGGACAGACCAGCTGTAGTGTACAGACGCTCATGGAAGAGACAGAGGCTCTTCTTTCTGAAGCAACACTTCTACCGAAGATGCAGTGCCAAACACCTACAGAGGGGACAAGTCAGAGATCACCCCAACCCACACCGTGAACATCTCTAAAGGTGCAGGACAGTATCCTAAGGCAGAGAATCTGATCCGGATAGAGCAAAACAGCTAAGAGCCTACGTACACTATCTCGCAGCAGGTGAAACCAGATAACTTTGGACACCTTGATTAACTCAGGTAACTAGGTCTGGGGCTTGTGTCATCCCGTCATCCTGATAGGACAGGTAACTCGACACTGCAGGGCAAAAGGTGTTATAGCAACAAAGGTCGAAACACGGGCACAAGTATTCTTCTTCTTTCAAGTATTCTTCACAAGTATTCTTCTTTTTCTTAAGTTCCGGCAGAGCACAGTACAACATTGGGTTGGGACTTTCAAGACCTACTCCTCTCTACTACTCTGAACTCTCTACTCTTCTCAGCACGCAACTAAGTCAGCACTGCTATGCAACTCTACTCTTTACCTTGACAGCTCTCAGTGCAGATCTAGTGAAGTCAAGTCTGTATCAGTCAAGTATTATTTACCTGTATCACAGAAGATTCTTAAGTAAAAAGGAAGTTTATTTATTCTATTGGGACTCATTGATCATTGCACCAGCACCTACACACAAGCCACACCATCCTTGGGTCATCTCCACTTTCTTTGGCTGATGGTACCCACAGTTCGGGTGGGTCATAACTCTACTCCCGACCACTGTGATAAGCACCCAAGGGACCCATTACAACCCTGCAGGTCACCGACCATTGGTGAAAGGGTATAGCCAGCCACTAAAACTAAAAGCAGGTGTGCCTTCATACCTGAGTGCTGAGTCAGCACTGGCGTCACGACAACCTACCACCTGGCTGAGCTATACTCCACCGACCAGCCACCACAATAGTGGAGTCACACAGTACCATCTAGCAAGTGACGGGTCGCAGCTGCAACACCACACTAGCAGCCACCACCACAAGGGGATAAGTTAATTTTGCTTGGACAACCTCTTTAACCACTGTACAGATGCATGGAGGGGGCCTAACTACAATATAAAGGCACAAAGGGGGGGGTCTAACTACAATACAGAAGCACAGAGAGGCCCAAACTACTATTTAGTAGCCCAGAGAGGCCTTAATACTACATGGGAGCACAGAGGGGACCTAGCTATTTATTTACATTAGACGTTTCCATGGTGCAGTTGGAAATTATGTGCTGTTCACATGTTCTTCTACCGCTCATGTTCTACATGATAAATTTAGTAATGAGCCATTGCTGCTCTGTGCCTGTCCTCTTTAATACATGGAAGGCCTCGAGTTGATCTGTCCATCATTCAACCACAGTTATGACTTTCATTCCCATCCTCTGTATTGGAGACTTATGGATGACAATCTGTGTAAATATGATAGCTTATAATTAGGGATGAGCAAACTGAACTGTAACGAACCAGATTCATTACGGACTTTGCAAAAAGTGAGAGAGTTCGTAACGAATCTGGTTAAAATAACATTAACAAATAAAATAAAATAAAAGAAAGTGATGCAAATCCCTCCTGGAATGCATCTGGGAAAGCAGGGAAACAGCATTACAGAAATCGGCATTACGGGGTTAGCGATCCCCGACAATAATGCTGATGCCTCTAATGGTTAATATTTAATTAATAGAACAAATTTTCATTCTAAAAAAAACATTTTCGTTGTTCAATTGCATAATTAAAAGGAATCCATGCTTCTGCAAATAATTAAATAATTAAATATACTGTTAATTAAAAAACAATATATATAAATAAATGTGTGTTATGTAATATTTAATTGAAAAAGCATTGATTCGTTTTAATTATGTTATTGTACAAGGAAAATAACCTTCTTAGAACGAATATCTGCTTTATTGATTAAATATTAACTATTTAATGGAGTTATATAAATGCACGGGTCGGGTGCAGTGCACCCGGTCCATGGAGTTTAAAGGGTTAAGTAGTGATGCAGTAGCATCACTACTAACCCTCTGTGGCTGTGAAGTAAGGAGGGGTGCATAGCGCACCCCTCCTTACAGTACAGGAGCAGGGAATCCCTTAATTAAGTGGGGATTCCCTGTCCTACGGGGTTTCCCACGGAGAAGCAGAAAGCGGTCTGCTTCTCAGCGGGAAATTTAAAATCCCCTGCACAGAAGTTACAGTCTGGTTCCCAGGGGCTTAAGTACTTGGGAGCCAGACTGTAACTCCCATGCCCATGCTGGAGGTCACCCAGCTTTCCCACTATCCTGTAAGGTTAACCCTAACAGGACCTGGGAAAGTTGGGTGACCTCCAGCATAGGCATGGGAGTTACAGTCTGGCTCCCAAGGACTTAACCCCCTGGGAGCCAGACTGTTCTGGCACTGCACCTTCACCAGCAAGGAAGGGGGTTAAGTGTCCCCTCCCTTGCTGGGGCAGATGCAGTGGATCTCCATGGGGTGGGGGGTGAGGGGGGTGATGGCTGGGGCTTACCTGCAGCTTTGTCTATAGTTGGTAGCAGTCGCGGTATGTCCGGTAAGCCCCACCCCGTGACGATAAGCCCTGCCCCTGTATTGGCCGTGGGGGGCGGGGCTTATCGGGACATTCCGGGACTGCTAGCAACTATGGACACAGCAGCAGGTAAGCCCCAGCCATCACCCCTCCCCCACCACCCCATGCAGATCGCACTGCATCTGCCCCAGCAAGGGAGGGGACACTTAACCCCCTTCCTTGCTGGTGCAGGTGCAGTGCTAGAACAGTCTGGTTCCCAGGGGGTTAAATCCCTGGGAGCCAGACTGTAACTCCCATGCCTATGCTGGAGGTCACCCAGCTTTCCCACCCTCCTGTAAGGGTTGACCTTACAGGACCCTGGGAAAGCTGGGTGACCTCCAGCATAAGCATGGGAGTTACAGTCTGGCTCCCAGGGACTTAACCCCTTACTTGCTGTTTGTTTTTGTTTTTCAGATACCGGCATGCAGAGGATTACCGTCGGATTCGTTTGGACTACATCGATGACCGGCGGACTTTACTGTACAATAAAATGGTCAATGAGGGGTGTGGGGGTGTTTTTATTTGAATAAAAAAAAAAATGTCACTTGTGTCTTGTCTTTATTTCTTTACTATATAGACTTAGTAATGGAAGCCGTCTGATAGACGGAATCCATTACTAAGTCGGGGCCTAGTGTTAGCCGGTATAAAATGGCTAACACTAACCCCCCATTATTACCCCAGTACCCAATGCCACCAGGGGTACTGGGAAGAGCCGGGTGCCAGTGGTCCCGGAGCGTCAAAATTGGCGCTCCTGGATCGGGCAGCAGCTGGCTGGTAAGATTTAGGCTGGGGAGGGCCTAAACCAATGGCTCTTCCCACCCTGGTGTTACCAGGCTGCTGTTGCTTGGTTTTTAACCCGGCTGGTTATGAAAATAGTGGGGACCCTATGCGTTTTTTTAAATTATTTATTTATTTAAAAAAAAAAAAAAAAAAAGTTTTCCTATTTTCATAACCAGCCGGGTTAAAAACCAAGCAACAGCAGCCTGGTAACACCAGGGTGGGAAGAGCCATTGGTTTACGCCCTCCCCAGCCTAAATCTTACCAGCCTGCTAACACCCAATCCAGGAGCGCCAATTTTGACGCTCCGGGACCACTGGCACCCGGCTCTTCCCAGTACCCCTGGTGGCATTGGGTACTGGGGTAATAATGGGGGGTTAGTGTTAGCCATTTTATACCGGCTAACACTAGGCCCCGACTTAGTAATGGATTCCGTCTATTAGACGGCTTCCACTACTAAGTCTATATAGTAAAGAAATAAAGACAAGACACAAGTGAAAATTTTTTTAAATGTGAGCAGTGCTATACAGATATCATAATGCACATAGATTATTGTAATACACCTCGGCTGCTGCAGAACCTCATTACACATCTCAGATGCCGCAGAACCTCATAGGTCTCTTACTTTAAGGAACCAGAATCATCTTTTAGCTGTAAGTGTTGTACTACAAGTTCCAGCATATAGAACAGAGGGGCTGAGAGCTGGATTCTGACATAATAAATGATGAGGCTGTGCACACCAGTGCTACCTGCTCTGCATGAAGTGGCAGCCTGGCTGTCTGGATACAGCAGGACAACTGCAAGTTTACAGCAGAAAAATACTTTTAAAAAACTGCAGCAAATATGAAATATAGAGCAGCTGAAGCTTGTGTGCATGCACTGGTATACACACCAGGGCCGGACTGGGACTTAAAATCAGCCCTGGCAATCAAACCCCAGCAGCCCACATACTATATCATGGTACAGTATATCAATTCTGCTTCATTTAGCCATGTCCCTACTACTCCCTTAAACATGTGAACCCCACCATCAGCGCCTAAAAATAATGCTATAACATGATCTGCTGTGGATTTGATGCGGCATATTTATGTGTTTATTTCAACTGATTAAATCAGAAGCATCAAATCTGCATTGGACTAGGTATGAACGTGCCCTTAAAGGGAACCTGTGGGGTCTATACAAGGTACACAGCTGTAGATCCCAGCATACAGGTCAGGGACTGGACCTTTAGTCCATTGTAAACCTCTATAATCATTCTTTTCATTACCAGCTGAAGTGTCACAGATGTGGAGCCACAGCAGCACCTTCTGCCCCCGTCCCTTCCTGCCCTGACTGATGGACGTATAGGGTGCTGCTGCTGCTGCGGCTGCTGTTGTGAAACTTTAGTTGGAAATGAAAAGGACAATTATAAAAGTTTACACTGGACTAAAGGTCCTGTCAGTGATATCTCCCTCACATCTGTCTGCTGGGATCTACAGCCCTAGACCTGGTATGGACCTCACAGATTCCCTTTATAGGAGAAAAACATGGCCCCCTTCTTCCAGAAACAGCGCCACACTCTTCTTCAGTTTGTGTGAGGTATTGCAGCTCAGTTCCATTGAAGTGAATGGAGCCAATTTGTAATACCACACACAGTCTGAGGACAGGGGTGGTGCTGTTTTTGGACAAAAGTTACTATATTATGTCTGCACTCCATATAATGGCGGTATAAGTAGTGAGGTTTTAATTATTAAAATGTGTCTGGTTGTGAACTCATGTGTAATCAAAGCTACATAATAAGCTTCTAGATAGATATTTCCTACTGGCTATCTATCTCCTATCTATCTATCTATCTATCTATCTATCTATCTATTTATCTATCTATCTATCTCCTATCTATCTATCTATCTATCTATCTATCTCCTATCTATTTATCTATCTATTTATCTATCTATCTATCTCCTATCTATCTATCTATCTCCTATCTATCTATCTATCTATCTATCTATCTATCTATCTATCTATCTATCTTCTATCCTATCTATCTATCTATCTAATATCTATCTATCTAATATCTATCTATCTATCTATCTATCTATCTATCTATCTATCTATCTATCTATCTATCTATCTATCTATCTCCTATCTATCTATCTACTTATCTATCTCCTATCTATCTATCTATCTATCTCCTATCTATCTATCTCCTATCTATTTATCTATCTATTTATCTATCTATCTATCTCCTATCTATCTATCTATCTATCTATCTATCTCCTATCTATCTATCTATCTATCTATCTATCTAATATCTATCTATCTAATATCTATCTATCTATCTATCTATCTATCTATCTATCTATCTATCTATCTCCTATCTATCTATCTACTTATCTATCTCCTATCTATCTAGCTATCTAGAACTTTCTGTACATGATTATACAGTCATAGTTAATAATACCTGTAAGCAAATATCACCACACTGTACACGTTACTGCCATACTGTTACTAAGCAAACCCACCAATATTGCCAATACTACCAGTATATAAGTAATAAATAATACCACCACACCATGAGCACGGCCATTATCACCACATAATGACTAATACCGCCACACTGTGACTAATACCGCTATACTGTGACTGAATACAATCCACTATATAAAACACTAATATTGCCAATAATACCAGAATACACAGGACGAGTAATACCATCACACCATGCCCACTACCCTCAGCATACGGTGACTGGATAATACCACTATACCATCACACCATGCCCACTACTCTCAGCATACAGTGACTGGATAATACCACTATACCATCACACCATGCCCACTACCCTCAGCATACGGTGACTGTATAATACAACTATACTGGCACCAAATAACAGCCACTATATAAAGACCAATATTCTCCCAAAGCAGTGACCAGAGAACACAGGGGTCACACTCTGTCCCTCCAGCTGTTACATCACTACAAATCCCATCATGACTGGACAGCTTAAGCATGACGGGAATTGTAGTTTTGCAACATCTGGAGGGACGTAGTTTGACACCCTGATACTGAGGTAGATCCCAGCTGTATAAAGGTTCTGCAGACCTTATAAGTGATTATATTGCAGTTACATTCTGTCACTCACAGTAGGCGTCTTCTCTGCATGAAGAGACGTTCACTTTTCCTTTTCTTCTCCATCTGGCTCCGACCATCATGAAGGCTTCTCTGGCCATGACTCCTCTCCACGGGATCTGCCAGACAGACATATTAGGCTTCATGCTCCAGCAACATCTTCATCTATACATCCTCATCTATACATCCCTCCATATAGAATAGCCTCCCCTCCCCCACTGCACATCTCTCCATATAGAATAGCCCCCCGTGCATCCCCCAATATAGAATAGCCCCCTGCTGTACATCCCCCCATATACAATAGCCCCCCGTGCATCCCCCAATATAGAATAGCCCCCCTGCTGTGCATCCCCCAATATAGAATAGCCCCCCTGCACCCCCCAATATAGAATAGCCCCCCTGCATCCCCCAATATAGAATAGCCCCCCCTGCATCCCCCCAATATAGAATAGCCCCCCTGCATCCCCCCAATATAGAATAGCCCCCCTGTGCATCCCCCAATATAGAATAGCCCCCCTGTGCATCCCCCAATATAGAATAGCCCCCCTGAATATCCCCCCATATAGAATAGCCCCCTGAACATCCCCTTATATAGAATAGCCCCCCATGAATCCCCCCATATAGAATAGCCCCCCCCAGTGCATCCCCCATATAGAATAGCCCCCCCCCTGCATCCCCCATAATGGAATAGCCCCCAGTGCATCCCCCCATATAGAATAGCCCCCTGAACATCCCCTTATATAGAATAGCCCCCCATGAATCCCCCCATATAGAATAGCCCCCCCCCAGTGCATCCCCCATATAGAATAGCCCCCCCCCTGCATCCCCCCATAGTGGAATAGCCCCCAGTGCATCCCCCCAATATAGAATAGCCCCCCCCATGCATCCCCCAATATAGAATAGCCCCCCCGCATCCCCCCATATAGAATAGCCCCCCCTGTGCAATCCCCCCATATACAATAGCCCCCCGTGCATCCCCCATAATGGAATAGCCCCCAGTGCATCCCCCCAATATAGAATAGCCCCCCCTGCATCCCCCATAATGGAATAGCCCCCAGTGCATCCTCCCAATATAGAATAGCCCCCCCCCCCCGCATCCCCCATAATGGAATAGCCCCCCTGCACCCCCCAATATAGAATAGCCCCCCTGCATCCCCCAATATAGAATAGCCCCCCCTGCATCCCCCAATATAGAATAGCCCCCCTGTGCATCCCCCAATATAGAATAGCCCCCCTGTGCATCCCCCAATATAGAATAGACCCCCTGTGCATCCCCCAATATAGAATAGCCCCCCTGTGCATCCCCCAATATAGAATAGCCCCCCTGAATATCCCCCCATATAGAATAGCCCCCTGAATATCCCCCATATAGAATAGCCCCCTGAATATCCCCCATATAGAATAGCCCCCTGAATATCCCCCATATAGAATAGCCCCCTGAATATCCCCCCATATAGAATAGCCCCCTGAATATCCCCCATATAGAATAGCCCCCTGAATATCCCCCATATAGAATAGCCCCCCTGAATATCCCCCAATATAGAATAGCCCCCTGAACATCCCCTTATATAGAATAGCCCCCCATGAATCCCCCCATATAGAATAGCCCCCCCCCCCAGTGCATCCCCCATATAGAATAGCCCCCCCCTGCATCCCCCCACAATGGAATAGCCCCCAGTGCATCCCCCCATATAGAATAGCCCCCCCCTGCATCCCCCCATAGTGGAATAGCCCCCAGTGCATCCCCCCATATAGAATAGCCCCCCCTGCATCCCCCCATAGTGGAATAGCCCCCAGTGCATCCCCCCATATAGAATAGCCCCCCCTGCATCCCCCCATAGTGGAATAGCCCCCAGTGCATCCCCCCAATATAGAATAGCCCCCCCATGCATCCTCCAATATAGAATAGCCCCCCCCGCATCCCCCCATATAGAATAGCCCCCCCTGTGCAATCCCCCCATATACAATAGCCCCCCGTGTGCAATCCCCCCATATACAATAGCCCCCCGTGCATCCCCCCAATATAGAATAGCCCCCCCTGCATCCCCCATAATGGAATAGCCCCCAGTGCATCCCCCCAATATAGAATAGCCCCCCCCTGCATCCCCCATAATGGAATAGCCCCCAGTGCATCCCCCCAATATAGAATAGCCCCCCCTGCATATAGAATAGCCCCCCTGCAAATAGAATAGCCTCCCCTGCAAATAGAATAGCCTCCCCTGCATATAGAATAGCCCCCCTGCATATAGAATAGCCCCCCTGCATATAGAATAGCCCCCCCCTGCATATAGAATAGCCCCCCCTGCATATAGAATAGCCCCCCATATAGAATAGCCCCCCTGCATATAGAATAGCCCCCCTGCATATAGAATATCCCCCTAAATAGAATAGCACCCCTGCATATAGAATAGCCCCCCTGCATATAGAATAGCCCCCCTGCATATAGAATATCCCCCTAAATAGAATAGCCCCCCTGCATATAGAATAGCCCCCCTGCATATAGAATATCCCCCTAAATAGAATAGCCCCCCTGCATATAGAATAGCCCCCCTGCATATAGAATAGCCCCCTATATAGAATAGCCCCCCTGCATATAGATTAGCCCCCCTGCATATAGAATAGCCCCCCCTGCATATAGAATAGCCCCCCTGCATATAGAATAGCCCCCTATATAGAATAGCCCCCCTGCATATAGATTAGCCCCCCTGCATATAGAATAGCCCCCCCTGCATATAGAATAGCCCCCCTGCATATAGAATAGCCCCCCCTGCATATAGAATAGCCCCCCTGCATATAGAATAGCCTCCCCACCACCATGGCCACATGTAAAGGGGTTAAAAAAAACAAAAACACATTCTCACCTGTCACCTCGCTCCCGGCAGCTTCTTCCTCCTAGTCCCGGATCTTTAGTCTGCAGCTCAAGGCGGCGTCGTCTCTCCTGACAGGTCCTCAGCGGCGCGCCAGGGAAGTGACGTCAGCCGCTGGGGTCCTGTCAGAGTTGCCTGCAGACGTGCCTGCACGCGGCACGTCTGCAGCCCCGGGCCGGCCCTGACATCCTCCAGCAAGGAAGACTGGCCGGCCACAGGAGTGACTGGCAGGGCCGGGGGCCAATGGCTCCCTGGCTCTGTCAGTCAGAGCGCGGCCGCTGCAAACTGTGAGCGTTCATCTTGAACGCTCACAGTTAAAGGGCCGGCGCGCCGGCCCTCTGCAGAAGCTGAATGAATAGCGCAGCGGCCGGCTGTGCTATTCTTGCAGCTACTGCTGAGGGCCGGCGCACATGGGGGCCAGGACCAGCGGCCCCCGGATTGGTAATACTGGCAGCCCAGCGGGCATTTGCCCGCTTTGCCAGATTACCAATCCGGGCCTGATACACACTGTACATATGAGGTCTCTGCCATGATGAAGGGTCTGTGTACAAATCAGGGGAGCAGTGAGGGAAGTGCTGGAGATCTTCTAAGAGGTTCAGGACAGGACTTACAGATTGTTATGGTCCTAAGCCTGTGTTTTCTGCCTGACCTGTAAGAACTGAGCAGCCTGTTGCTATGGACAGACTCTCCCCTTACTGTTTTATCCCCCGACTCGACTGCTGAGAACATGTTATAGGAGTCAGGACACAGTAACTGCATGAGAGAAGCAGAGCCCTTCTATACAACTAGGAGGAAGGGAGGGGGTTAACCCTTGGATGACACTGACAACAAAGAACAGTAGTGCAGAGCAGCTGTATCTCTACTGCCCGGCTTTCCTGCTCTCTGCATGACTTATCTCCTGGTTGCCCTGTAACATAGATGAGTGTCAGGGATTACACTCACCTTAGCTTTTAAAGGGGTAGTCCACCAAAAAATTTTTTCTTTCAAATCAACTGGTGCCATGAAGTGCCAGAGATTTGTAATTCACTTCTATTAAAAAATCTTAAGTCTTCCAGTACTTATCAGCTGCTGTGTGTCCAGCAGGAAGTGGTGTTTTCTTTCCTGTCTGACAAAGTGCTCTCTGTTGCCTCCTTTGTCCATGTCAGGAACTGTCCAGAGCAGTAGCAAATCCCCATAGAAAACCTCTCCTGCTCTCCAGACTAGAAATAATACAACTTCCTGTTGGGCATACAGCAGCTGATAAGTACTGGAAGGCTTGAGATTTTTTAATAGAAGTAAATTACAAATCTCTGGCACTTCATGGCAGCAGTTGATTTGAAAGAAAATTTTTTTTGGTGAACTACCCCTTTAACTTTGCCCACCAGTGCTGCATGCCAGGAACAGATCGATAGCCTGTATGAGCAGCTGTCCGCTCTCAGAATACTGCCCCCTGCAGGCGGGGAGGAGCCTTGTCTGAGGCAAAACGCTATCTGCTTCTCTGCCACAGATTACACAGATGTCAGACACCGCTTGGGGAGGAAGCTGAGACAGAGCACAGGGACACAGCACTGTTAGGAGGTCTGGGCTGCAAATGACAGCAGCAGGGAAGATTCTGCCGCCCCTGCAGGCTCCCAAAATCTGCCGCCTGAGGCGGCATCCTCATTCTGCCTCATGGCAGAACCGGGCCTGACTGCATCTGCCCCAGCAAGGGAGGGGACACTTAACCCCCTTCCTTGCTGGTGAAGGTGCAGTGCCAGAACAGTCTGGTTCCCAGGGGGTTAAGTCCCTGGGAGCCAGACTGTAACTTCCATGCCTATGCTGGAGGTCACCCAACTTTCCCAGGTCCTGTTAGGGTTAACCTTGTAGGATAGTGGGAAAGCTGATAGTGGGTGACCTCCAGCATGAGCATGGGATTTACAGTCTGGCTCCCAAGGACTTAAGCCCCTGGGAACCAGACTGTAACTTCTGTGCAGGGGATTTTAAATTTCCCGCTGAGAAGCAGACCGCTTTCTGCTTCTCCGTGGGAAACCCCGTAGGACAGGGAATACCCACTTAATTAAGGGATTCCCTGCTCCTGTACTGTAAGGAGGGGTGCGCTATGCACCCCTCCTTACTGTACAGCCACAGAGGGTTAGTAGTGATGCTACTGCATCACTACCTAACCCTTTAACCCCTTAAGGTCAAAGCCTATTTTCTTTTTTGCGCTTTTGCTTATTCCATTTTAAGTTTAAAAGTCCATAGCGTTTGCATTTTTTCACCTATAGACGTATATGAGCGCTTATTTTTTGCGAAACCAATTGTACTTTGCAATGACAGGCATTATTTTTCCATAACATATGCTGCGAAACCGGAAAAAAATCATTTGCGCTGTGAAATTGAAAAAAAAAACGAATTTGTTTTGATTTCGGGGAGTTTTGCATTTACGCCGTCCGTCCTATGGTAAAACTGACTTGTTATGCATGTTCCTCAAGTCGTTACGATTACTATGATATATAACATGTATAACTTATATTGTATCGGATGGCCTGTAAAAAATTCAAACCATTGTTAACAAATATACGTTCCTTAAAATCGCTCCATTCCCAGGCTTATAGCGCTTTTATCCTTTGGTCTATGGGGCTGTGTGAGGTGTCAGTTTTTGCGCCATGATGTGTTCTTTCTATCGGTACCTTGATTGCGCATATACGACTTTTTAATCGTTTTTTATTACATTTTTTCTGGATTTGATGCGACCAAAAATGCGCAATTTTGCACTTTGGAATTTTTTTGCGCTGACGCCGTTTACCGTGCGAGATCAGGAATGTGATTAATTAATAGTTCGGGCGATTACGCGCGCGGCGATACTAAATATGTTTATTTATTTATTTATATTTATAAAATGGGAAAAGGGGGGTGATTTGGACTTTTATTAGGGGAGGGGATTTTTTATTAATAAAAACACTTTTTTACTTTTTTTTTTACTGTAACTAGAAGCCCCCCTGGGGGACTTGTATATAGACAGCACTGATCTCTCATAGAGATCAATGCTGTGTATATACATAGCAAAGATCGATTAGATCGGTCATAGATTACTATGGCCTGCTGCAGGCCATAGCAATCTATTGCCGAGCCGGGATCAGCGTCACTCCGACACTGAGGCCCGGCACGGGCAGAAGAACGGATCTCCCCCCCGCGATCGCATCGCGGGGGGGAGATCCGTCCCACTAGACACCAGGGACGTGCGGCGCAGTGCCTCTAAGTGCCCGCGCCGGCTAATAGAGGCACTGCCCGGCTGCACGTGTCAGCCAGGATCAGCGCCGTTCAGAGCGCGGTCCCGGCGGGACCCCGCTCTGAACACCCCGAGCGGCACCATGACGTATCAGATACGTCATGGGTCGCTAAGGGGTTAAACTCCATGGACCGGGTGCACTGCACCCGACCCGTGCATTTATATAACTCCATTAAATAGTTAATATTTAATTAATAAAGCAGAAATTTGTTCTAAGAAGGTTATTTTCCTTGTACAATAACATAATTAAAACGAATCAATGCTTTTTTCAATTAAATATACTGAAAATAAATAAATAAATATAAATATAAATATATACACACACATTTATATATATATTTATTTAACAGTATATTTAATTGCAAAAGCATGGATTCCTTTTAATTATGCTATTGAACAACGAAAATGTTTTTTTTAGAACGAAAATTTGTTTTAATAATTAAATATTAACTATTAAAGGGTGCGGCAAATGCCAGCAAAATTTTTTTTCACTATTTTTGCTCTTTGATTTTTTCCACTTTTTTCATTGTAATAGCAACTGCAACTACACGAAACTATACCCTATGACACTCCCACTATTGTAGCTGCAATTATTCAGACGTTTTGGGTTCTGTTCGGACGAAGTCAAACTTCAGGAGAGTTCGCCGGATCGAACCAAACTTTTCAAAAGTTCGCTCATCCCTACTTATAATGTTAATGATGGCGGGGCTCCAGCTAGTGCTGCCATCCAAGGTATTATAATAATGCTGGCTGACCTCAAACTTTATCATACACCATACTGTGATATCTGGGAAAATTACTACTCATCTAGGGCAAGAAGTATGCTTGGACTTTAGGTTTCTGTAATGCTTAAAGAAGCAGTTCACAAAAAACTTTTACTTCCCCCCCGGGTATCCGCTGGCATGTATACTCACCACAGCTGATCGGTGTCCCGCGGCTCAGCTTCGTTCTGGTTACGCAGCGCCATTCAAATCAAAGCATGCTCACATTTGCCTCTGCAGTGACTCCTCTTCTCTGCCTTTTATTTAAACGCCGGAAGTCACGTGCTTTCATAGAGAATGCATGGAAGCGTGTGAGATCCAGCGTATAATGACAAAGCAGAGAAGAGGAGTCACAGCAGAAGCGGATGTGAGCGTGCACCAGATTTGAACGGCGCCGTGGGACCGGAACGAAGCCGCGCTGTGGGACACCGATCAGCGCCGGTGAGTATACGTGCCAGCGATAACAAGTGTACCAATATACACTTATTATGGGAAATATAAAATGCACATAAAATGCTTCTTCCCTGCACTTACTACTGCATCAAAGCTTCACTTCCTGGATAACATGGTGATGTCACTTCCTGGATAAAATGGTGATGTCACGACCTGACTCCCAGAGCTGTGTGGGCTGTGGCTGCTGGAGAGGATGATGGCAGAGGGATGCTCAGGGTCCCTCCAGTGCCCTGTGTCCCTCAGTGTCCCCCTGCCATTATCCTCTCCAGCAACCACAGCCTGCACAGCTCTGGGAGTCGGGTCGTGACATCACCATTTTATCCAGGAAGAAAAGCCTTGATGCAGTAGTAAGTGCAGGGAAAAAAGCACTTCATGTGCATTTCCTATAATAAGTGTATATTGGTGATTTGTATAACTTTGGAGGGGGGGCAATACAATACTTTCTTAAAGATTTTGGTCTGACTTCTCCAATGAGTAAGGCTATATAGGAAAATTGGTATATCCCTTTAATTGTGCATCTGTATTAAAGGTGTATTTAAGGAGAAGGAAAAGGTTATCTGTGTGTGTGTGTGTGGGGGGGGGTATTTTTATCACAATCATCATGTGTTGTCAAAACCAAGCCTTAAAGGGGTTATCCAGTGCTACAAAAACATGGCCACTTTCTTCCAGAGACAGTCCCACTCTTGTCTCCAGTTTGGGAGGGGTTTTGCTGCTTAGTTCCATTGAAGTGAATGGAGCCTAAGAGGTATCCCAGTTTTCCAGGCGGTCCTCCGGCTGTATTCACCCTCTTCACGGAGCGGGCAGACAGCGGCAGTCAGAAGCCGAGAGTTCAGGTTCATATGAACCCGAACCACGACAGGTTCGCTCATCTCTATACAGTACTTGTCCCCCATCTCAAAACTTATATATCTAAAACCCCAGAGATGTGGAAGGTAATACCTTTCCTGCTCCCTGGATACTCCCTTTAGGGTGCCTTCACACGTAACGACTCGCAGAGCAAATCTCGCTGCGAGTTTTGCATCGAGACCTGCTACGAGCCGAGGTCCTGGCAGGTCCAAGTAACTACATACTCACAGCGGTCTGTAAGACTGCTGCGAGTATGTAATACAGCCTCCCCCTTAACCCCTTAATCCGCTCCCGCCCGGCTCCCGCACCGCAGCATATATACATTGAAGACCAAAAAACTTTTTGCTGAAAAAACTCAAAAAAGTACAAAAATGCACTCTAAAAAACTCATAGATGTAAAAAATACATACATTACACCAAAAAATCTTAATACATATCTTCATCTGAGTCAACTCACCAATTTTTATAAATGATTAATAAAGTTTATTAAAACAATTATTTTAAAGAACATGATTATAGAGCAACAATTTCATAAAATAATTTTATACAGAAAGGAGGACAACACAAGACTGACAACACATCAAAAGGAAAGGGAAGCCGCATGCATGAGTTATTAAGAGAATAGAGAACATGCTTTGACCAGCGAATCATATATATCACAAAGTGCTGTATGCATCGTGCAATAGACAAAAATAACAAAGGCAAAGCATGCACAAAGAATAGGACAATTGTTACAAAGTCAAATTTCTTGAGGTGAAAAGATAGAGAAGTAAAGTGCGGAGTGCTTAAGTTTCAGCTGATAATCACCTCAGAAAAAAAGAATCAAATAAATAACCAAAATGAAGAACATCATGCACATGAGCCGTGTAGCTCCCTTACCCACATGAACACCCCAACGCACGTTTCGGTACGTCCTTCGTCAGGAAGCTGCACGGGGTCCAGGCGTCCTGCTCTGCTGCCCAGCCAATCAGTGTGTTGCCCAGCAGCAGCTACTGATTAGCTGGGTGGCAGAGCAGGACGCCGGGACCCCATGTAGCAGGAGACAGGTAATGAACTGTATATACTCTGCGGAGCGGGAGCGGATGAAAGGGTTAAGGGGGCGGCTGCATTACATTTTCGCAGCGGTCTTTCATACCGCTGTGAGTATGTAGTTATTTGGACCTGCCTGGACCTCGGCTCGTAGTGGGTTTCGCTGCAAAACTTTCAGCGAGATTTGCGCTGCGAGTCGTTACGTGTGAAGGCACCCTTAATCTAACATATAGTCTGATCCTGTATCAAGTTAGCAGTCTTTTGCTGTCTAGAGTTTAGATTCTCAGGTGTGGGGCCCTCCCACCATCAGCCGCTTATAATATTATTCACAATTGACAATTAGTATTATGCAATTACACATTTAATGCTCTGGATGTTTTTCTTCTGATTTTTGGCAACTTTTTGGATTGCTCCGAACCATCTGTAATCAGGAGGATGAGAGAAACATGAGTCACAGAACAAGTAGAAGCATCTGTGATCAAGAAAAATATTCCCTGTAATACAGAACAAACTAGTACTTATTTGTCTATCTGTCATATCTATTTATTACAGTGCCTTACCTACAATGCTTTTTACTTTGTGCCATTTATTTCTCACTTCAGGTGCGTGTTTAGGTCAGGTGTGTGCTGGGAATCTGTTAGCCCCCGGGCCTTACCTGAGGTGCTGACAGTATGCTGTTGCTAGCAGTCCCCTAGTAAGCATCGTACCTTTTGGTAATTTATCCATGGAGTAGATTATGCACAATCTCAGGTCTTCTACTGTAATGAAGAGTCAAAGAGGAGTTGTGGCTCAGCGTTTGTGCTGCGCTCTGGCAAGCATTACCACTCCTTCCTCTTCATGAATAGTCAATGCTGACCAGCCTCCTGCTTACTCACCTGCCAGCAATATTTTCCAAGAGAGGAAATCAGATATCTGCAATCAGATATAGTTGAACCACCTAAGTACTTAATCTAATTTCATTTCCATTGAGACTTGAACCAAAGCAAAACCTGCTGCAGGTCTCTGGACAGATGACTTACCCCTAGACCACAGCTGCAACACAGGTTAGGTGGTTCAATTATATCTGATTGCAGATTGAAGAGGAATGAGTGGTGATGTGTGCCATTGTGCACTACAAACTCTGAGCCACAACACCTCTTTGATTCTTCATTACAGTAGAAGACCCGCATAATCCACGCCTAAAACAAATTACTAAAAGGCACCATGCTCACAAGGGGACTGCCAACTACAGCACACTGTCAGCATCTCAGATAGGGCCCGGGTGCTGACAGATTCCCTTAAAAAGCTATGGACACCTTCTATTCGTTCTTATTTTTGAGCAAAAAACATCCATAGATCTTTACTGAAAAATCGGCTTCACTTACTTTCTAGAAATCTATGCAGCTGTCGTATAGGCTATATTTTCTCTTTTAGGCTGGGTTCACACTACGTATATTTCAGTCAGTATTGTGGTCCTCATATTGCAACCAAAACCAGGAGTGGATTAAAAACACGGAAAGGCTCTGTTCACACAATGTTGAAATTGTTACGGAAAAAAATCATTTGCGCCTTCAAATTGAAAAAAAAAACGAATTTGTTTTGATTTCGGGGAGTTTTGCATTTACGCCGTTCGCCCTATGGTAAAACTGACTTGTTATGCATGTTCATCAAGTTGTTACGATTACAACGATATGTAACATGTATAACTTTTATATTATCTGATGGCCTGTAAAAAATTCAAACCATTGTTAACAAATATATGTTCCTTAAAATCGTTCTATTCCCATGCTTATAACGCTTTTATCCTTTGGTCTATGGGGCTGTGTGAGGTGTCATTTTTTGCGCCATGATGTGTTCTTTCTAACGGTACCCTGATTGCACATATACGACTTTTTGATCACTTTTTATTATATTTTTTCTGGATTTAATGCGACCAAAAATGCGCAATTTTGCACTTTGTAATTTTTTTGCGCTGACGCCGTTTACCATGCAAGATCAGGAATGTGATTAATTAATAGTTCGGGCGATTACGTGCGCGGCAATATCAAATATGTTTATTTGTTTGTTTATTTATTAATTTATATTTATAAAATGGGAAAAGGGGGGTGATTTGGACTTTTATTAGGGGAGGGGATTTTTTATTAATAAAAACACTTTTTTTTTTTACATCAACTAGAAGTCCCCCTGGGGGACTTGTATATCCACAGCAATGATCTCTCATAGAGATCAATGCTGTGTATATACACAGCAAAGATCGATTAGATCGGTCATAGATTGCTATGGCCTGCTGCAGGCCATAGCAATCTATTGCCGAGCCGGGATCAGCGTAATTCCGACGCTGAGTGCCGGCCTGGCCAGAAGAACGGATCTCCCCCCCGCGATCGCATCGCGGGGGGGAGATCCGACCCACTAGACACCAGGGATGTTGTGCATGAAGCACTTCAATGCAGCTGTCAGGTTTGACAGCTGCATTGAAGTGTTTAATTAGCCGGCGCGGCAACGGGACCCGCGTCGGCTAATAGAGGCACTGCCCGGCTGCACATGTCAGCCGGGATCAGCGCCGTTCAGAGCGGGGTACCGGCGGGACCCCGCTCTGAACACCCCCCGCGGCACCATGACGTACCAGGTACGTCATGGGTCGCTAAGGGGTTAAAGCCTAGATATACACCCAAACAGTAAACTGATGCTTGGACCCAGAATACTTGCCAGTGGGAATACCATCTAAACCAAACAAAAAAGTGAAGAAAGAGAATAAATGTAATAATAATACTATTAATAATAAGAAAAGAGAAAGAGGAGAAGGAATAGGGCTCGAACCTCACAGCATCTCAGCGTACACATATCTGTGCTCTGCCTCAACGCAGAGTATCCAGAAAGCCAGAAGCTTCACTATAAAGGCAACCCCTTTAAATTTTTGGATGAAACTTAGCTGGGTTGATACAAGTGACATATATGACACTGCAGGAATACTGGTGGTGAATTTCACCATGTAACAATTTTCCAAAAATAGTTTGTCCCCAGTTGTTAAGTGTGTTTTCCTCATTGTTTGTACCCTAAATGAATAGAAAAAAGTTATTGTTCCCTGTAAACTTTGCTTTTGTGGTCAGCACAATGATATTTTGAAATTGATCTATTTTCAGGGTATAAACCCACACACCGTATAAGCAGCGTATTTACTGCTGCGATACGCAGCAAATACGCAGCAAACACGCAGCAAATACGCAGCAGATTAGACCTAAATAACTGAACACAGCATCAAATCTGTACCAACAAATCTGCTGCGTATTTGCTGCGTATTTGTTGCGTATCTGCTGTGTATACGGTGTGTGGGTTTGTACCCTTAAGGATATTTGCCATAGTTCAAGATACTTAAGAAGCTTCTAGAATTGTGAGAACTATCAACAAGTTTCTAGAACTGTCCAGATCTAGAACTCTCTGGGACTGGTAGCTGTGTAACTACAGTTATATAGGGCCACTATAGCCCTTCCTGAGAGACATGATCTAATTGATTGGGATTGCATAGTAAGTGGGCAACAGCCATCACCGACAAAGGGGAATTGACCTAGACAGACAGGTGTGAATTCATTCTCTATTCAGATCTACGACAGTATTCACACTTCACCCCACACTCATTACAGGAGGAGCTTAGGAAGGACCACTACTTTCAAATGTATATCTTGTGTGTTACTCTGCTACCGGTGATCAGTCTTGCTCTGCTAAATCCTCAGTACACTCTTGTACTTTGATACTGCATGGAATAAAGATTGACCATTTTTATTTGCAGTTTGGAGAGACATCCTTTTTCCTTACAGTACACAGCAACTTAGTCAATTTAGATGGCATCAAGAGGTTGCATACATCCAGCAGACGCATTTTGCTATGTATGTGGCCGGTCTATTCGAGGCTATAGGTATCACCTGTAACCCGAATGAGTGACGTCTTTTCATAGACAGCTCATGCAAGAGACTCAAAGCCGTGCTTCTTCACAATGGGAACAAGTATCCATCTCTTCCTGTAGCTCACTTGGTGCACCTGAAAGAGGAATACACCAGTGTCAAGATGTTGCTAGGTGCCTTGAAGTATGATGAGTATGGCTGGGAAGTTATTGGAGATTTCAAAATGGTGTAATTCCTGATGGGCCTCCAAGGTGGTTTTACTAAGTATCCTTGCTTTTTTTTGCCTTTGGGACAGCCGGAATACTAAAGCACACTACCACAGGCGGGACTGGCCTCATCGGACAGAGTTCACTGTGGGGAAGAACAATGTAAAGTAGGAGCCACTGGTGGACCCACACAAGATACTGATGCCACCACTACACATCAAATTGGGGCTCATAAAATAATTTGTCAGGGCTCTAGATAAGGAATGGATAGCTTTCAATTACCTCCAAGATCTTTTCCCTAAGCTGTCTGAAGCAAAGATCAAAGGTGGTGTCTTTGTCAGACCACAAATCAAGAAGATCATAGAGTACAGTAAATTTCCCAAGAAGCTGAATAGGAAGGAGAGAGCAGCTTGGAACAGTTTTGTCACAGTGGTTCGCGGCTTCCTAGGCAATCATAAAGATGAAAACTATGTACAACTGGTCCAGACTCTGATAAAGAACTATGCTGCAATGGGCTGCAGGATGTCACTCAAAATCCATAAATAAAACAGACCTCCCTCCAACCAGGCTGTGTTCGGGGGCAGATCCAAAAGAGATGCACAAAACGTAATTATTTAAAATTTATTAGTAATATAAAAATTCAAGGCGACACAACGCATTTCTAAACTGGTCTGTCAGATCGTGTCATCCAAACCGTGGTGTCGTCATGAATTTTTATATTTCTAATAAATTTTAAATAGTTAAGTTTTTTGCATCTCCTCTGGATCTGCGTCCAAACACACCCTGGTTGGAGGGAGGTCTGTTTTATTGCTATCCATCTTGTATGGTTTACCTGGGAGCGGCAGCTATCCTTCCCATGCGGTGGTTGAGTGTTGTGCCTCCTCTTGCACAACCCCACAAAGGTGAGAGTTTTTCATTCATTTCTCTCACCTACCACATATCCTCCTGACCTGTGCTATGGAGCGCTGTTCAAATTTCTTTTACTCAAAGAGCTGATGCAAGGCGAGAGATTCCACCAGGACATTATGAACTTATGAACGCCATTAGCAAGGACAATATAACGAGAACATGATGGGCGACTATATTTGGGGATTGATTTGTGAATCTGATTTGCGGTATAGTCATAAATCTCGGAAAAGCACACACTTCTGAACAGTTTTTGGTAATCTGTATAAATTTGCAATGCCTATAGTCTTCTTAGTCTGACTGTATAAATGAGAAGATGCAAAATCGTCTGTTTCCATAATAAAAATTCCTAATTTTTGTTGCCGTGGTCACAAAAGCGAAGTTTATGATGAATGTAAGCAATTTTTAATTTGTTTTAGACATAAGCAATTGAAATATAACATTAAAAACTGGGAACAAAACTTGTGTTACATAGTGTTTCCATTATATAGCCATTATAAAGTACTTTTTTACTATGAATTAATTGTTTTAGCCACTGAGTAACACATAAACAGAGAACATTGGAAGCAGAAAAATGATCCACATGGTCCATCTAGTCCAGTGCTTCTCAATTCCAGTCCTCAGGCCTTACCAACAGGTCATGTTTTGAGGTGATAATACCTGATGCACTGAGTATAATTATATCACCTGTGAAATACTAAGGCTACGTTCACATCAGCGTTTGACCATTCAGCACCATTCCGTCTACCTTTTCCGTTTCGGAGTAAGCAAAACGGAAACTGTCGAATCCGTTAAAATCCCCATAGATTCCCATGATATATTAGTGTGCTCCGTTTGCCCTAATTGTGCATGCAATCCATTCAAGATCCGTTTTTTTGAACGGAAGAAAAAATAGTGTTTGCAGTATTTTTTTTTCCGCTTAAAAAAACGGATCACGAACGGAAAGTGCATTTCTGTTTTTTTTTACATTGTAGTCAATGAGGACGGATCTAAAACGGAAGGTATTTCCGTTCACATCCGTTTTTTTTCATCCGTTTTTGCACCGAGCATGCGCAGAAGCAGCAAGAAACCAAAGAAGAAAAATAAACGTATAGAAAAACGGATGCTGACTGATGCAAACGGATGCAAGCTGATGTACAAAAGTCAGTTTTTTTAAGCCAAAATACAAACGGACCATTAAAAAAGATGAACATTTTGCAATCAGTTTGCATTAGTCTGCTCATCAGTTTATGCTCATCCGTTTAATTAATATAGACGGATCCGTTTGAAAAAAAGAAAAACGCTAGTGTGGCTGAGCCTAAGAAAATCCTCAAAACATAACCTGTTGGTGAGGCCTGAGGACTGGAATTGAGAAGCACTGATCTAGTCAAACCTTATATTATTATTTTTTTTGAGGATAGATATATGTTGAT
Source organism: Dendropsophus ebraccatus (assembly GCF_027789765.1). Classification (NCBI taxonomy): domain Eukaryota; kingdom Metazoa; phylum Chordata; class Amphibia; order Anura; family Hylidae; genus Dendropsophus; species Dendropsophus ebraccatus. The sequence goes on from NC_091457.1 coordinate 97,655,990, forward strand.
CCCAGGCATGGTTAAATTTACTAACTGTGACTTAACACATCTGCTTGAAGTTTGTTCTAAACATCTACTACTTTTTAAGTAAAATACTATTTCCTGGTATTTCCTGTCAATTTTCTAACATTGCCCAAAATCTTTAGGTATTCCTCCATCCAAACAGGAAATTCCCCCAGGTCTGTATATTATTAACTAGAGCTCTGATTACTAGGAAACTACTAGGAATATTAAGGGAGATGGTTATATAGACTGGGGGGACTGGTCAGAGATGGTGACATCACTCAGGGGGTGGGGGTGGGAGGTCAGAGACAAGATCCAGCCAAGCCTCCTGTAACAGCAGAGGATGATGTGTTGGCTTAGGGTGATAATACACATTTTGTACTTCTATTTTCTATTTCATGTCAGGGGTGAATCACACAAAATCTTGCTGAAGCCAGTACTATATTAGTAAGCTATACATCCTAGTTTTATTTTAATACAATTTTCTGATACTGGAATTCCCCTTTAAGGATGCTATTATCCCTAGATAACCTACATAATACATTGAGCAGATGGATTTTTCAGGAGATTTGTTCATCTTCCCAAGAAGAAGAATAGCATCAATGCATGAGAAAACCTCTTATATCTTACATCTATATGCTAATAGCACATCTATATACACTAATGGGAATCCTGAATTACATATATTTATATGCTAAGATTGATGGAATAACGCATAGCAGGCAGATAGTATTGATCCAATCTGATCTAACAAGGATAAGAAAGTAGTATGGGAAAGTTACAGTAAATTACATACAGTATGTTCCATTATTTGGTAAGTAACCAATATGGCATAAGATAAGTATACGTGAAAACCTGTTTAATGGAAAACCATTGACTAAAGTAACTTGAGCCTCTCCTGTCGATGCAGACTAGTGACCATCCCTCTATGCAGCTGCTTTATTCAGAAAAGCTTATACAGTGGTTTCCTTTTCTGTGAAACTAAAGGCCGCATTACACAGCCAAATGTTCCAGGTGAAGCCTCCCCCTCGTTTCCGAGGGAGAGAGAGAGAGAGGGGGCGCGCGAAGGATCCTTAGATTGTTTTGGCGGCCCATTGAAGTAAGGGGCAGTCTGATGGTCATGGCCTTTGAACATGTACCATTACACTAAACAATTATCAGACTAAACGGTTCATAATCGGCCAAGTTAGGGTCCATTTACACAGAAAGATTATCTGACAGATTATCTGCCAAAGATTTGAAGCCAAACCCCGGAATGGATTTGAAAAGAGAAAGAGAAATCTCAGGCTTTCCTTTATTACCTGATCTCTGTTTAGAGTCTGTTTCCGGCTTTGGCTTCAAATCTTTGGCAGATAATCTGTCAGATAATCTTTCTGTGTAAATGGACCTTTTTTTAAGTCTTATTGTTTTTCTCTTATTCTATTCTATACTTATTCTAATCATTGTTACTATATTTTATTTAACATCTCTGATGTTATACTTTTTCCATCCCCTTTACTGTTTTGCACGTTACTATCATTTATTAAACCTTTATTAGTTAAAATACTGTCTGTAGTATGGGGCATGACAGACAAGCAGGAAATGTGTGGCCACAACTATAGAAAATGGCACACTGTGGATAGTTTGAGCATTTGGCCAAATGAGCCAAACGGAGCTCAAGCTCACTGTGTATTTTTCCTTAAGCCCTTAGTGACTGCCCACAGGTGTTTTTATGGTGGCTGTATATTACAGCTGACATTTGCCCATAACTGCTGGGATTAAATTTCAGTCTGATCCTGGCAGTTCGAATTTTTAGATGCTGCAATAAATAGTGATCATGGTATGTAGGTGGGGATTTGACAGGTGCCCCATCTATCAGATAAAAATGGTGCCCCTGTAAGTGCTGATCCGATGCTATGGCAAACAAAGGACTTTTGAAGGTTTATATGCTTGTCATGTAGACTCCATTAATACTGAATGCCACAGGCAGGCTGTACTAATACAGCACCATTCTCAAAGATCAATTGAATGATTGCTTGTAAAAGTACACTAGGGGGGGGGGGGCTAAAATGAGTATGTGTATATATATATATATATATATATATATATATATATATATGTATATATATTTTTTTAAGTTTATGAGTTAAAAAAATATATATCTCTAATGAAAATTAGCCCTGTTTGTTACTTTTTTCCTTTTTGCATTCTTGAAGCCATAACTTTAAATTTTCCATCTACAGGTGCAATTGCACTTAGTAGTGATCTTTTATTTTTATTTTGCCACAATATGTTTGTTTTATTAGAAATTTGTCTAAACTGTTCCATTTTGAACTTTTTTATGTTATGAGGAAGAAAAGCAAGATGTCAGGAGAGACACTTCAACCCCAAGAACCAGTACAGTAGAGTGGGGAGATGGGTGCCAGACACATAGAAAGGTCAGCAGGTTTATTTAACAAATTCAAAAAAGCCTCATTGTCAGGATTACATACACATCATTGCCAAAGCAAGTGGGATATGGAAATGTGGGGCAGAAACAAATTCAGGGTATAAAAAATGATGTTCTTAGTCTATGGCATGCACTAGCATACTGCGTTTTATATGGTCACCGTGTTTTCTTCAATAAGCAGGATGTATAATCTCTCTTCCTCTTCCATGTACTGGAAATCTGGGAAGAGTACAGAGTTTCCTGAAGTCTATGATCCTTGGGACTTTGCAGCAGGAAATGTGCCTCATCCTTCAAGGCCTTCTGTTAGCATTACTGACACAGTGTGTGCTCTCTAGGCTTGTAGGTTTGGTAAAGCCACCAGTATATATAGGCTTAAGATCCGTCTGTTTGTGCGCAGGGGCGGGCTGGGCCGGGGGGCAGGGTGGCATCTGCCCCCTGGGCCGGCCTTCCCCAGTACATTACAGGGCCGCACTGAGGCTACTTACCGCCCCAGCGCTCTCCTCTCTGCCTGTGCTGCAGGGCCGGTCTGTGATGCCAGTGGCAGCTGAAGCTGCTCTCCGCCCCCGTTAAGCCCCGCCCCCTGTGTACCGTCCCATGTTCCTCCTGGCCCGGGACTTCCTGTATTACACAGTGTGGAGAGGAGGAGGCTGGCTGCTAACCTCCAGCTCCAGGCTCCTGCTTCCTGACCATCCCCCTCGAGTCCTGCTCTCTGCTCAGCAGCTATAAATGCAGGTACTTCGGATTGTAGATAGGAGGGAGGTCGGGACAGAGAGGAGAGGGCTGTCTGCTGAGCTGGGCTGACAGAGGCAAACACACACTAGCATCTGTTCCCCCAGCCCCTTGTAGCCGCTGCCCTTTACCCCCTATAGCTGCACCCTCTTCCACAGGCTGCATTGCCCCTCTGCACCTGTAGTTGATATGTACCTCCTAAGGCTGCTGTGTGAGCCTTCCCCCCAGACTGCTGTGTTCTCCCCTTCAGGCTGCTTTGCCTCTCCCCCCCCCCCCCCTTTCAGGCTGCTGTGCCCCCCCCCCCCACACACACACACTTCAGACTGCTGTGCCCCCCCTTCAGGCTGCTGTGCCCCCCCCCCCCCACCACACACACACACTTCAGACTGCTGTGCCCCCCCCTCCCCCCCACACACACACACTTCAGACTGCTGTGCCCCCCTACAGGCTGCTGTGCCCCTCCCTCCCCTTTCAAGCTGCTGTGCCCCCCCTTCAGGCTGCGGTCCCCCCCCCCTTTTCAGGCTGCTTTGCCCCCCCCTCCCCCCACACACACATTTCAGACTGCTGTGCCCCCACACACAGAATGATACACACTCATAGAGAACAATATACGGTCATACAGAACCATACAGAACAAAACGCACCCATACAGAACAATACGCACTCATACAGAACAATATACACCCATACAGAACAATACACACCCATACAGAACAATATACACCCATACAGAACAATATACACCCATACAGAACAATACGCACTCATACAGAACCATACAGAACAATATACACCCATACAGAACAATTTACACTCAAACAGAACCATACAGAACAATATACACCCATACAGAACAATATACACCAATACAGAACAATATACACCCATACAGAACCATACAGTGCAATATACACCCATACAGTACAATATACACACATACAGAACAATACTCACCCATACAGAACCATACAGAACAATATACACCCATACAGAACCATACAGAACAATATACACTCATACAGAACAATATACACCAATACAGAACAATTTACACTCATACAGAACCATACAGTACAATATACACCCATACAGAACAATACGCACCCATACAGAACCATACAGAACAATATACACCCATACAGAACAATATACACCAATACAGAACAATATACACCTATACAAAACCATACAGAAAAATATACAGTACACCTATACAGAACCATACAGTACAATATACACCCATACAGAACAATATACACCCATAAAGAACCATACAGTACAATATACACCCATACAGAACCATAGAGTACAATACACACCCATACAGAACCATACAGAACAATATACACCCATACAGAACAATACGCACTCATACAGAACAATATGCACCTATACAAAACAATATACACCCATACAGAACAATATGCACCCATACAGAACCATACAGTGCAATATACACCCATACAGAGCAATATACACCCATACAGAGCAATATACACCCATACAGAACAATATGCACCCATACAGAACAATACACACCCATACAGAGCAATATACACCCATACAGAACAATATGCACCCATACAGAACAATATACACCCATACAGAACAATATACACCCATACAGAACAATATACACCCATACAGAACAATACGCACTCATACAGAACAATATACACCCAGGCCTGTATTTAGAGTTCATGCTGCCCTAGGCACTTTGCACGCAGAGGCGCCCCCCCCTGGCAGGGGGAGCGGTAGGGGGGCAGGGAAGAAGCTGGGATTCAGGGGGAGAGGCTGGGGGTCAGAGGGAGAAGCTGTGGGTCAGGGGGAGGGGCTGGGAGGCTGGGGAGCAGCTGAGAATGCAGGGAAGAGAGAGGCTGGGGGCAGGGGAGAGGCTGAGAATGCAGGGGGGAGAGGTTGGGGACCAGGGGAGAGAGGCTGGGGGCAGGGAAGAGGCTGAGAATGCAGGGGGGAGAGGCTGGGGACCAGGGGAGAGGCTGGGGACCAGGGGAGAGGCTGGGGGGCAGGGGAGAGGCTGAGGGTTAGGTGGAGAGGCTAAGGGGTTAGGTGGAGAGGCTGGGGGGGGGGCAGGGGAGAGGCTGGGGGGGCAGGGGAGAGGCTGAGGGTTAGGGGGAGAGGCTGGGGGGCAGTGGGAGAGGCTGAGGTTTGGGGGGAGAGGCTGATGGTTAGGTGGAGAGGCTGGGGGGAGCAGGGGAGAGGCTGGGGGGGAGCAGGGGAGAGGCTGGGGGGCAGGGGAGAGGCTGAGGGGCAGGTGAGAGGCTGGGGGGCAGGTGAGAGGCTGAGGGGCAGGTGAGAGGCTGAGGGGCAGGTGAGAGGCTGGGGGGCAGGTGAGAGGCTGAGGGGCAGGTGAGAGGCTGGGGGGCAGGTGAGAGGCTGGGGGGGCAGGGGAGAGGCTGAGAATGCAGGGGGGAGAGGTTGGGGACCAGGGGAGAGAGGCTGGGGTCAGGGAAGAGGCTGAGAATGCAGGGGGGAGAGGCTGGGGACCAGGGGAGAGGCTGAGGATTAGGGGGAGAGTCTGGGGGGGGCAGGGGAAAGGCTGGGGGCAGGGGAGAGGCTGGGGGGGGCAGGGGAGAGGCTGGGGGGCAGGGGAGAGGCTGAGGGTTAGGTGGAGAGGCTGGGGGGCAGTGGGAGAGGCTGAGGTTTGGGGGGAGAGGCTGATGGTTAGGTGGAGAGGCTGGGGGGAGCAGGGGAGAGGCTGGGAGGCAGGGGAGAGGCTGAGGGGCAGGTGAGAGGCTGAGGGGCAGGTGAGAGGCTGGAGGGGCAGGTGAGAGGCTGAGGGGCAGGTGAGAGGCTGGGGGGGCAGGGGAGAGGCTGGGGGGCAGGTGAGAGGCTGAGGGGCAGGGGAGAGGCTGAGGGGCAGGGGAGAGGCTGAGGGGCAGGGGAGAGGCTGGGGGGCAGGTGAGAGGCTGAGGGGCAGGTGAGAGGCTGGGGGGCAGGTGAGAGGCTGAGGGGCAGGTGAGAGGCTGGGGGGGCAGGTGAGAGGCTGGGGGGCAGGTGAGAGGCTGGGGGGGCAGGGGAGAGGCTGAGGGGCAGGTGAGAGGCTGGGGGGGCAGGTGAGAGGCTGGGGGGGCAGGGGAGAGGCTGGGGGGGCAGGGGAGAGGCTGAGGGGCAGGTGAGAGGCTGGGGGGCAGGTGAGAGGCTGAGGGGCAGGTGAGAGGCTGTGGGGCAGGTGAGAGGCTGGGGGGGCAGGGGAGAGGCTGGGGGGCAGGTGAGAGGCTGAGGGGCAGGTGAGAGGCTGAGGGGCAGGGGAGAGGCTGGGGGGCAGGTGAGAGGCTGGGGGGCAGGTGAGAGGCTGAGGGGCAGGTGAGAGGCTGGGGGGCAGGTGAGAGGCTGAGGGGCAGGTGAGAGGCTGGGGGGGCAGGTGAGAGGCTGGGGGGGGCAGGGGAGAGGCTGAGGGGCAGGTGAGAGGCTGGGGGGGGCAGGGGAGAGGCTGAGGGGCAGGTGAGAGGCTGGGGGGGCAGGTGAGAGGCTGGGGGGGCAGGTGAGAGGCTGAGGGGCAGGTGAGAGGCTGGGGGGGCAGGGGAGAGGCTGGGGGGGCAGGTGAGAGGCTGGGGGGGGGCAGGTGAGAGGCTGGGGGGGCAGGGGAGAGGCTGGGGGGGGCAGGTGAGAGGCTGAGGGGCAGGTGAGAGGCTGGGGGGGCAGGTGAGAGGCTGGGGGGGCAGGGGAGAGGCTGGGGAGGCAGGTGAGAGGCTGGGGGGGCAGGGGAGAGGCTGGGGGGGCAGGGGAGAGGCTGCCCCCCAGCAGGGGGGCAGCTGAGGATGCAGGGGGGCCGGGCAGACGCTGTGGGGCTGGGGGGAGACGGGGCGGCCGGGAGCAGGCTGGTGGGCAGACTGGTTCCCTCCCCTCATGCAGCGCCGAGGTCCGGGGTCCGGGGCAGGTGTTGAGCTTCCGGCACACACAGTGACAGAGGCCGGAAGCTCACAGCTGCAGCCCCGCGTTCCTGGATCTTCTCTCCTGCTAGGCGATGACGTCACATCACGTGAGCGCCGCCGAGCAGGAGAGAAGATCCGGGACCGCGGGGCTGCAGCTGTGAGCTTCCGGCCTCTGTCACTGTGTGTGCTGGAAGCTCAACACGAGCCCTGCACCTCGGACCTCGGCGCTGCATGGGGGGAGGGAACCAGCCTGCCCACCAGCCTGCTCCCGGCCGCTCCGTCACACCTCCCCCCCCCCCCCCCCCCGGCGCGGACTAGGCACCCGTGGGCCGGTGCCTACGGACGTGTTTTTTTTTAATAATAAAAAAAAGTGTTCCCTGCGGGTGCCGCCCCCCCCAGGGCGCCGCCCTAGGCACCGGACCACGGGTGCCTAGTGACAAATACGGCCCTGTATACACCCATACAGAACAATACGCACTCATACAGAACAATATACACCCATACAGGACAATACGCACTCATACAGAACAATATACACCCATACAGAACAATACGCACTCATACAGAACAATATACACCCATACAGAACAATACGCACTCATACAGAACAATATACACATTTTGTAGGGTATTTTGGAGCATATTATATAGTAGTCAGTATGTTGGAGGTCACCCAGCTTTCCCAGCATCTTGTAGTCAGTAAAATGGAGGTCACCCAGCTTCCCCAATATCTTTCACTCAGTATAATATGGTCACCCAGCTTTCCCACCATTTTATACTCAGTATATTATGGTCACCCAGCTTTCCCACAATCTTATTCTCAGTAAGATGGAGGTCACCCAGCTTTCCCACCATCTTATACTCAGTGGCTGGTAGCCTCGGGGAGCTGCATAGTATATCTATACTGTGCAGCTGAAAACCATATCACCACAATTGTGCTAATTGGTTCCCTTTAAGGAGCCCTCCAGCCCTTACCTATTATTACCCTCCCCACATCAATGCAGGGACGGTAGATGGCACCCCGGGCCTGTACTTCTGCCAGCGGCGATGTTCCAACAATTCGTGTAACGTCTCCTTCCCTTCTGGTCATTTGTGACAGGGAATTCCTACTGCTCTGTGTGAAGGGGCCAAAAGTCACCTTGTCAATGTAAGTCTATGGGATGGTTCCGTGTCAGCGCTGAGCCATCCCATAGACTTATACAGGAAAGAGATCCCCGACCCCGTCACAGCGAGCAGTAGGAATTCCCTGTTTACAAATGACTGGAAGGGCTGAATGTGTTATCCGAAGTGTGAGAATAGTGCTACTGGAGAAAGTATTGGAGTGGGTGGCATGTACCTTCCCTGCACTGATGTGGGGAGCGTAATAAGTGAGGGCCTAGAAGGATGGGCCGCTAGCCGGCTACTCATGGGCCAGTGCTGTGTGCTTGCCCCCCAGGCTAAAATTTGCCAGCCAGCCCCTGGTTTGTGGGGTTTGCTACTTTTTACAAATTTTATACTTTGTTACAGGGACTGCCATCTTCTCTGAGCTGTTTTTAACTTCCAATGACAATGAAGGGATCTGTCCCATTGATGTGAATGTGAATGTGAAACCTTACTGAGCATGCTCTGTGACCTTTGGAGAGGTCATTCCACAGGGAGCTGCTGTTGTCTTATACTGGTGCCATCTATTTACTGGTGTTGCACGTTTACAGTGCTGTACATGTCACTTTGTGGCAGCCTCCTCTTATCACCACAGACAGACAGAACAGAAAACAGCAAGACTATAAGATTATTTAATAATATAGGTAGTAAAAAGACAAAAATCCCTAAGAAATACATTTAATATCCACATACAGGCCTGCACCTAGAGCAAAGTCATGGCACCTTTGACACTGTCTACACTGTACAGGCCCTCAGTGTATTCCTAATGCCAGTGGAATACACTTAGCAAAGTGACATCAATCTAGGGACTGGCTTGTATACAGACCCAGACATTATGTAAATGTACCCGTTCATCCCAGGTGGGTGGGGGAGAATGGGAAGTGTTGGTATTACACACAATCTTTTACCCTAATTACGGTGTGTAACAGACCGCCACTGGTGGTGTGAGATGGTATATCTGTCTTCTGATGCATAGAAGGGTTAGTATACCTTGGCTGGTTTACAACTCCCTGACTGATGAATTACCACATGCAGCAAGGAATACATCTATCTATCTATCTATCTATCTATCTATCTATCTATCTATCTATCTATCTATCTATCTAGCAGATGCATCTTTATGTATGAATCTTTATACAGTAGGCTTTGCACATTATACAAATACCACAGTAAAATATATGTTATCTTGCAGCCCGCAGACTTTGAGAGGTAAGTTTGTGTGTCTGAGGTTCCAGTATTTCTTGGTTCTTTACTAATACAGTTTAGCACATAATAATTCACTGAAGTGTCCAGACACAAGGATCAGGTCAGTGACCAGCAGGTGCCCACGGCCTCCTATCAAAGCTGCACCCAACACCCAGACTGTAAAAAGTATGGAAAGGGCAAGCCCTGCTTTCCAGGAATACAGGCCACAGGGTGCAGAGTGCACTACTATGGCTACTTTATGGACATCATTGAGTCTATTAGTGCAGCTGTTACAGAGCCACAGGTAACATGAGTCAGTACTGATTAGGGATGGTCCAAACCGCGTACGAACCCGAACGCTCGGCATCAGATTCCTGCTGTCTGCCCGCTCCAGTGGGGGGACCGCCTGGAAAACTGGGATACAGCCATAGCCATAGGCTGTATCCCAGTTTTCCAGGCGTTCCTCCCGCTGTATCCGCCCGCTCCGTTTTTATTATTATTATATGGGCAAATGTTCCTACTAGTTATTGCACTGCTGTACTGTAAGACAGTAGAAGTAACACAATATTTAAAAATCCAGATCCTGAGGAGTCTCATTATGTCTTATCTCCTGTTAGTTGGCAGCATGATCAGTATATACATAACACTTATATATTATTTCTCTTTGGGCTTCAGCTCCAGTCTCTTTGGCACCAGGCCATGTATCCCATACCAGGGTGATTGACAGCTCCTTATCCAAACTTGACGTGAGGCTGTTGGTTGTAGTACCAGACCTGGAGGAGGATGAGCACATCCAGGCAGATCTGCAGGGCTCCGCACAGCCAGAATTGAACTGGGGTCGACTTAATAATGAAGTATGAAGTCTTAAAGCAGTCACCCACAGTCCACAGCATGACCATCTTCACACTAATGAGGAGAGATAGAAGAAAAAGAAAAGGCATGAGGCGGATGTCCAGGGACTCACAATGATCTGTAATATAAGGGAGGCAAGGCCCATTTCACCCTCTAAGTGCCCATCTATCTCCTCTACTAGAGTAGGTGCTGTCTTTGCCAATCTGCTTGACACATAATAGAGCGATTTATTGTCTGTCAGAGCCAAGGCTATCCAATGTAGACCCCAGGGCCACAACACCGATCATGCATAATGCAATAATTACAGAATCACAGCATTGTATGGAGGCCAAAGCACTGAAGAAAAACAAGGAATAAAAATAATTTATTCTCCTCTTCACAACCCCACAGATTAAAAGCAGTGTTAGGGTCCTTTTACATTAAACAATTTTTGCCCACAAACAAGTGCCGATAAGCGTGATTGGCGCTCATTTGCAGTGCCTTTACACAGCACAACTAATCAAACAGCCAGGCCATTTAAAAACATTGCTATCAGCGTCATGTGCCCTGTTTACACAGACAGATATGCGGCCAATAAACAATTTTTTAGAGCTGCATCAGCCAATGAGTGGGCAAGTTCTGGCTCATCAGCTGATCGCGCTTTTACAAGGCCAATTATCGGCTTAATGAGCGTTTCTAGTAACACTTGTTGCCGATGATTGGATGGGAAGGGCTTTGTTCACACATGGCATTTAATTAGCGTTATTTATGCATTTTTGCCACAATGTTAATGCTATTTTGCTGTGAACTGTGCAACTGTAGTAAAATAGCATCAAAATCGCTGAAAAAATAATAATAATAATAATTAACAATAACTAAATGCCATGTGTGAACATAGCCTAAAAGCGCCTTTACTCAGGATATTATCATTGATTCAATGTACCATTTAAAGTCACTTAAAGGAGAAGTCAGGAGAAAATAATAACTTGGAAGTAGGCAGGGGCAGAGGAGAACATAAAAAACAAGTACTTGCCTTTCCCAGTGCCTCCGAAGTGCCACGTCACAGGTTCCAGATTCCCCCCCAGAACTCATTTTTTCCTGAGTTCTGATGTTGTCACAGCCCAGGGGAAAAACGTCCGAACTGGCTGATGGATTGCCTGCTCAGCCAATGTCCCGCCCCAGTCCCTGATTGTCTGAGCAAGCAATTCATGATCTGAGTTGTGACTTTGCTGATGCAGGAGATCCTCGGGCCCAGCTGGGGTCCCGGAGAGGTAAAACGGTGCTATGGAGGCATGCAGAGAGGTAAGTAGGGCTTGTTTATTATGTTCCTCCCTGCCACTGTCTGCCTGAAATTTTTTATGTGAGTGGTTGCTATGTCTCTTGTCCATTCTTCATACCAGTCACTGCACTTTAAGTATATAATAATAGAAACTTAAATCCTTTATTATAAATGCAGCGACGGCCCTGTTACATAAGGTGCACATTGCATCCCGGCGGTGAGGAAAACAATGTCAGAGCCGGCGCTTCTCATCATGCGCTGAACCAAATTGATGGTAATGGGCCTGTGCTTATTCAGTGCGTGTCTCACCCTCCAGAAATCATTAATGATTTTCAAGGGTTCTGGAAATAAGGGCTTTTGCAATGAATCCAAATTTTCTACTGTTACTTGTAGCGCATCCTCATGTATTCTTCACGTTTTTCAAATACACAATAAGATTTCTAATGACAAAGAAAAGTAATACATCAGAGTGAGGTGGTGGCTGGAGCAGGGAGGTGGGTTTGATATATGACTACTCTTACTGATCACAGTATTTTATGTATAATGATAAATATGAGTATAATTCCAGCAACACCGCATGCTGATTGGTGAGTGAATGGGCGTGTGGTTTCATCGACACATGGGAGCGTGGTCTAAGACAATGGAAGGAGTGTCTATAAAATGCAGCACTCTTCATATAAAAATAACTCCCCTCTAACATTCTAAGCCTACATTCTATGCCAAAACATGCCAGTTTTTGTTTCTGTTTAACATATACATTATAAAGGGAAAAAAGGATGTAATAACGGATGGTAAAAATGGATGCTGCTACATGCCATACTGCAGAATCCATTTCTCATTGACTTACACTATAAGAAGAACAGATTAAAATGCATCTTTTTTTTTTTTTGCAGTACACATAACGTTGACCACATTTTTCTGTAGGTTAAAATTAAATGTATTGAAATGCACACACAAAAGCCGTGTGACAGACTAAGCCTACATTCTATGCCAATGTTCTATGCCTACATTCTATGTCACCATTATTATGCCAACATTCTATGCCTACGTTCTATGCCAGAATTCTATGTCAACATTCTATTCCAACATTATATGCCAATATTCTATGCTTAGATGTCAAAATTCTAACCCTGCATTCTATGTCAACATTCTATAACAATGAAAGTAGTGATGTATCTCCTGGATCTAGAAATCACATAACACGGCGCTGTGATGCAGATATGTTGCTTGCTGTTATATAGCTATAGGAGTTCTTTATATGCGTGTGTGTGTGTATATATATATATATATATATATACATATATATAAATGAAAACTCTTATAAATTAGTATACGGCGCTACAAGAAGTTGTCGTGCACTGATCCCTATTGTGCTAATCCAATAGCGTATCCTATGGTTGTACTCCGATACCTCTGATAATTTTGATGAATGAAGGCTTGTTAGTACAATGTCCTCTCCGTCCCCTCAGATCCAGAGCAGGTTAGAAGTGGGTTGTGCAGTCCACAAAGCCACCATACCTTTTGTGGGTATGGTGGCTGCTAAAGGTCAAGCTTCTAACCTACTTCAGATCTGAGGTGATGGAGAGGCCATTGTACAAACAAGCCTTTGACTTAATAAAAAATACTATGGGAGTATGACCATAGGATACGTTATCGTGTTAGCACTATAGGGATCAGTGCACTGCAACTCGTTGTAGCGCGGTATACTATTATATAGGAGTTTTCATTCTATAACAATATATATAACAATATAACATTTTAAGCCTACAACGTAAGCCAACATTCCAAGACTACTTTTAATGCCAACATTCTATGTCAACATTTTAAATGTCACTGTCATCATAACTTTCAAAATCTAAATCAACAGTAGATGTGATATAAAGCAAGTTTGCAATTACATTCATTATTATTATTAATATTATTTTTGTTATCATATAGAGCACAGCATTTCCTATTTTCTGGCTCTTTTTTTCTCAAAGAGTCAGAAAACTGGAAGTCCAGTATTTCCCAGGTCATCTGAACGCTTACAGAGAGAAAGAATTCATGTAATTGATGGACGCTTTGAGCCGTGACTCTCTGTACTGGCTGAAATTCCTGTGTTTAGTCTGTTTTTTTTTAACCAGCACAAGTAAGAAAATCTGCCTGGAGACTGGACCTGGATTTCTAGTAAGTTCAGCTTTGTTTTACAGCTTGGTAACAAAAAAAAAAAGTTTTCAGGAAAAAATTAATGACAGCCTATACACAATCAGCTATTCACTGAGAACAGGTCAGGAAGCAGTTGGCTCCATACTAATGCTGCGTTTACACGGAACGAATTCGAACGATAATCGTACGTGTAAACGCAGTGAACGATCAAGCAACGAGCGAGAAATCGTTTATTTTGATCTTTGAACATTTTTCAAATCGACGTTGGTCGTTGGCAAAAAATTTGCAGATCGTTCCGTGTAAACAGTCGTTCACCGATTTAACCTATGTTCGAGATAGGCTTAAGCGATCGCAAAACGATCGCAAAACAAAACGATTTTTCCATACTATATATCGTTCCATCTAAACGCTGATAGTTATAAAAAAAAATTGTTACTTCGAAATCGTTAATCGTACGATCGGGCGAATTATCGCTCCGTGTAAACGCAGAATAAGTCTAGTGGCAGTACTGTGTTACCATGCCTCCTATTCACTTCAATTAGTTGCCAATGATGTAACGTGGTGCTGTTTCTACACTGAGTACTGGGCCAAATGCAATCTGCCTTGAAGTGCAGGTGACAAACAGCTGATTGACAGGTTATGGGGTGTTTGCTCTCCACCTATCAACTACTGGCAAACCTATTAAAGTCACTGCTGCTCTCTAATAAATGGATAGGCTGCATTCTCAATGATGTCAATACTGCTCTCTAGTGAATGGATAGTCTGCATTCTCAGTAATGTCACCACTGCTCTCTAGTGAATGTATACGCAGTGTTCTCAGTGATGTCACCACTGCCCTCTAGTAATTGTATACGCAGCATTCTCAGTGATGTGCCCTTTGCTCTTTAACAAACGAATAAAAGCTCTCAGCGATGTTACCTCTGCTCTCTTGTGAATGGTTAGGCTGTATTCCTAGTGACATGACCACTATTCTCTAGGTCAGGGCCGTTTCTAGAGGCGGGCGGGCCGGGCGACCGCACGGGGCGCTGACAGCTAGGGGGCGCTGGTGGCTCCACTGAGCTGCACGCACCCCCGGCCTTGTGTGGACAAAGCATGAGGGGGTTACTACTATGGGTGGGGGAGCACAGGGGGGCTTATTACTATGGGTGGGGGAGCACGGGGGGGGCTTATTACTATGGGGGAGCACAGGGGGGGCTTATTACTATGGGGGAGCACAGGGGGGCTTATTATTATGGGTGGGGGAGCACAGGGGGGCTTATTACTATGGGTGGGGGAGCACAGGGGGGCTTATTACTATGGGTGGGGAAGCACAGGGGGGCTTATTACTATGGGTAGGGGAGCACAGGGGGGCTTACTGTTATGGGTGTGGAAGCACGGGGGGGCTTATTACTATGGGTGGGGGAGCACAGGGGGGGCTTTTTACTATGGGGGAGCACAGGGGGGCTTATTATTATGGGTGGGGGAGCACAGGGGGGCTTATTACTATGGGTGGGGGAGCACAGGGGCTTATTACTATGGGTGGGGGAGCACAGGGGGACTTATTACTATGGGGGAGCACGGGGGGGGGCTTATTACTATGGGGGAGCACAGGGGGGCTTATTATTATGGGTGGGGGAGCACAGGGGGGGCTTATTACTATGGGTGGGGGAGCACAGGGGGGCTAATTACTATGGGTGGGGGAGCACGGGGGCTTATTACTATGGGTGGGGGAGCACAGGGGGACTTATTACTATGGGGGAGCACAGGGGGGCTTATTACTATGGGGGTGCACAGGGGGGCTTATTATTATAGGTGGGGAGCACAGGGGGGGCTTATTACTATGAGTGGGGGAGCACAGGGGGGCTTATTACTATGGGTGGGGGAGCACAGGGGGGCTTACTATTATGGGTGGGGGAGCACAGGGGGGCTTATTACTATGGGTGGGGGAGCACAGGGGGGCTTATTATTATGGGTGGGGGAGCACAGGGGGGGGGCTTATTACTATGGGTGGGGGAGCACAGGGGGCTTACTATTATGGGTGGGGGAGCACAGGGGGGGCTAATTACTATGGGTGGGGGAGCACAGGGGGGCTTATTACTATGGGTGGGGGAGCACAGGGGGGCTTATTACTATGGGTGGGGAGCACAGGGGGGTTTATTACTATGGGTGGGGGAGCACAGGGGGGCTTACTATTATGGGTGGGGGAGCACAGGGGGGGCTTATTACTATGGGTGGGGGAGCACAGGGGGGCTTATTACTATGGGTGGGGGAGCACAGGGGGGCTTATTACTGTGGGGGAGCACAGGGGGGCTTATTATTATGGGTGGGGGAGCACAGCGGGGCTTATTACTATGGGTGGGGGAGCACAGGGGGGCTTATTACTATGGGTGGGGGAGCACAGGGGGGCTTACTATTATGGGTGAGGGAGCACAGGGGGGCTTATTACTATGGGTGGGGGAGCACAGGGGGGCTTACTATTATGGGTGGGGAAGCACAGGGGTGCTTATTACTATGGGTGGGGGAGCACAGGGGGGCTTATTACTATGGGTGGGGGAGCACAGGGGGGCTTATTACTATGGGTGGGGAGCACAGGGGGGCTTATTACTATGGGTGGGGGAGCACAGGGGGCTTATTACTATGGGTGGGGGAGTACAGGGGGGCTTATTACTATGGGTGGGGGAGCACAGGGGGGCTTATTACTATGGGGAGAGCACAGGGAGGGCTTATTACTATGGGGGAAGAGCACGGGGGGGGGGGTAATACTATGGGGACTGCACAGGTGGGTTTATTACTATATGTGAACAAACCATGGGGGGATTATTACTATGGGGGGAGCACAGGGAGGATTAATACTATGGGGGAGGGCACATTATTACTATATGGAGGCCCAGCAGGGGATCCTACATACAGGGGGCAACTCACATACCTACTGACTTTACTGCACAAGACACAAAAGAAGTGGAAGTTGTAAAAGTGCGGAACCTAAGATGTTTGTCTGGCAGGTTCACAAGAGATGAATTGTTGCTGCAAGAAATCATCATGGTGGACTGGGCCAGATGGAGGGGAAAAGGAAAGTGATCAAAGAAGACATCGCCTGTGAGTCACTGAACTGCTTTTTTTTCCCGCTTTTAGCAGGATTCGCCCCGTAGTCAAAATTACCTAGAAACGGCCCTGTCTCTAGTAAATGGATAGGGTGCATTCTCATGCACAGATAGTCACCACCAGGTACAGTCTCAACACTTTCAGAACTGTCTTTGCGGCTGAGAAACTCTGGAGTCTTGGCTTCCCCAAAGTTTAATTATCCATGTGGTACATGGTTATAGCTCCAGACAGGGTAACAAATCAACAAGAAGTAAGTGCGGCCTGCTCTGAAGAATAGCATCTGATTCTGTATACCGCCTTTATTCCTTATTCATATTCATGTGCTTAAAAATGACATTTATTACTCTTTGCCTCGTAAATGTGTCGCTAGAAATCTGCCTGCAGCAAGACCGTATAATAAATGATGTCATTTGTGTGTGCTCCCTGCACAGAGTTTTGCTTTGGCACAATGGATAGCTAATGCCTGCATGACTTCATACAACTGTGTCCTTAATATTCCTCTGCTGATTAGAATAAGTGGCGTCTCATTACCCCAGAGCCCAGTAACATGAGAAGACCAGAGTTCTGCGTCTTCCTGAAAATAATTTTAGGAATTATTTTTTCTGTATGTTTAAATATGTCATTAATGGAGTCATTTATATAAGACATGGGGTGGCAGGTGCCCTGTTGCACCCTTGTCAAATAAGACCAATGGAGGGAAAAGGGGTTTCTGCGACACATTTTATATGGCCCCAGGACTATATGTTTTTTTTAACAGTATTAAAGACTGTCACAAGATTTAGGTTTATTCTTTGGCTTCATTCACATGTCCATAGTGCGAGCTGTAAATGCGGACAAAACTACAAATGTGTATCCGTAATTCCCGGATCACTGCATTGAAGTTAGTGATCCGGTGTGTGAACAGAGTTATTGAAATGTATTGGTCGCATGTTCTGTCTGCATTTGCGCACAGAACTACGGATGTGTAAATGAGGCCTTAGGCTATGTTCACACAACGTATGTTTTGCATAAATCATGGCCGTTGTTGCAATTTGCAACAACAGCCATGATTTATAGAAAACATACGTTGTATTTGTATGAATGGAATCCCGGCCAGAGCGTATACACATATACACTCCGGCCGGGATTCCATCCAGCTGCACAAAAAACTGACATGTCAGTTTTCTGCGGCCGCTATTCATTGAATAGCAGCCACACAGACATGTCAGTTCACACAATGGTGCTTGTGGCTCCAACTGCACGCTCCATTGCATGCAGCTGTGAAGTCGAATGCGGGTGCACCGGTGCGCCCACATCCAAATTCACTAGAAATCATGATCTTCAGAGACACCGGCCGTTCTGTGACACTGGCTGTCCAGTGTTATAGGCAATGTGTTATAGGCAATGTGAACATGGCCTCACACTGGATTATTTTTTACTGTTTAATATAATTTACAGCCATTATATTATTTCTATAGCTAAGGTGAAAGAAACCATTAAGTACAGATAGTAATGCAGTGGCTCCCCTTAGGTTTAGATATGACACATGTACAATACTAACCTCATCCCCTGTGTAGACTTGTTCCTGAGGTTCTGCAGCAGCTGGGGCAGTCCTAACAGTGCCTCCGTAAGGAGAGCCACTAAACCCAGGCCCTCCACAAAGATGGGGACATCCAGAAAGACGAAAGTGAGTAGAGCCCCAAACATGGTCACAGACAGGCAGAACTGCAGGTAATCCTCAAAGCGGTTCCACTTCCAGAAGTGATTAAGATCAAAATCTGCAAAGACAGGTGTAAGAATCAGATTCTAGACAGGCCTTCCAGCTGACCTACCAGTGCACTTTAGGCTACATTCACACACACGTTCCGTAAGTTTGTCCCATTGATTTCCATTGAACTGTTCACACTGTCTGTAGTTTTATGGATCTGTAATCTGCAAAAAGTATCTAGAGGAGCATCTGTAATTTGTGGACGTTATGGAAGTAACTTTTTCAAAAGTTACGGATCACAGTCCCATTTCTTGCACAAGGAATATGAATTACAGATGCAATACAGACAATTTTTTGTGGATCACAGGCGACGATTGTGGACATAATATATGGTCCTAAAAAATTACTGAATGTGTGAATATAGCCTTACACCTAGGTTTATTGCAGTTCCACACTGATTCTCTGATCTCTACCAAATGATTAAAGGGATCAGTGTGAGTAAATAGCTGATGTTCAGTCTGATTTACTGACTGGCAGAGGTAGACTCGGATGATTTAGTACAAGGGTGTCAAACCCAGGCCCTCCAGCTTTAGCTTTGGCTGTCCCGGCATGATGGGAATTGTAGTTTTGCAACAGCTTGAGTTTGACATGTGATTTAGTATCTGGATACTGCTCATCCCTATTGAGCAATGAATGAGCATACATGGCTTTTCTGCTATTGTAAGCCAAGCAGAATAATATCATTGGGGCCACATGAATGTGTTAATAATATGTATATATATGTTCCTTTAACAATGTTGCATTTTTCTCTCAATTTAGATATCAACTTTTTTGTCCAGTAATTTCCCCCAGGCCTCCATGCGGGAAGGTAAAGTATTTCCCAGCAGTCACTGGCAGGAGACGCAGATTTTTGCCAATTAAACCTGATTTGTACGAATCATCAGCAGAGGAAAACAATGGAAATATCTCCTGACCTTTCACAGAGCGGCAAACGTACCCCCAGACAGAAGACAAAGGAGCTTATTATCTGCACCTCTCCACTCACCTGAGACCCGAGCACAGACACCGCACCCGCAGCAGTCACATCCAAATTAGTAAAGTAAATAATGCCCTTGATGTACAGTCCAATATAAGAGCAAATAAAGGGAAACCACTGATTGCAAATCCAACCCAATGGAGCAAGCCTGTCTATCCAGTTTCATATTCTCCTTCACAGGCAGTTATAGTCTAGTATATAGCAGTATTATAGTAGTTATATTGTTACGCCTGGCAGGGGTAGGATAATAGCAGTGGAAGTATCATAGTATATTCGTTTACATACAGGGCAGTATTATAGGGGTTGTAATCCTGTATATAAGGGGCAGCATTGTAAAAGTAGCACTCTTATACATAGGGGGCAGTATTTCAAAAGGTTTATACATATACAAAGAGGCAACATTACAGTAGTTATATTCCTGTCCATTTATACTTGTACATAGAGAGTTTTATTAGAGTGATTATATACTTGAATATAAGAGGTAGTAGTAGTTTTTCATTTGTGGCAGAATGATGCATGGGTATTATAGATCAGATCTGTCCTACAGTCTTCTCGCTCTGATTGAGACAAGTTGCGGATACTGCCATTTTCAGCAGCTTTGGTATGACTCTTGTGCCCCCCACTGTGCAGCTAAAGCAGTAATTGAAGGATATCTAGACCAGTAACGTAATGTACATGAAATATGAAAGCTTGAACAGAGCTGACGGCAGAGACGGAGCGCATATTGCTGATCTCCAGTGAATACCATTACAAGGGAAGATTTATGGAACAGGTAAAATACTTCCAGTATCTATTTCTTATCTGAAGTAACCAGTGAAAAAGATGAATCGCTGTGTCACTACCTTAGTATACAGGCGAGCGGTAAATTCTGTAACTGATTATCATCAAATTAGGAAATAAAGAGTTTATGACTTCAAATGGCGCATGGTGTCCATCCAGTACAGAACACAACACCTGTCTGTTACCCAGATTCATTTTATAGGTCTTTATACTGTATGAATAAAATACTAGACTGCAGTAAGGACTAACATGCAGGTAGTGCAGTAACAATGTAGAGGAAGGATATTATCATGGCAGATTTTTGTGTCTGAGAAAAGCTAAATGGAATATTTATAGGGGAGTTGCTCTAGAATACAGATTTTTGTGTGGACACCCCACCCCACATATATTATACACATAATATGACGTTGTCTACAATACACTGTGGTCATATTGTAATCCAGCTTTTTCCATTCTCAAAACTGTTCATTTAAAGTTGGACTCCCCTTTGCAAATATAACAGCTACCACTCTTCTGGGAGGACTTTCTACAAGATTTTGGAGGTGTCTGGATATTTTTCCCCTGTCATCCAGAAGAGGATTTGTGAGGTCTGATGAGAGAGCCGGGCTTCCACTCTCTGTTCTAGTTCATCCCAAAGGTGTTTATTGGGGTTGAGGTCGGGGCTCTGTGTTGGCCAGTCAAGTTCTTGTATACCAAACTAACGCAACAATGCCAACAATGTTCTCCAGGCATTTGCTAAATCCAGACTCATTTATCAGACTGGCAGATAGAGAAGTGTGATTCATCACCCGACAGAACACGATTCCTCTGTGGCGTGCTTCACAACACTGCATTTGACACCTGGTATTGTGCTTGGTGATGTAAGGCTTGCATTCATCTACTCAGCCGGGCAAATTGTGGTATTCTTGCTGTGAATTTGTCAATACAGTACCAAAATTGACAATGAATTGACCAGTGAATGCTATTCCCATTGCAGAAACCACATAGACAATTTAGGTCTTGATAATGTAAACAAAGAAACACAGCAAAAATGCAAGAGTGTGAACACAGCCTAAAGGCCGTATTACACGGCCCGATTCTGAGGAGCAATTTGCTCCTTGTTCCCCACTCGCTGCTGCCGCTACTCCATGCGGCAGCAGCCAGCGAGTAAGTCCGGGGAGGGCCGGGGGAAGCTGCGAGGAGGTGCGGGGAGGCTGCCCGGGTGATCGCTATTACACGGAGCATCAGCAGCAGATCACTGCTATATAAGCCAATTGTCTTTCAACATATTGAAAGACAAACGACTGCAACGATCAGCCGATGTCGGCTGATCGTTGCCTTCTATTCCACAGGATTATCGTTCCGTGGAACAGAGCCTTTAGGCTACATTTACACAACATTAAAAAAAAGATGATGTCCGTTATTGCAGTGATTTAAATTAACTTCAATATAATGCACTGAAGTCAATGGGATGACGGATGTCCAATGCACACAGTGTATAAAATGACGGACGTTGTCTCAGATAATGATCAATTATTTTCTGACGTCTTTTGTTTTTTAGTTGTTCACATACAGTTTCACTGTTTTTACTATTAAATTCAATGGACTTTTCAATTAGAGACACACGAAAAGGCGAATTAGTAACCCAAACTAGAATAATGTACCAACAGCTGTCATTGCACTGACGGGCGGCCAAACAGCAAAATGATGGATGTCATTTTAAACGGAGAGGAAAAAGTGTTGTGTTAAAGCAACTCTGTACCCACAATCTGATCCCCCCAAACCGCTTGTACCATCAGATAGCTGCTTTTTATCCAAGATCTGTCCTAGGGTCCGTTCGGCAGGGGATGCAGTTATTGTCCTAAAAAGCAACTTTGGTGTTCTTACCTTGCGCGACCTCTATGACTCTAACGTACTCAAAACTTACCATACTCTACAGACCGACTACCATTTACCGCGACACTCACAATTCCAATACTTCCAAATACGGCATGCCCTGAATGCCCAATTTCCATCCCCAAGGAGCCCAATATCCACATATCCGCTGATTGGGGTCTTGCGATCACAGGGCCTGAAAGGTCTAATATCCTCATTGTATAAGCACCTTATCTCTCTCAAGATGGCCAATACCCCCTTACCCGCAGAGCAATACTGGAAACGGTGTATCCCTTCTATGACAGACGATGACTGGCATGAGATACTAGAATCTCATACCCATGTATCGCCAGCTGCGAACAACAAAATAATACAACTATATATTGTACATAGTAGTTACCTTACCCCAATTAGGCTAGCACATATGGGCAGAATGGCAACCGATGAGTGTCACAGGTGTTATTCCCCCCGAGCTGACTTCTGGCATCTAATGTGGCAAAGTCCGTTTATTCATGCTTATTGGCGAGAGGTCCCAACCATGTTGGGGGAGGTGGTGGGGAGACCGATACTGCAGCACCCACTGATATGTCTGTTTGGGGTGCTAGCGGAGGAGGAGTGGACCCATGACGAACGCATTTTCCTCAAGGAGGCTCTATTTTTTGCCTGTAAAGTTATAGCATTACGATGGATGGATCCCCGCCCACCTACTCTATCCAAATGGAAGAGATTGGTGAACTCCACGATCCCATTTGAGGAGATAGTTTTCACTAAGAGGGGTCATCCCAATAAATTCCATAAGGTCTGGGGGGCATGGTGTTCTAGCCCATTAGCAGCTTACACTCCATCAGGGATTCTTTAGAAGTACAACTGAGTAGATAGCGGCACACACAGGCAAGGTTGATTCTCTATCTAAAGTTCATGGACATATGTTTCAATGTTGAGTTAAGAGTTAAGGTTTTGAATGTAATGCCAACACTTCGTGTAAACTGTACGACTGTCGGCGAATTGATAATTTGCATCGATGTCTCCTGATTTGATGTATTACATTTATTGGTCTCTATACAATGCTTAATAAAACGAATTAAAAAAAACAACTTTTAAACTGGCAGCCCCGTGCCCTACAGGAGTGGCCTGGATTGTGTATGCATTAGGCTGGCACAACCTCTCTGTCCCTCCTCCCCGCTCTCCTCATCATTAGGAATGCTCCAGGCAGATTGCCTACTATTCGTCAGCTGTGTCAGCCCGGCACATGGGCTGGATCATTAAGGCACCTTTGCAAATGTTCAGCATGGAGAAACTGTTCCAATGGCATTCCTAATGATGGGGAGGAGGGACAGAGGGGTGGTGCAAAGTTAGGGCACAGATATTCCAAGCCACGCCCGTAGGGCGCGGAGCTGTAAGTTTGAGGGTATAAACCCACACACCGTATACGCAGCGTATTTACTACTGCGATACGCAGCAAATACGCAGCAGATTAGATCTAAATAGCTGAACACAGCATCAAATCTTCACCATCACATTTGCTGCGTATTTGCTGCGTATACGGTGTGTGGGTTTATACCCTAAAAGTTGTTTTTAGGACAATAACTGCATCACCTGCCAAACGGGGGGGGGGGGGGGGGGGGGGTCACATTTTGGGTACAGAGTCGCTTTAACATAGCCTTAGGGTGCCTTCACACACACTATGGATTTCATACTGCCTCCAGTGCACCTATTACATAAATACTAAAGGTAGCATTCCTTACATACTAACCTCCCCTATTCAGCAATCCAAGTGGTATATTATCCCCAAACCTGACGGCAGACTCTTTTTAAATTGTGCTCTTCTTCATAAGACAATGTATCACAATGGATTGAGATTCCACTCTACACAATTACATTTCATTTGGTCACATGATATAAATGCCATGTTATATCAGTTGAATATTGCTCTTAATCGGGATATACACATTTGCCTAATAAGCGTAAGAGTAAGTGCAGACATGCTCGAAACGCATTGGTTTAATATCATTTATGCCAACAATCATTTTTAAGAAGACTAAATAAAGATGTATATTTTAACCTTTATTGTGATGCCTGGACTATTCTCCTTTCTCAGAAGGCTATCTGATTCATTAACCTCAGCAAAGCTATCCAGTGCCCAGCACCACAAGAAGGCAGGTGAGCTGACAAAATAGCTGTATATACACTACTATATACCACTACTATACAATACTATAACCTATCCCAGCCATAGTGTAATTCTACATCCTGAGGGTTAATAAAGATCAGCTCATTTCACCTTTGCTGGGGCTACATGTGTTTATGTTATTGACATGAGAAGCAGTGCGATGTCAAATTATGACTGAATCCACATTGTCAGCAGAACAGAAACATGTACACACTGTTCAAACATGAAGGTTTTGCCTCCTTACTGTACTTTCACTGCTGCCTTGGCACATTTCTTGACATAACACATACACACTTCCTGGCTGCCGCTATATGTGCAATCAACATTTTGTACCATTTTAGTGCAACAATCACAACTTTTTTACCAAAACCCATTTTAAAGGCTATGTTCCCACACAAATAATGGCAATTTTTTGCCATTAAATGGCGGCCATCCACTCAATTTCAACATTGTGTGAACATAGCCTTTCTGTGTTTTCAATCCACTCCTGGTTTTGGTTGCATATTACTAACCAAAATACTGAATACTGTGTGGGAACATAGCCTAAAGAGGTATTACCCTCTCAAGTGATGTATGAAAACTTGTTGGGCTCACAAGTTAAATACTACTTGGGCAAATACATTTATTTAGCAAACTTGCCTTCTTCTCCTGATATGCTGCTCTTTCCCACTGTTGACAGCTTGTTGTCTAGGTTACCAACCACCACCCTGCTCCAAAATTTACACTGTAGATACCCAATATACAGGCTGTCAACAAGGTAATAAAAAAAGCTGGAATATCAGGAGAAGGAGAAGTTTAATGAATAAATGTATTTGCAAATATATTTAACTTCTGAGGCCTACAAGTTTAACAATGTTAGGCTATGTTCACACTATGTATGTGTGCGGCTGTATTTTTTATGCGGCTGTAAATGTGCGGATGAAACTACGGCCGTGGGAAAAAATAGACATGCGGCTGAAAACATACAGTCATTTGCTTGGAAATCTGGTTCAACTAAAAATAACAAATAAAATCTTTAGAAAGTGATGCAAACACCTCTGGATGCATCTGGGAAAGCAGGGAAACAGTTTACATGAATCGCTATTACCGGGGCTTGCGATCCTCTGCAGTATGCCGGTGCCGATGCCTCTCATGGTTAATATATTGAATTAATAAAACACATTTTCATTGTAATAAAGTCCCTTTCATTGTTCAATAATTAAATTTAAACGATTCCATCATTTTGCAATTAAATATACTGTTAAAATAAATATAAATATAAATAAATGTATATTTATATATATATTTATTTTTTGACAGTATATTTAATTACACAATGATGGATTCGTTTAAATTAAATTATTGAACAACGAAACTGATTTTATTTCAATGAAAATGTGTTTTATTAATTAAATATTAATTAGTACAGGAAGCTCCAGTAAGCCGTTAATTCATATTGCCGGCAATAGAGCTTTCTGTACTAATCATCACTTTACTTTAATTAAAACATCAAATGTTTCTTCTAATTATGTTATCACAATAGCATTATTAGAAGAAACATTTAGAATTATATGTGCGCTCAGCTGATTGGCTGATCGGCTCAGCGCACATATAATTAGCGGGTCCGCAGCACAGTGACTTCATTGTGCTGCGGACCAGCGAAGAGGACACATTGGGGTGAGTATAGAGCTCTCCCCACCCCCTCCCCAGCACTGCACCCCTCCCAGCAAGGAAGGGGGCTCACTTAACCCCTTCCTTGCTGGGATGGGTGCAGTCTGCCATCAGTCTGGCTCCCAAGGGGTTAAGGAGGATACCATACATCCTCCCTTAACCCCTTGGGGGCCAGACTGTAAGCAGCGATCTGTAAAGATGCTGCATACTGTAAGGAGCACAACACCGCTCACAATGATGGGTGTTGTGCTCCTGTTTGTGTGTTTTTTGTGTGTTTCTCCCTTTTTGTTTTTTAGATATCGGTATCCTGTCGATTACGTCGGATTCCGTGGACTACGTCGATGACCAGCGGTTGTTTTTTTTTTTTTTTTAATAAAATGGTCAATGAGGGGTGTGGGGGTGTTTTTATTTGAATAAAAAATTTTTTTTACTTGTGTCTTGTCTTTATTTCTTTACTTTATAGACTTAGTAGTGGAAGCCGTCTAATAGACGGAATCCATTACTAAGTTGGGGCCTAGTGTTAGCCGGTATAAAATGGCTAACACTAACCCCCCATTATTACCCCAGTACCCAATGCCACCAGGGGTATTGGGAAGAGCCGGGTGCCAGTGGTCCCGGAGCGTCAAAATTGGCGCTCCTGGACCGGGCGGCAGCAGGCTGGTAAGATTTAGGCTGGGGAGGGCCTAAACCAATGGCTCTTCCCACCCTGGTGTTACCAGGCTGCTGTCGTTTGGTTTTTAACCCGGCTGGTTATAAAAATAGGGGGGACCGTATGCGGTTTTTTTTTAAATAAATAAATAATTTAAAAAACGCATAGGGTCCCCCCTATTTTTACAACCAGCCGGGTTAAAAACCAAACGACAGCAGCCTGGTAACACCAGGGTGGGAAGAGCTATTGTTTTAGGCCCTCCCCAGCCTAAATCTTACCAGCCTGCTGCCGCCGGGTCCAGGAGCGCCAATTTTGACACTCCGGGACCACTGGCACCCGGCTTTTCCCAGTACCCCTGGTGAAATTGGGTACTGGGGTAATAATGGGGGGTTAGTGTTAGCCATTTTATACCGGCTAACACTAGGCCCCAACTTAGTAATGGATTCCGTCTATTAGACGGCTTCCACTACTAAGTCTATAAAGTAAAGAAATAAAGACAAGACACAAGTTAAAATTTTTTTTATTCAAATAAAAACACCCCCACACCCCTCATTGACCATTTTATTTAAAAAAAAAAAAAAAAACAACCGCTGGTCATCGACGTAGTCCACGGAATCCGACGTAATCCACAGGATACCGATATCTGAAAAACAAAAAGGGAGAAACACACAAAAACACACAAACAGGAGCACAACACCCATCATTGTGAGCGGTGTTGTGCTCCTTACAGTATGCAGCATCTTTACAGATCGCTGCTTACAGTCTGGCCCCCAAGGGGTTAAGGCAGGATGTATTGCATCCCCCTTAACCCCTTGGGGGCCAGACTGATGTCAGACTGCACCCATCCCAGCAAGGAAGGGGTTAAGTGACCCCCCTTCCTTGCTGGGAGGGGTGCAGTGCTGGGGAGGGGGTGGGGAGAGCTCTATACTCACCCCGATGTGTCCTCTTCGCTGGTCCGCAGCACAATGAAGTGACTGTACTGCGGACCGGCTCTTTATATGTGCGCTCAGCCGATCAGCCAATCAGCTGAGCGCACATATAATTCTAAATGTTTCTTCTAATAATGCTATTGTGATAACATAATTAGAAGAAACATTTGATGTTTTAATTAAAGTAAAGTGATGATTAGTACAGAATGCTCTATTGCCGGCAATATGAATTAACGGCTTACTGGAGCTTCCTGTACTAATTAATATTTAATTAATAAAACACATTTTCTTTGTAATAAAGTCCCTTTCGTTGTTCAATAATTTAATTCTAACGAATCCATTATTGTGCAATTAAATATACTGTCAAAAAAAATATATATATATAAATATACATTTATTTATATATATATTTATTTTAACAGTATATTTAATTGCACAATGATGGATTCGTTAGAATTAAATTATTGAACAACGAAAGGGACTTTATTACAAAGAAAATGTGTTTTATTAATTTAATATATTAACTATTAGAGGCATCGGCATTCGGCATCATTGCCGGCTATTTTTGAAGTACTCCGTACGGACCGCCTGTCAATCCACGGCCGCATTTCCAGCCGCAAACAATGGTCTTGTTCATTTTTTATGGGTCCGTTTACGATAGGGCCGTAGATTCATACATAGTGTGCACTGTGCAGCCGTATATCGTATACTTTCCAGCGTACGCATGAACCACCAAAAATACCGCCGCACAATTACAGCCGCAAATACAGCCGCACAGTTACATAGTCTGAACCTAGCCTCAGAGTGGAATACCCCTTTAAAGGGGTACTCTGTTCCTTTAAATTTTGTATATTTTGCTGCCCTCATATTGAACATAAAAAAAAAAAAACTATTGTTACCTAACCATGCCGTCCCCGGTTCCCAAGCTAAACGCTCCCGCCGCCACTTTCGAGACAGACTCGTCTTGGCAGTCACAGCCCACTTAGCCAATTGTGGTGACTGCCCCGCCGGTGGCACACCTGCTTTTGTTTTAATGGGCTGACTGTACCTTGTTCCCCTGTGGACAGTGAGCTGCCGGGCTGTGAGGGGGTCCCTTGGGTACTTATCACGGTAGTCCGGAGTGGAGTAGTGACCCACCCAGACTATTGGTACTGCCACCCACAGAAAGGGGAGATGACCCAAGAAAGGTGCGTGTGTTGTGTCGGTGCTTGACAAGGACAAGGAATCACAGAGTCTCTTTAGCATAAATACAATCTTGTTTACTCTGAAGATACGTGAGGTAGGCAGCAGATAATACAACTTTGCCTTGATATGATACTTCACACTTGATAGGTTTCATAATACTTTACAGTTCAGATCTGCAGGAGTGTTACAGTCGTGCTCACTGACTTGCATGATGAGAGGTGAAATAGAGGATCAGAAGAGTAGAGGGGAGGAAATCGAGAGAGTCCCAACCTAAGTAGTACTGTGCTCTGCCGGAACTTCGGAGGTAGAGATAGGAGAATACTTGAGAGTTAAAAGAATACTTTTCTGTGTTTTGACTCTTTAGTCTTTGCACCATTTATTGCCCACCAGTGTCGAGTGACCCGTCCTAGAGGGTTACACAAGCCCCAGACCTTGTTACCTGGGATGAGCGGAATGCTGAGGGTTCCCTGCTGACACCCACACTGTAAGATAGAGTTCATAGGCTTCTAGCAACTTTGCTTTATCCGGACCAGTTCCTTATTTGTTTGTCGATACTATTCTGCACTGTGTTCCTCCTTGTCCACGGCTTGGGTTGGGGTGATCCCTGACTTGTTCTCTTTAGTGGGGGCTTAACACTGCATAGTATGTCGTGAGTTTACTTGAGAGAAAGCTGTAGAAAGCGTCCTACCTCTACAGAGTTTAAAGGCAAAAGACCTATCTGGACGGGTTCCTCTGTCCCTGACAGGGGACCTGGCAGGAGCCAGAGCCCAACTTGACTACAGCTGGGACTGTCCTGTCTTGCCTCCTCTCTGCACAGGAATCTGACTAAGACTGAGCTACTTCCACTTCCTCCCACCAATGTAAAACTCCTCCTACAGGGGCCTAGGTGAACTTCCCTGGGATTGGTAGGGAGGTGTGTGTATGCAAAAATAAGAGGATAGAGATAGGTTAAGAGAAAGAACTGCTCTCATTGGTGTACAGATCCATGTGGTACAAGAGAAAAAACAGTAACCAATTAGTAACTACAGCTGTACAATACTCAGACATATACAATACTGACATCTAGTGGTGGACAATAAAATAACTTCCAAGCACTCCAGCATCACTTAAGCTGACAAAGGAACTTTTTTAGACAGGTGTATGAAACACAAAAAGAAAAGAAAAAGAACCAACGTGGTGGGACACCACACAATCACTGACTGGAGTGGTACAGCGCCACCGCCAGTGATTGGCTAGATAAGAATGGGCTCTTTATTAAATTCTATAGAAGTGCACCAATATATTAAAATATATATATATATATGTATATATATATATATATATATATATATATATATAAATGAGTGTCTAGAATTCTAAAATAATAAAACATTTTACCTAGAAAATAATGTCACAATATTAAAAGTTATATAGGGGTATGTTCACACGGCATGCAGTTTAAACTAGACAGGGAGCCACGTTGGAAAAAAAGTTACACGTTTGACACTTTTTCCTCTTGGCCCCATTCTGAAATCAATAGGAGCTTCAGGTCTCACCAAGCAGACCTGCTATCACTGCAGATATAAAGCAAGACAGAATCTGTCTCTTTATTCTCTGGCATTATGTCAAGATAATTTTTTTCTGCAAAAAAGAAGGGGACACAGAGAAATGCATTTCTATCCTCAGGAATTTCCAGGAATCTCCAGCAGTCGTGAGGCTTTCCAGTCGATTTGCAGCAGCGAGGGAGGTTTATACAGACAGTGACGAATAACCCTTGGCAGAGAACATTGCATTCTCACCCATCTCATTCTCACTGCATGAATGAAGTGGGAGAATTTCAGGCGGCAAACCACTCCGCTGCCAGTACCAATCCCCAAGTCATGAGTGCCACTGTACACCTGCTAAGTCCCAGACATGACACTTGATATACAAACCTGGCACCAGCTACAGATGAGTCGTGAAACATAAAATACAGCAAATGTCTGTATTATACCTATATGTTCATGTATATCTAGCCCTATAAGGTTTAATGCTGGACATGGACTCCCAGTACTTATAGTGGAAAAAATCCCAAGATGTCTGCCTGTATGACATCTATGTAAACAGTAAACAGATAAGATAATTGGTGAGAAGGATCAGGAGTTTTGGATAAATGTTCATGGGAATGCTAAGAATTATATGACTGATAAAAAGTACAAGATAACATAATTTTTTTGTACTCATAGGGGGAGATTTATTAAACATGGTGTAAAGTGAAACAGGCTCAGTTGCCCCTAGAAACCAATCAGATTCCACCTTTCATTTTCCAAAGTGTCTGTGAGGAATGAAAGGGGGAATCTAATTGGTTGCTAGGGGCAACTGAGACAGTTTTACTTTACACCATGTTTGATAAATCTCCCCCATAGATTGTATTATTAATTGGCTGATATTAAAAAATGGCGTAAAGATGATCATGCAGGGTGTAATAGATGTGGGTTTGAGGATCCGTCCTTGGACTATCACTGATGGGTATGTGTAAAAGTGAGGGAGTTTTGGAGTGAAGTTTTCACAATTATGATACGTTTTTTTGAATTGGAGATAGAAGATGAATATGTATGTGCAATATTGGGAGTTATGGAGGATCAGCATTTGTTAAAAACCACTAGAATGGTGATTTCTAAGTTATTTTTTGCTGCCAGGTTGATTATTCTGCGGAATTGGGTTTCACCTAACCCCCCAACAATAAAGGAATGGAAGGTAGTGGGTAGTGAAATACTTAGTCATGAACTCTGGCATAATAAATTTATAAAGAAAAATAGAGACGAAACCTAAGAGCTAGTTGGGAAATGGGAGGGTTATCGGAGTACTTTTTCTTTTTCTTGCCAGCAGATAGGGGGAGGGGTTTGGACAGTATACAATATACTCCCCTAAAGTTGAGAAGGGTTGGTACAACTACAGGAGGTGTATTGGGAAGATAAAGCTAAATACCTGATATAAGTGGTCGTATTCTTCTTCCCAAAACGGGATAGGTAACCAGGGCCGTTTCTAGAGGCGGGCGGGCCGGGCGACCGCACGGGGCGCCGACAGCTAGGGGGCGCTGGTGGCTCCACTGAGCTGCACGCACCCGCGGCCACCCGCCCGCTCACCTCATCACCTGGCTCTGTGACCCCCTGCCTCTGTGCCCCATCACAGGGCAAGACTGGTGCCCGAAGGTAGCTCCGCCCCTGTCTGAACGTAGCTCCGCCCCCGTCCGAACATAGCTCCGCCCCCCATGGACCGCCCGGACCCTGCCGAACACTCTGCAGGCCGCTGCAGACATCTTCTCCCTGAGCAGGCGCAATGACGTCATATCACTGCGCCTGCTGAAGAGAGAAGATGGCGGCCTGCTCCTCGCAGGCTGGAGAGGAGGAGAGAGGGACCTGCTGGGGCTTATTACTATGGGTGGGGGAGCACAGGGGGGCTTACTATTATGGGTGGGGAGCACAGGGGGGGCTTATTAGTATGGGTGGGGGAGCACAGGGGGGCTTATTACTATGGGTGGGGGAGCACGGGGGGCTTATTACTATGGGTGGGGGAGCACAGGGGGACTTATTACTATGGGGGAGAACAGGGGGGGCTTATTACTATGGGGAAGCACAGGAGGGCTTATTATTATGGGTGGGGGAGCACAGGGGGGGCTTATTACTATGGGTGGGGGAGCACAGGGGGGCTTATTACTATGGGTGGGGGAGCACAGGGGGGCTTACTATTATGGGTGGGGGAGCACAGGGGGGACTTATTACTATGGGTGGGGTAGCACAGGGGGGCTTACTATTATGGGTGGGGGAGCACCGGGGGGGCTTATTACTATGGGTGGGGGAGCACAGCGGGCTTACTATTATGGGTGGGGGAGCACAGGGGGGCTTATTACTATGGGTGGGGGAGCACAGGGGGGCTTATTACTATGGGTGGGGGAGCACAGGGGGGGCTTATTACTATGGGTGGGGAGCACAGGGGGGTTTATTACTATGGGAGGGGGAGCACAGGGGGGCTTATTATTATGGGTGGGGGAGCACAGGGGGGCTTACTATTATGGGTGGGGGAGCACAGGGGGGCTTATTACTATGGTTGGAGGAGCACAGGGGGGCTTATTACTATGGGTGGGGGAGCACAGGGGGGCTTATTACTATGGGGGAGCACAGGGGGGCTTATTATCATGGTCGGGGGAGCACAGGGGGGCTTATTACTATGGGTGGGGGAGCACAGGGGGGCTTATTACTATGGGTGGGGGAGCACAGGGGGGCTTATTACTATGGGTGGGGGAGCACAGGGGGGCTTACTATTATGGGTGGGGGAGCACAGGGGGGCTTATTACTATGGGTGGGGGAGCACAGGGGGGCTTATTACTATGGGTGGGGGAGCACGGGGGGCTTATTACTATGGGTGGGGGAGTACAGGGGGGCTTATTACTATGGGTGGGGGAGCACAGGGGGGCTTATTACTATGGGGGGAGCACAGGGGGGCTTATTACTATGGGGGAAGAGCACAGGGGGGCTTATTACTATGGGGACTGCACAGGTGGGTTTATTACTATATGTGAACAAACCATGGGGGGATTATTACTATGGGGGGAGCACAGGGAGGATTAATACTATGGGGGGGGCACAGGGGGATTATTACTATATGGAGGCACAGCAGGGGATCCTACATACAGAGGGCAACTCACATACCTACTGACTTTACTGCACAAGACACAAAAGAAGTGGAAGTTGTAAAAGTGCGGAACCGAAGATGTTTGTCTGGCAGGTTCACAAGAGATGAATTGTTGCTGCAAGAAATCATCATGGTGGACTGGGCCAGATGGAGGGGAAAAGGAAAGTGATGCCTCAGATCAAAGAAGACATCGCCTGTGAGTCACTGAACTGCTTTTTTGTTTTTTTTGGGGGGGGGGGCGCTTTTAGCAGGATTCGCCCTGTAGTCAAAATTACCTAGAAACGGCCCTGTAGGTAACCTGTGGAGTTCTCTCAGGGTGCCTGATGTAATGCTCTTTTTTTTTCTGAGGGAATAACATAGTTTGGGGTTGGGGGGTGGTCCTGCTCCACCTGGCCGTTGGGGGGCTGGGGACAGGGGGGTGCTGACGTCACGGCGGACTGCGAAAAGCATCACATGGTTTTAGTGATATGATTTTATTTTTTTATACATTTTGTATCTTTTTTCTGACGTAAATAAGCTTCTATAATAAGTTCGATAGATTGAGGTTTGTGTTTCTTGTGGGGCGGCTCCCTGTCCATGATATATGGGCAGGGGGAACCGCCCTGAGAGGGGCACGAGGGGGTCCATGGGTTCTGTTGATCGGAGCTCTGTGGATCCTCTCTGGCATGATTGAAGTTAGTTCTGGACATCAGTCTTGCTCTTGGGGTGCGGGTGGTGTGTAGACAACAGAATGGATGAATGAAAGGAGGTGTAGGGAGGAAGGTCAAAGGGGGTGGTAATACATTTTTTTTTATTTTTCTGGTTTATTTGTGTATAGGAAGATGCACATGTATATATGTGTGTATCTACGTGTATATGCATGTATACGCGTATCTATACGTTAAATTTTTATTTAATGATTTATTTATTTTATTTATTCATTTATTTATTTATTCATTTTCTTTTGTTTATTTATTTTGTGTTGTGTGGCGGAGTTGGGTCGGTTGTGGGGTCGGCTCCGGCCTGTGGCCTGGCCTTTCGGGGGGGGGGGGGGGGATGGGGCAGGACCGCCTATAGGAATATGGTAGTTATTAATGTAATCAGTATAGTAATAGAAGGGGTGGTAAAGGGATGAAGAATTGTTAGGTGTTTTAGGTAATATTGGCGCCCCGCGAAGTATACTGCATCAGGAAGTCAATTGTGTTGTTTATGGGAGTGTATTTCTGTCTAACAGGGAGGGAGGGGGGATATACAGTATATATGGTTGTCTTTGTTAATGGTGTTCATTGATTTTAAAGTATTCTATATAAAAACAATAAAAATATTATAATTTAAAAAAACAAAACTGTTCTACCACTCATCAGCAGCACAAGATGTATTCCTCTAAGATGTATGCACTCTAAGCTCTTTAATGATAGTGAAATTTTAATTTTTTTGGATTGGCTGCCATCTTTGTCTTACTTAGCCTAAAACACTGTGATGTCACTCACCGGTAAAGGCATGGTACTTGGTTGACACACGGTTCACAGTGTGCACAGTGCAGCAGAGATGCAGGATAGACAGCATGGTGAGGATCATCACGATACTCTGCAGGAGGAGGGGGAACTCAAAAAATTTCCCAAACCTGTAACAGAACACATGATCAAACGTGGCCATCATAATGTAAATACATTGGCCCAGAATAGTACACATTTGTGTCTGATTAATTAATAGCAGATTTAAAGAGGTACTCCAGAGAAAATCTTTTTCTTTCAAATCAACTGGTGTCAGAAAGTTACATAGATTTGTAATTTACTTCTGTTTAAAAATCTCAGGTTTTGCCATACTTATCAGCTGCTGTATGTCCTGCAGAAAATGTTTTCTTTTCAGTCTGACACAGTGCTCTTTGCTGACATCTCTGTCCAAGACAGGAACTGTGCAGAGAAGTAGCCAATTCACATGGAAAACCTTTCCAGCTCTGGACAGTTCCTGTCTTGGACAGAGATGTGAGCAGAGAGCACTGTGTCAGACTGGAACGAAAACAACATTTCCTGTAGGACATACAGCAGCTGGTAAGTATGGGAAGACTTAAGATTTTTACACAGAAGTAAATTACAAATCTATGTAACTTTCTGACTTCAGTTGATTTGAAAGAAAAATGATTTGAATGAAAATGATTTTCCCTGGAGTACCCCTTTAACAAAATGACCCACTGCCCATATACGTATGATGGACACCAAGCTGATGATAAGAGGAAATCAAACCTCCCTTTTCACCTCTGACAGGTGGAGAGGCTTCATTGAGAGGTGACGCTCATCATATACTTATGGGTGATGTCATATTTCAACCCTTCAATACAGGTTTAGTAGGTGCAAGAGATGTTAACCTGATGGCCCCTTTAAGACATGGATTGTGGTGATTTATGTTATAATAACTGCACAGGGAGGATTAAGAGGGATGAATGCCAGCTGTTTGTCTCTGAGGCATAATTAGAAGAGAAGGATAACAGCAAAATAATTTTTATCTTGATAAAATATTGATACAAGACGCCTCTAATGATTCATTGTAAGGTCGGCTCTCTCTGAGAAGTCATCGATGTAACCTTGCCGAAAAACTATTCGTTACAGTGGGTCGAGACTTTGTTCATTCACAGATTTGCAGCTTATTCCAGCCCCGGAGATCTTATGCGCTCATTACTACTAGACCATTAATTCTGCGGACATTTCAAGGGCTCAAGTCATTTGGTGAAATAATGTGAAAGCTGAAAGAAACCCGACAATTACTGGGATGGGATTTAATTGCTGCCCTGAAACAAGGAGAATTCATCTAAGCTCATTATTAATGGTAAATCCCCCGAAGCGGACAAAGTCCGAGTCATCAGGTCTCAACAACAATGGAGACAGGACTGTGGGGCTCACTAAAAACCATAAAGTCAGACCAATCCTGACTTCCCAAGGAGCTGCATTCTTGGAGACACAACTTTACCTACTAAAGGGGCCCTCAATGTTATGAAAAACTAAAAGTATTAAACCCCACTTCTCTGAATGCTTTTAAGTAAGGATTCAAAAAAATGTCATGACCTTTTCAGCTCAGTCAAATGGTTAAGAGTCTACATAGAACTGATTGGCCTATCTGACTAGACAGTTGATGGAGATACTGCAGACCGCAAATCTGCCACAGCTCAGTGCCCCATGTGTGCCGCTCTGATCTCACTCACCAAAACAAAATCCGGAGGATGTTGGCAATAAGCAGAACAAAGCATACCCAGGTAGAGAAGCCATCCGTGTTAGATGTCCTCCTAATCTCCTGATACTGAGGGATGTAGGGGAGTATACCGCCAAACACCATTAAGCAGGATGATATCCAAGACAAGACCGGCCACGTGTCTTCAGAATCCTCTGAAAAATCCATCTTAATCCGTCTCAGTGATCACTGAAAAAATGTGCAAAACACTGGATGTTAAAGATGAAAGACAAAGGGTCCTATTAGACTAAGCAATTTTTAGTTTTCTCAGATTAACGATAGACTATTACAAACAAGCGCTTCTTCGAGCAACCTGAACTTATTCACCATAATAAAAGATAGTTGTTAGTTATGATTGCAATCAGGATCGTAATTATGATCATTTGTACACTGTAGTATACGAACGATTGTAATAATGAATGATGTGTACATACACCGAAAAATTTAAAAACACTGAACGAACGGTTGACAATGAATCGAATTTTAGTTAGTCGTTTGATTGTTGCCTACATACACATGAAAAGATTATCACTTAAATTAGATTGATATAACGATTTTTCACACAATAATCGTTCCATGTAATAGGGCCCTAATCTGCTCTTAGACTGGGTTCACACAGGACTGAGTTCGGAGCCTCCATTGGAGAGTCTATTTGGCACCTATTTGGCCAATTATGGTGCGTTTACACAGAGAGATTTATCTGACCAATTTTGGAAGCCAAAGCCAGGAATGCATGTGAAAAGAGGAGAAATCTCAGTCTTTCCTTCATGGCCTGTTCTCTTTTTATAGTCTGTCCCTGGTTTTGGCTTAAAAAATCTGTCAGATAAATCTGTCTGTGTAAACGCAGCATAACTGATGCAGACAGATACCTAAGAAATCCCATTGATGTCAATAGGGTCTGTCGGATTTTCATCTGGTTTATTATGCATTGTTTAAAGGGAATCTGTTAGGTCTATATATGATGCTATTGTATTTGCTGATGGTCATTTGAGTTATCAAATTGCATTTATTCTTGAAAGGTGAAGTGCCACAGAAGAAACGCTGAGTCACAGCATGCACGCCTCCTCCACCACCTCTCCCTTCTTTGATTAATTGACATACAGGGCTGGAAGCCTCAGCCTTGTACATCAATCAGTCAGGACAGGGTGGGTGGCTCAGCATCACTTCTGTGGCACTTCAGCTTCCAAGGAAAAATGCTATTTTATAATTGCCCAAATGACCATCAGCAAATACAAAGGCATCATTTATTGCCTTTTTCTGCAGCTCTGTACCTGGTACAGGCCCTTGAAGCAAACAAAAAAATTACTGCAGTAATTTTTTATGTCCGCCCCAGTGGAAGTGTGAACCTAGGCTTACACAGTGCAGTACCGCATCAATGACACATGCCATTCTTCTACTCTTTTTTTCTTTGGGTTTTGTAAAGGTTCAGGTGAATTGCATTTTTTCAACAGGTATTGCATGTGTTGAACCAGCTGGTAGCTGAACTGTGTAGATTAAAACAGCATGCACATGTAGGGGTGTCTTTACAGAGAGATTTATTTGACAGATTTTTGAAGCCAAAGCCAGGAACAGACTATGAACAGAGAACAGATCATATAGGAAAGACTGAGATTTCTCCCCTTTTCAAATCCATTCCTGGCTTTGGCTTCAAAAATCTATCAGATAAATCTCTCTTTGAGTGGCTTTACCAGCCCAAAGATGTAGGATGTTTAGGGTGGGTTCACACTGAGGAAAAGGTGAGGAATTAGGTGAGGAATTGAAGAGGAATCTGCTCTTATTTCAGCTTGAAATTCCTTACGGAAAATATGAACAGACCAATGTCCCATTGTGTTCAATGGGATTTTTGTTCAGTTGATCACACTGCAGAATTTCTGAGCAGAATTTTCTGCCGCAGATCAGCTTTCCACCCAAAGGCACCATTCACACAGAGCAAGAGGGCCGCAGAATGCCGCCTGCCTCTGTCTCATCATGATACCCTATGGGAGTATCTCTTGGCATCTCTTGGCCAACATGTTCATTCTTCAGCGCTGAGAGACGCTGAGCGATGCGGCACGCGTGCCTCCCATAGAGTTTCATTAAGACACGGAGGCTGGTGGCATTCCGCGGCGGATGCAATTTAGGATATTTAAAGAATAACTAATATATGTACACATTGACTCAGAATAGAAAGTCAGAATAGAAAGTTTTGGAATATAATAAAGACCGCAAGAATAGTGTATACTCCGGTATGACTGTGGGTCTAATGACATCATAAGTATATGTGTGTATATAATGTGTATAAAATGAATCACCAATACAGGAGTAAGGCGGGCACCACACAATATTTAAATGAGGTGCAAAAATATATATATGTCAATCATATACACAACAAAAAAACAAAAGCGACCATATTATAAACGACAATGCACACTCGTATAAGGAAAGTGGGAAAAATATATACAATCTTTATTACATGTACTGCTGATAATTAAACAACTTAAAACCACTAATAAACTGAAAATAATTTTCCACAATAATTTTCCTTAGTATTATTTTTGACAATTATTTTCTGGTTATTATTCTAAGTTGTTTCATTAGAATTGTATATACAGTTTTGTTTATGTGGGCTGCCTCTATAGGTTTTTGTCTGTCTGTGTATGGTTGAGGTCCAAGTATCATTGGGGCCCACCAGTGTATGGACCATGTTTGGCCAGTTTTTAAGTGTTTTTATTGTCAGCAGTACATGTAATAAAGATTGTATGTATTTTTTCCACTTTCCTTATACAAGCATACGTCATTTATACGTGCATTGTCATTTATAATATGGCCGCTTTTGTTTTTGTTGTATAAAATGAATCACAGCTCAAAGCTGAGCTGTGATTGGTTGCCATCTGTCTGAGACAAACAAATAGGCAAATCTGGTCCATTATGCTAATAAATGTGCTATATGTCGTAAGGGTATGTTCACACTGATTAAATTAGGCGGAACTTTCCGCCACGGAATCACACCTGTCTCAGTGTGCCATAGCATCTCTATGGTAGAGTGCGCTCCTCCGCTGCCGCCGATCTCCGCTCAAAGAAGTGACATGTCACTTCTTTGAGCGGAGAGTGGCTGCCGCGGAGGAGCGCGCGCTCTCCCATAGACGGTCTATGACACACTGAGACACAGGATTCTGTGGTGCCTAATTTACTCAGTGTGAACATATCCTTACATTTAGACTATGTTTGGCAAAATAAAATGAATGGATGAGACAGGGGCATGTCGTGATATACATTGACGATTTGTTTTCTCAGCCTACCAAAGTAAACCACCAAATTTGCTTGATATGAAGTGTGAACACACCCTAAAATTTACATAGATATAAGAATTGGTGGTTGCCAGGATAGATGCTGTTACAGGGACTAGGGTCCCTGCGCTCTCATCAAGTCTCCTCTTACTTGGTAAATAATCCATCAAACACATCAACACGCAATCTTGGAATCGGGTCTCTCCAGTCATCTCTCAGATGGTGTGTCCGATCACATAAACTTTAGATCCATCAAAGAAAACATTGTATGTGCTGAAGGCCATCACCCAGTACCTAGACACCAGGCTGCGGTTATCACCTATGCTCAGTCCACTCCCACTCACACCTTCGGCTAAATGAATGAATCGAGAGCTGTGGATGCAAGGGCTGGTGGGAGGTTGCCTGCTCCCATCTTCACTACATACATACCTCATGCACTGGGTTTTATAAATTCCAATCATAGAATAATGATTGTTATTCAACGTACCCCAGAGCAATCAATCATTATGGACTTCATATCACCCTACTGTAACTCTGTTTGTAGAGGAGCACTATCTAATAGAAACCTGACAGTACAGAGAGTAGGACACAAAGCATATAGTGTTTATAGCGTGATTCATGCTCCAGTAACCATGTATAGGATGAATGGAGGGAAAGAATGCAGCTAGTGAAGTGCGAAGTTCTCAGTATGTGTTGTTTACTAAACAGGATATACATTATGGCTAGTGGCGAGTAAATATTTCGTAGGAGTAGAAAGACAATATTATTAAGACATAAAAATAATGCACAAAAGAAAGAATTGTCACAAGAAAAAATGTTGGAATTGAATTAAACTTTATAAGTGTGACTGTAATGATGATATACTGTATGTTAGTGATTATAATATTAGAACAAAAGGATATGTTTATTACGGAAAACTGTACAAATGATAGGAGACTCTGATACCCTGTTGTGTGACCTCTTGCCTGGATACAAGATGAGATACAGAACATTTGCTCATAGATCCTGTAGATCCTGCACACTCATAGCTGGGTGCTACAGGGTTCCATAAATGCTGTATTGATGATACATCTGGTGACTAGGGAGGCCAAGAAAGCATTGCTGGCGGAGACATTCCTGAGAAAATAAGCCTTAAAGAGTCAGGGTGGTATTACACGGGCCGAGCAGGGCCCGATAATACCTGTAAACGAGCAGCGATCTGCTAGATCGTTGCACGTTTACTGGGCCTATTACACGGCCCAATAATCGTTTGACAAGAGCTGCAAGGACATCGTTACCGATGTCCTTGCAGCCCTTGCTAAACTGGCATACATTACCCATCCACGTTCCAGGGCTTCTCCTGCCGTCCGCTTCTCCCGGGGTCCCGTGCGCGCTCTAGCTTCACAGCGGCCTGTCAGCTGGTAGGCCGCTCAGCCAATCACAGGCCGGGACCGCCGCGGCCTGTGATTGGCTGAGCGGCCTATCAGCTGACAGGCCTCTGTTAAGCTACAGCGCGCGCGGGAACCCGGGAGAAGTGGACGGCAGGAGCAGCCCTGGAACGTGGATGGGTAATGTATATCGTTAGTCGCCGGCCACGCACCGC
Source organism: Dendropsophus ebraccatus (assembly GCF_027789765.1). NCBI lineage: Eukaryota > Metazoa > Chordata > Amphibia > Anura > Hylidae > Dendropsophus > Dendropsophus ebraccatus. Next base: position 97,697,334 of record NC_091457.1, read on the forward strand.
TATTACACGCAGCGGTGCACGGTCGGCGCCCGACGAAAATAGGGTCTAACCTATATCAACGATCAGCCGATGATCGTTGTCATAGGCTGATCGTTGCATTTATTACGCGGAGCGATAATCAACCGAATCGGGCCAATTCGGTCGATTATCGTTCGTGTAATAGTACCCTTACTGTTGTTAAAAATTTTTTTGCAGAAATCAATAGTCCAGGCGACTTTAAGAAACTTTGTAATTGGGTTTATTAGGCAAATATGCCATTATCTGCATTTAAAAAGACTTTTCCCAGGTCCCCCTCCTCTCCTTTCTGTCATTCACTGCTCAGAATCAGAAAATCTCAACTGTTTTACATCAGTCGGATCCTGTCTGTGCTATGCAGAGGGGAGGGGGGATGAGGGAGATTAGTCAGCAGCAGAGAACAAAGGATTACACCACAGAAAGCGCTGAAAGCCCCTATTCAGAGGTCAGAGAGGTCAGTGCTGACTTCAGAGGAGAGAGCCTGGTGATTTAGCTGTAAAATAACTCTTTGTTGTCCTGTTTTGGTGCCTTATCTCTCCTGTCTCCATAGAGAACAATGAAGACAGGGGGGGAGAGCTTCAAACTGCTTTTTCATGATTTTTTGGCTAATAAACCCAATTACAAAGTTTCTTAAAATCGCCTGTACTATTGATTTCTGCAACATTTTTTTAATGACAATGACACTTTACCCGAGACCATACATGTGGCTGCAGGGTGTCCTGCACATTTCACTGACCTGTTGTTGTCCCTCATATGACTACTGGAGGTGACTGACTGTGATTTGTGATGGCTCCCCAGATCAGCACACTGGTAGAAGGCAGTGTGTTGCTCCACAAAAAGGCAGGATTTTGAGTGCTCACCATGAGGGTCTCCATACTTGAGCCTGACCATCACAGGATACAAACAGAACCGAGAAGTCGGGAAACTGCAGTGCATAAGGGATGGTCCAGAGGGTCACTCAAGCAAACGGCTACCTCCAATCCATTTGACAAATTTCTTTTACCTGTCACTTTGATGTCTGAGAATGTAGTTCTTTAATGTTCTGCATGTTCTAATGTTCATGTTTAATGTTCTTTAATGGTTGACTCAGGTGCCGCCCTGAGTTTTATCCGTACCTCAGTAGCAGAGTTGCTAGGTTTGAAGTTGGTTCCCCTATGTTATCCCTTCATGGTGGCTAGCTCTGATTCAGCTCCTCTGAGAGGTGGAGCAGTAAAATTTTGCACTCCCGAAACATCCATGCAAGTTGGGTGTCTTCACCGTGAAGATATATAATTTTTGTTTTAGATAAGCTAGCCACTGACATCATACTGGGGTTACCATGGTTACGTCAACATAGCCCGGTATTTGACTGGAGGACCACAGAGCTGGTTAAGTGGGGTAGCTCCTGTGATTCTCATCTGTCTCATGTTGATCCATTTGTTTGTACATTAAATGATCTTCTTGACATTACAGAATTTATTTCTGATTTTTCTGACGTGTTAAATGAGGTCATTGCTGACGCCTTAACTTCCCACTGTGCTTATGACTGCTCCATCGATCTTGTGCCAGGGGCCAAGTTTCCTAAAGGCCGTATTTTTAACTTGTCTCCCCCTGAATGAGAGTCAATGCGCCAGTACATACAGGACAGTCTGAGGAAGGGTCACATTTGGCCTTTGGTGTCACCCATGGGTGCTGGCTTCTTCTTCGTGGAGAAGAAAGATGGTGGTTTGCATCCCTGTATTGAATAAAATCACCATTAAGGACCAGCACCCCCTTCCCTTGATCCCCGATCTTCTAAATCAGGTGGTAGGCGCTTGTTGGTTTTCAAAAATAGACCCAAAATAGACTACAATTTATTGCGGATCAGGTAAGGTGGCAAATGGAAGACAACATTTAACACTATATGTGGCCAATATGTGGTGATATACCTGGATAACATTCTCATTTATTTCCCCGACTGAGAATCCCATGTAAAACATGTCCGGGAGGTTTTATCTAGGCTTCAGAAAAACTCTCTTTGTGCAAAGTGCCTGTTTGGTGTCAAGGAGGTTGGATTTTTAGGGTACATTTTAACTCCAGAGTCTGTGCAAATGGACCCTTAAAAAGTGTCAAGGCCCACCACCTTGAAGGAGGTCTAAAGATTTTGGGGTTTTGCAAACTTCTGTAGAAAGTTCATCCAAAACTTTTTTCTAGTTGTAAAACCACTAACAAAGTTGACTTAGAAAGATGCGAATCCAACCTCCTAGTCTCCTAAGGCAGAACAGGCCTTTTCTAAACTAAAACAGAGTTTTTCATCCGCTCCAGTATTAGTTCATCCCAACTTACATCTACCATTCGTGGTGGAGGTGGATGCATCTGAGAGGGGGGTTGGAGCAGTATTGTCTCAAGGTAGAGAACCGTTTACTAATCTGAGACCAGTGGCATACTTTCTTAAGCAAATTTTCCACTTCCAAAATTAACTACGATATTGGTAACTGGGAACTGTTGGCCATCAAGTTGGCCTTTAAGGAGTGGAGACATTTCCTGGAGGGAGCTAGACACCAAGTAATGGTTTTAACTGACCATAAAAACCTGTTATACCTAGGTAAGGCAAAGAGGTTAAACCCACGTCAAGCCTGCTGGGCTTTGTTCTTTGCCCATTTCCATTTTATCATCACTTATCGTCCTGGGTCAAAGAATGTCAAGGCAGATGCCTTATCTTGGAGCTTTGGTGTTTATTATGCACCTGAGGAGGAACCCAAAAATATCCTACCTCCAGGTATCTTGGTTGCCAGTGTATCTGTTGATCTAAAAGAGAAAATTTTGAGATCTCAAAATGAAGCGCCTGCTAATCTATCCTCTGATAAACTGTTTGTCCCTGTACACCTTAGATTAACAGTGTTAAAAGAGATACATGCGTCTACACTGGCTGGTCACCCAGGTATAGCTGGGACTAGTTATCTCTTGTATCGTTCTTGCTAGTGGCCTTCATGGCAGAGGGATGTACGGGAGTACGTTAAAGCCTGTGAAACATGTGCCCAAGCGAAAATCCTGAAATCCTAAAGGTCTGCTCCTGCCTCTGCCATTGCCGAGTCGCCCATGGTCCCATCTGTCGATGGATTTAATAACTGATCTTCCCCCCTCGCAGGGGAAGACGGTAATCTGGGTGGTTGTTGATCGATTCAACAAAATGAGCAATTTTATTGCATTAAAGAAGTTACCTACTGCTAAAACCCTGGCCAAACTGTTTACTCGTCACATCCTCCGTTTGCACAGGATACCTACCAACATTGTCTTGGACCGAGGGGTACAGTTTGTGTCCAGGCTTTTTGTGAACTGCTAAACATATCTCTGTCGTTTTCATCTTCATTTCATCCTGAAACCAATGGTCAAACAGAACGTACCAATCAATCCCTAGAACAATATTTGAGATGTTTCGTATCTGACAACCAACCAACATGGTCTAAATACTAACCTATGGCCGAATTTGCCCCAGGTCACCCGAATCACTGCAGGTTTTTAGCTGTTCCTAATCTAAAATCACATTTTTCCTCTGTTAAAAAAACTTACTAAAAAACTGTGCACAGTTTGGGCGGAGAGTCTGACGACTCTAACCATGTCTCAGCAAAAACAAACACAATATTCTAATTACAGACAGCGTCCTGGTCCCCAGTATGTGGTGGGAGAAAGGGTATGGTATCGACCAGGAACTTGCGTCTCCGAGTCCCTTCAGCCAAATTTGCCCCCAGGTATATTGGTCCATTTTCTACAGTTACAGTTGCCTCAGTCATTGAAAATTGTAACGCCTGGAGTAGTGGATCCACTGGACCGTCACCAGCGATGGCACTAACCTCACCAGGGAGCGGAGTCTAAGGGGCCGCTGGTTTTCACCAGAGCCCGCCGCAAGGCGGGATGGACTTGCTGCGGCAGGCGACCCCCAGGTCGCTACCCCTGGCTTGGTTGCTGGTGATGGCAGGCGAGGCGTGGCAAGAGCAGTAGGCAGGAGATGGTAGTGGCAGAGGTCTGTAGTCGTGACCGCAGGAGACAGGCTGAAGACAGGAGCAATAGAGTAACGGGGAAGCAGGAACCAGGAACAAGGACTAGGGACCAGGTAGTGGACAGGAATCAGGAACAACAGGGAGCTGGGCCAAACGCTATGGGAAGCATGTAGAGGCTCCAACACCTGTAGTGGGGCAGGGCTGGAATTTATAGGGAGTGATTGTGCACAAGGACCAATTAGGAGAGCACTGCCCCTTTAAATCTGAGACAGCCGGCGCGCGCGCGCCCTAGGAGGCGGGGACTCGCGAGCCGGCCGGCACAGCGACGGACAGGAGCGTGGAGAGGTAAGGCGCCCCCCGGGGCCGAAGTGACAGCAGCGCCGGGTCCCTGCCTACGGACACCGGCTGCTGCATGGGGCAGTGGGGAGTCGCGGCGGCGGCCCGGAGCACGGGACGCCGCCGCGGCCGTGACAGTACCCCCCCCCCCCTTTAACCTCCGCCTCTTTTTGGCCTGTAGGAACCTCTTGATGAGGTCTTGGTCCAGGATGTTAGCCTCGGGTTCCCAGGACCTCTCCTCAGGACCAAATCCTTTCCAGTCCACTAGGAAGGATCGTCTCCCTCTGACAGTTTTCATAGCCAGAATGTCTTTGACAATGTAAACGTCATCAGAGACGGCTTGTGGAGCAGAGAGCGAAGCCTTATCGGAGAACCGGTTGAGGACCACTGGCTTTAAGAGGGAGACATGGAAGGCGTTTGGAATCCGCATCGTAGGGGGTAGGCGGAGTTTGTAGGTGACAGGGTTGAGGCGTTTTAGCACTGAGAAAGGACCGAGGAATCGAGGACCCAACTTGTAGCTGGGAATCTTGAGTCGGACATATTTGGCCGAGAGCCAGACTTTGTCACCAGGGAGAAAATTCATGGCGGGTCTTCTTCTCTTATCCGCCTGGTCCTTCATGCGGACAGATGCCTTGAGCAGAGATTGTCGAGTCTGTTCCCAGATTGACTGCAGGTCAGATAACAACTCCTCCACGGCTGGGACCTCAGAGGATGGAGAGAGAGGCAGAGGAGGACGAGGGTGACGTCCATAGACCACATAGAAGGGTGACTTGCCTCTGGAGCTCGAGTCCAGATGATTGTAGGAAAACTCTGCCCAAGGAAGCAGACTGGACCAGTTGTCCTGGCGAGCGGAGACGAAATGTCGAAGATAATTGCCAAGGACCTGATTGACCCTCTCCACTTGCCCATTGGTCTGGGGATGATAGGCCGAAGAGAAGTCCAGCTTCACTTGGAGTTGAGAGCAGAGAGCACGCCAGAATCTGGAGACAAATTGTGAGCCTCTGTCAGAGACAATATGAAGAGGAAGACCATGGAGGCGGAAGATATGCTGAAAGAACAGCTGGGCCAGGCGAGGGGCTGATGGTAATCCAGGAAGAGCCACGAAGTGGGACATCTTGGAGAAGCGGTCCGTGACAACCTAGATGACTGTGTTACCCGCAGATGGAGGTAAGTCTGTGACAAAGTCCATGCCTATATGACACCAGGGGCGGTCTGGAACTGGCAAGGGCTGAAGTAGGCCGGCTGGTCTTTGATGAGGGGACTTGTTTCTGGCACAGATGGTACAGGACGCCACAAAGTCTTTGACATCCTGGAGTAGGCTAGGCCACCAGTAGTGGCGGGAGATCAGTCGCCCGGTCTTTAGAACTCCCGGATGCCCGGCCACCATAGAGGAATGACCCCATTTCAAGATGCGTTTACGGAGTGCGGGGCGCACATAAGTCTTACCGGGAGGCAACTGCTGCAGAGTAGAAGTGGCAACTGGTACTAGGCGATCGGGAGGTATTATGTGTCGAGGAGATTCCTCTTGCCCCATAACATCGGATGCTCGGGATAACGCATCGGCCTTGATATTCTTCTCGGCTGGACGGAAATGAATGGTGAAGTTGAACCGAGAGAAGAAGAGGGACCACCTGGCCTGCCGGGGATTGAGGCGTTGGGCCGATTGGAGGTAGAGGAGGTTCTTGTGGTCCGTGTAGATGTTAACGGGATGTTTAGCCCCCTCTAGGAGATGACGCCACTCCTCCAGTGCCAGCTTAATAGCCAGGAGTTCCCGATCTCCTATAGTATAGTTCCTCTCGGCAGGGGAAAAAGTCTTAGAAAAGAACCCGCAGGTTCTGGTCTTGCCTGATGTGTCCCTTTGCGAGAGGACTGCTCCGGCGCCCACAGAGGAAGCATCAACTTCAAGAGAAAACGGCTTGGAGATATCCGGGCGAACTAGAGCAGGAGCGGAGGCAAAGGCAGACTTTAGGCTATTGAAGGCATGTTCGGCCTCGGGAGGCCAGCGTCTAGGATCCGCCTTCTTCTTTGTGAGAGCCACTATGGGTGCAACCAGGGTAGAGAAGTGAGGGATGAATTGCCGATAGTAGTTGGCAAATCCAAGGAATCGTTGGATAGCTCTAAGTCCCTCAGGACGAGGCCACTGGAGAACAGCTGAGAGCTTGGCAGGATCCATCTGTAGGCCCTGGTCGGAGACAATGTATCCAAGAAACGGCAGGCTGCGCTGATGGAAAACGCACTTCTCCAGCTTGGCATACAAACGGTTGGCCCGTAGTCTCCGTAGAACCTGTCGTACATGGGACACGTGGGTCTGCTGGTCGTGGGAGAAGACCAGGATGTCGTCAAGATAAACAATGACGCAGACATAGAGGAGATCGCGGAATAAATCATTCACGAATTCCTGGAAGACCGCTGGGGCGTTGCATAGGCCGAATGGCATGACCAGATATTCGTAGTTCCCATCTCTGGTGTTGAAAGCGGTCTTCCATTCGTCTCCTTCACGAATACGGATCAGGTTATACGCTCCCCTGAGATCCAACTTGGAGAAAATCCTAGCTCCACGGAGACGGTCAAATAGTTCTGGGATTAGCGGAAGAGGATAGCGGTTCTTGACAGTCACCTTATTTAAGCCCCGGTAGTCTATGCATGGGCGGAGGGAACCGTCCTTCTTCTGCACAAAGAAAAATCCAGCGCCAGCGGGAGACGTGGATTTACGGATGAAGCCCTTCTGTAAGTTCTCCCGGATGTAGGAGGACATGGCTTCCGTCTCGGGCACAGAGAGAGGGTATACTCGACCACGTGGGGGAGAAGTTCCAGGAAGAAGGTCTATAGGGCAATCATAGGACCGATGAGGTGGTAGAGAGTCTGCCTCCTTGGCCGAGAAGACATCAATAAAGTCTTGGTATTCGTGCGGTAGACCAGACAAAGGCTTGGCATTAGCAGGTGACCTCGTAGAGCACTTGGGTTGAGGAGGTCTCAGACACCTATTTGGACAGTCCTGGCCCCAGCTGAGAACCTCCCCAGTTCTCCAGTCCAGCTTAACCCCTTAACGACATCGGGCGTAAATTTACGCCCTGATGCCGGTAAGGGAGTTCAGAGCGGGGCCGCGCGGCGACCCCGCTCTGAACCGCGGCGGTCCCGGGTGCCGCGTGTAGCCCGGGACCGCAGGTATTAGCGGGCACGGTCCGATCGCCGTGCCCGCTAATACAGTAATCAGATGCAGCTGTCAAACATGACAGCTGCATCCGATTACCGGATCCAGCGTCTCCCTGGTGTCTAGTGGCGGAGATCGCTCCCCCGGGATGTTATCCCGGAGGAGCGATCTCCGTTTCTGAAGCCGGCCGGGGACCGCTCCAAGATGGCGCCGTCCCCGGCTCGGCACTCGTTTACTTCCGGCTGCAGCAGCCGAAAGCAAACGAGTGCCTATCTCATGGATCTCTGCAGCATATCTATGCTGCAGAGATCTCTATGAGAGATCAAAGCACTTATACTAGAAGTCCCCTAAGGGGGCTTCTAGTATAAGTGTTAAAGTAAAAAAAAAAGTGTTGTTAACAGTAAAAAGCCCCCTCCCCTAATAAAAGTCTGAATCACCCCCCTTTTCCCAGGTTATAAATAAAAGTAAATAAATAAATAAATAAACAAACATGTTTGCTATCGCCGCATGCGTAATCGCCCAAACTATTAATTAATCACATTACTGACATAACTGACTATTTAAAAGTTCAATATGCATGGTGCACTGAGCCAGGAATCCCCTGCACAACTTGGGATCGCCTCCATATTTAGTCGGGAGGGCCAGTCGAAGTCTCGAGGTGGCTGCTGGTGGTGGTGAGCGCTGGGCTGTAGCATGCTGCTGTAGGGCGGCAGTCAATTGCTGGATTTGCTGCGACTGTTGCTGGATTTGTTGAGCCTGTTGGCGACCACTCTGGCGACGTCACGGAGATCAGGCACCTCGCCGGGATCCATGGTTGGAGCCTACTGTAACGCCTGGAGTAGTGGATCCACTGGACCGTCACCAGCGATGGCACTAACCTCACCAGGGAGCGGAGTCTAAGGGGCCGCTGGTTTTCACCAGAGCCCGCCGCAAGGCGGGATGGACTTGCTGCGGCAGGCGACCCCCAGGTCGCTACCCCTGGCTTGGTTGCTGGTGATGGCAGGCGAGGCGTGGCAAGAGCAGTAGGCAGGAGATGGTAGTGGCAGAGGTCTGTAGTCGTGACCGCAGGAGACAGGCTGAAGACAGGAGCAATAGAGTAACGGGGAAGCAGGAACCAGGAACAAGGACTAGGGACCAGGTAGTGGACAGGAATCAGGAACAACAGGGAGCTGGGCCAAACGCTATGGGAAGCATGTAGAGGCTCCAACACCTGTAGTGGGGCAGGGCTGGAATTTATAGGGAGTGATTGTGCACAAGGACCAATTAGGAGAGCACTGCCCCTTTAAATCTGAGACAGCCGGCGCGCGCGTGCCCTAGGAGGCGGGGACGCGCGCCCCGGCCGGCACAGCGACGGACAGGAGCGTGGAGAGGTAAGGCGCCCCCCGGGGCCGAAGTGACAGCAGCGCCGGGTCCCTGCCTACGGACACCGGCTGCTGCATGGGGCAGTGGGGAGTCGCGGCGGCGGCCCGGAGCACGGGACGCCGCCGCGGCCGTGACAAAAATTCACCCCGTATTTCATAAAAGCCTGATCAAGAAATACATTCCTCCAGTGGTTTCTCATCTTCTGCCCTCTCCAGTGGTAATACAAGGTGAATTAAAATTTGAGATCGAATGGATTTTAGATTCTAGGCGAGTTCGTAATTCTTTACAATACTTATGTCCCTATTTCACGGGTCGTTTAGAGGAGAAAACGAGCACTCTCAGCGCTCGTTTGCTCCTCGTTCCCCGCTCGCTGCCGCCGCTATTCAACGCGGCGGCAGCGAGCGGGTAAGTGCGGGAGGGCCGGCGGGGAGCTGCGGGGGGGCTGCCCGGGTGATCGCTGATTGTCCGGGGAGCCCATAGGATACTGCAGCGTCTGCTGTCGATGCTCCTATTCAACAGAGCGACGGCAGCAGATCGTTGCTGTATCAGTCGCTTGTTTTTCAACATGTTGAAAAACAAGTGACTGCAACGATCAGCCGACATGAACGATGTCGGCTGATCGTTGCACTCTATTCCAGGGGACGTTCGTAGCGGCCGATATCAGCCGAATACGGACGAAAATCGTTCCGTGGAATAGGGCCTTTTGTCCATTAGAAAGGCTTTGGTCTTGAGGAGCGAACATGGGTCACTGCCAAGGACTTACATGCTTCAAATTTGGAGTCAAAATTTCACCTGTTGTATCCTGATAAGCCTGGAGGTCCTCGTGAGGGTCGAAAGGCCCCTTCTCAAGGAGGGGGGGGGGGGGGGGTTCTGTTAGGACTCGGGCTGTTCGTTCGGCTCAGCGTCCATAGCAGCCATTATGCTTCTCGTGTTTTCACCTTTTCTGCTCTGTTATTCCTTGTTGTAGCAGAGGCCAGGGTCTCACTCCCCTGATCATCATAGGTGTTGTGTGTGTTCACTGATTATTGACTGACAGCTGACCCACCAGTTAGCTGTCTGTATCTGGGCAGGACCTGGAGCCTCAGCCTCAATCAAGTCTGGGGCTGGGACTCCAGGTTCCCTAAATATCAGCCCTGAGGTCTCATTCCTTGCCTGCCATAGAATCTGGTTATCCTAGTGTTTCTTGCCCTAGCGTTACTCTGACTTTGCACTTCTGTTTACCTGACCTTTTGGCTTGGACCCCGACTATTCTTTGGATCACGATTCTGTACTGTTATTGACCGGCTGTTACCGACTTGGACCTCTGACCTCCCCTTTTGCCAGTTTGTACGTCTTGTCTCTGTTTTGTGTATTTCACTTGCATCAGGTTAGGGAACGCCGCCCAGTTGTAAGCAGCTGCTTAGGGCTGTTGTGGCAAGTAGGTAGGGCCAGCTGGGGCGGCTGCACTCGTCTTTGTCATCCCAGACCCCCCTACCAGACACTACATTTGTTGCTAAAGACTGGCTTATGATGCCACTGCAAACAAAAGAGACAGTGGCCAGCTGTCAATGACAGGGCACAAACTGGGCCCTGTGTCAGAAACATGAATATTTCTGCTGTGTAATTCCCTCTTTTTCTGTGGTTTTGCACATGGATTAGCCTTATTGAGTGGGATAATCCACATCCTAGCTAGCTCACTGTTTTTCTCATGTAGGTTATATTGGCTGGTTACAGTAGCCAATTATGGTAGCCATACCCACTGCTGATTTAACAGCAACTCCAGTGATGTTACCCTTTTTGATGGACCACACCCCAAGCTTATTAGGAGACAATCATCAGCAGTCGAGAAGACAGAGTTTCGCCAGGAACAGGTTGAACCCGTCATAATTATCTCCTATTTCCATTTCAGTATCCATGTCTGTCTGTTGCCCTGTGTATTAAGGATTTTAGCATAGCGGCTACTAATGGATGTACATAGTAAAGTTGGCCATACAGTTTACATAGCTGTTGGCCGAATGTTTGTTTAGTCAAAAGCAATATTTCCTGACCAACCCCACCCACACCCTCATATACATAAATGACCACACATCTATACAGTATGTTTTAAATGGGAAGAGGCAAACCATCCATCAACCTACTGTATCTCTTCAAACCTTCCAACATGTCATAGTCAGAAGTTTTTATTGGTGGGGATCCAGATGCCAAGCGAGTGTCCATTTGTTTCTACTCCTCACCGCTCACTACTTGCCTCTGCTCAGAGAACAGCATGAATGGTGTATAGAATCATAGAAAATACAAGTTTCTATGAACCTTTATGAATCTGTTCATAGCTGGTGCTGCTCCTTCCATAGAAAAGACTGGATACAGCTGGCAGATTGGGCAGATCTGTGCGGATCTCAGCACCAGCACTCCCACCAAACAAAACTCCTGACATGTCACTACCGCATGTCAGAAGTTTTTATAGTGACAGGTACCACTTGAAGCTCTGTTCACATCCATGTTGTGATTTTAGTCATTATCCAGGGATAGTGCAGGATATATCATATGACAAATACGTCTGTCAACCCTATTGTTGCTCTGTCATTTGTCTGTCAAAGAGTCCCAGACTACTGCTTGTAGAATAGGGACTCGTCTGCTGCTGGACTGGATGAGAGGGCGTCTCTTATCGGGCACAGCATATTCCCTGCACATACCATGCCAGACCCAGACACCAAAACAAGTTGTGACAGTGCTCGGGGGGGGGGGGGGGGGGGAGGGGACTGGCGGGGGGAGGGCCCGGGCTTGCAGCTTCCTGAGTGTGATTACAGAAGACATGGCAGCCACATCTATGCTCACACTCCAGCACGGCCACTGGTACCAGACATGGCTGCTTCCAAACAATGGCGGTACACTATGATATAGCATGCTATATACAGACCCTGAACTGACGAGAGGGGGGACTTTAGCACCTAATGAACTGGGGATCACTGTCTGTGCATACAGACACAAGGTTGGGGGGGTCACAATCACTGTGTACAGATGCACCCTGTGATTATAAATATATTTTACTTAGCATAGCAACGACATATTCTATGGTGCTGTACAGAGGTTGCCATCATTTAGCCCTTTTCTACATTGGGACTCACAATCCAAATTAACCATTCAATATTTTTTTTAAATATGGAAGGAAATCCATACAAGCACAGGGGAACACACAACTCCATGCAGATGTCCTTGGTTGGACTTGAATCCAGCATCCCTGTATAGAAATACAAGAATGGAGGGGTTACACTCTAGCACCCTGTATACCGATATATGTCTGGAGGGGTTACAATCTACTGCCCTGTATACAGATATATATATGTCTGGAGGCGTTACACTCTAGTGCCCCGTATACAGATATGTATATATGTCTGGAGGTGTAACACTCTACTGCCCTGTATACAGATATAGATGACTAGAAGGGTTACAGCACTATGTATACAGATATATGACTGAAGTGGGAGGTGTTACACTCATATACATATAACTGGAGGGTGGGCCATAAGTATGGATACACACTGATAAAATGGAAGTGGTTGCTGATATCACATTACCATTTGTGGCATATTAGTACATGGAAGGAGGAAATCATTTGAGGCCGGGTGACGCCCATGGCGGCCATCTGCAAAGCCGCCATTTTGGATTCAACATTTTTTTAAAATGGGAAGGGGGTCATGTGAGTCATCAAACACATAGAGAATTGCACAAGAGAAACAATGGTGTGCTCACTTGTAACATAGCTTTATTCACTATTGAGTTATTGACACATTTCTTGTTGTTACAACCACTGACATGTCGTAGAAGTTAAGCAACGAGGAGTGGACAGACATTTGGGGACATTTATCAAATCAAAAAGGCGTATTTTTTGGCGGAAAATGGCCAGATAAATTTATTCGCAAATGGTCGTTTTGCGAATAAATATTCACATCTGACCATTTTCCGCCCGGTACGCCAGGGGGGTGTGGAGGGGCGGAATTGTGGCGCGGACTCAGGGTCCGCTTAATTCATCATTTTTCTCGCAGAAAAATGATCAGGAAACCTACGCCAGCTCTGAGCTCAGTGCACACACTGGTGCACAGGGGATTTATGCAGAGGCAGTGCGCCTCTGCATAAATCTCCGTACTGTTGGAGCTGCGGGGACATTTTCAGGTCTGGAAGAAAACGCCGGACGTAATAAATGTCCCCCATTGTGTTTATGTTTGGTGACCGCAGTAGCTGCGCCATTGCAGCAGACCGATGTGTTGAATTTCGAGAGAGGGTGACACAACAACCGGAACAGGACCCAAGTTTACACACAAGGTTCTGTTCAGTGATGAGACAATCTTTTATGTGAACGGTGAAGTTAACAAACAAAACCATCACTACTGGTCCTACAGTAACCCACACTGGACAGAGCCCTCCAAATGTGTTGGAAGACAAAAATAGATGGTGTGGTATATGGGGTACCATGATAGTGGGGCCATTCTTCATCAATGGAAACCTAAATTCCACTGGGTATCTGCAATTGCTTTGTGAGCATGTGTTTCCCTCTCTGTGCACTGAAGCTGGCACATTCCCTGAGTTCTTTCAGTAAGATGGTGCACCATCACATTACGGATGTCAGGTCCAAATGTTCCTCAATGAACAGTTTCCTGAGAAGTGGATTGGCCGCTGTGGCCCAGTGGAATGGCTCCGGATCTCACTCCCTTGGACTTCTAGCTCTGGAGCGATTTAAACGCTATGGTGTACTCTGTGAGGATCCAAGATGTGGGGCACCCGAAACCACGAATACAGGAGGCCTATGGTAGCATTTCTTCTGCGGTATTGCTCTCGGTGTGTCAAGAGTGGGAGAAGAGAATCGCATTGACAATTAAACATAATGGGTAGCACTTTGAGCACATCCTTTAGTGGGTTACTCTCGTTGCTCCATGTCACAAACATGTTAATAATGCGATAGTGAATAAAGCTATGTTACAAATGAGCACACCATTGTTTCTCTTGTGCAATTCCCTATGTGGTTAATGACTCACATGACCCCCTTCCATTTAAAAAAGTAAAGTTGATTTCAAAATGGTGGCTTTGCAGATGGCCGCCATGGGGGTCACCCGGCCTTAAATGTTTTCCCCCTCCCATATACTAATATGCCACAAATTGTAAGATATCAGCAACCACTTCCATTTTATTAGTGTGTATTCATACTTATGGCCCACCCTGTACTCTAGTGCCCAGTATACAACTACATGACTGGAGTTGTTACACTCTAGCACCCTATATACAGATATAAGACTGTAGGGGGGAAGAGGGGGGGGGGGGGTCACTCTAATTCCTTGTATACAGATGTATGACAGGATTTGTTACACTCTGGCACCCTCATATACAGATACACCCCCCTTTAGTTGTATAACACTCTAACACCCTGTATACAGATACATGGAATTGTTACACTGTAGCACTCTATATACAGATATAAGACTGGGGGTCACCCCTGGCACCCTATATCTATGATACATGAATTACATGAAACCTCTTCATCAAACATTTATAGGAAGCGCTGCAGCAAGATAACACTGTGCACGGGTGATCCCTAAAGAGGAAGTATTATTTACAAAGACATGGCTGCACGCTACATGATGCCAGTGACATAATGCACCATATACACCACATCAGGCCAGAGACTGCCCACATAATGCTGAGCAACAGGGGCTATGCCAACCCTACAACCTATCTTCTCTCTATTTATCTATTGTTCCCTGTTATCAGCCATTTCAGGCTAAAGCACAGCTGACTGTAGCACAGGTAAATACAAGTTGTTGCTCGCTGTTATCAGCCATTTCAGGCCAGAGAGACTGACTGTAGGACACAATACAATCTCCTTCTCCCAGCTATCAGTCATTTCATGCTAGGGAAAGGCTGACTGTGCAGTTCTGTAATGGGATGAGAGCAAGAAGAAGCAGAAAGCTTCCTATATCTCCAGTGCTGACATTGACATCATATGTGTCCCTCATCCTATAAGGATCCTGCATTATGCTCTAGGTAATAGTGATAGGAATTCAGGTGATGACATCAGCAGGATGATGACATCACAGGTTAGTGCCCATCCTCTAGCCCCAGTGCTGGCAGTCAGGGGGTGCTGGGCTCTTACCTCCTGCAGGGTGCCGGCTCTGGATGTCGGACAAGTCTGAGCTGGAGACAAGGAGGAGGAGGAGGAGGAGGAGGCGGCTGCACTGAATATGGAAACAGCTGGAGAGAACTTCCTGCCCAGGATGGAATTACCGGCGTCTCCGGTGCCGCACTGGCTGCAGCTGGAGGACACAACCGGACCGCAGCCCCTCCTGGGGGACATTACCGGCCATTCCAGTGCAGCGTCTCCTCCAGGGGGCAGTACCACCGGGGAAGGTTACAGAAAGAGACACTAAGGTGTCATGTCATTCCATTACATGTGCATGATGATGTCATCAGACTGACGACTTCATCATTGATATGACATCTATCCCGATACAAGAGACTGTTCACACTGGGCGATAAAGATCGGCAGAGGAAACAACGACAACTCCTTAGCGGCTGCTGATTGGCTGCAGTCAGGTGAGGTCCTGGCAGAGGAGTATGGAGGAGGCCAGGCTGGGTGCCATGTGTGGGCACTTATTGTTACTAAGGAAAGCCTATACTGTGGGCACACCAGTTGCTGGCACCTTTGTCTAGGTTCTGTGTGGGGTTCTGGGCACTGATGTCACATGCTCTGAGCACTCACATAGGTCTGTATTTAAGTTATAACCAGTATTGGTTTAGGAGGTGGAACCATAACAATATATTGGTGCCTAATAATAATAATAATAATAATTTATATAGCGCCAACAGATTCCGCAAAGCACAATACAGGGTAACATTACATTCACACATTACAGAATAAGAAGTGAGGGACCTGCTCATAAGAACTTACAGAATGGGAGGACGGGGGTGAGTGCTTTAATTGCAAATGGTCCAGCCATTGTACACAGAGTCAGAAAGTGAATATAAGTGTTGGGTGAGGCAGTACAGGTACCCAAGTGCATGGAACCAGAGATAAAGAGTAAGAGCTGAGGGTACAGCAGAAGGGGAGACAAAATTTAGGAAGTTTCATAAGCGTGCCTGAAGAGAAGAGTTTTTAGGGCATGTTTGAACCTGTGAGTATTGGGCATGAGTCTAAGGTCTTTGGGTAGGGCGTTCCAGAGAACTGGTGCAGCACGAGAGAAGTCTTGGAGGCAGGAGTGAGAGGTTGTGATTATGGAAGATGTTAGTGTAAGGGTCCTTTTAGATGAAGCGATTTTTAACGATTAACGATCACAAACAAGATTGTTTATCATTAACCTGAAATCGTTCACTATATTACACAGAACGATAGTCGTTAGTTACGATCGTTACTACGATCATTTACTTTATCTGATCCCAGCAAAAGAATAAACGATGTGGAATAATGCTGCATTTACACGGAGCAATAATTCGTCCAATCGTATGATTAACGATTTCGAAGTAACAATGTATTTTTATAACGATCAGCATTTTGACAGAACGATATTTCGTTTGGAAAAATCGTTATTGCGCTCGTTTTAAGATCGCTTAAGCCTATCTCACACATAGGGTGAATCAGTGAAAGACTGTTTACACGAATCGATCTGCGAATTTTTAGCAAACGACCAACGATGATTTGAAAACATGTTGAAAGATCAAAATGAACGATTTCTCGCTCGTCGCTTGATCGTTCGCTGCGTTTACACGAGCCGATTATCACTCAAATGCAATCGTTATTGCGAAAATTTTAACAATAATCGTTCTGTGTAAACGCAGTATTACACTAAACGATTAGCAAACAATTAACAATTATTTTAGGGTCAGATCTAAATGAACGATCACTGACGCATGAACGATTTTTCGATTGTTGCCTGCAATTACATGGAACGATTATCATTTGAATTTGAACAATATAATGATTTTCTGCGCGATAATCGTTCCGTGTAAGGGTCCATTTACATAGAAAGATTATCTGACAGATTATCTGCCAAAGATTTGAAGTCAAAGCCAGAAACAGACTGTAAACAGAGATCAGGTCATAAAGGAAAGCCTGAGATGTATCCACTTTTCAAATCCATTCCTGGCTTTGGCTTCAAATCTTTGGCAGATAATTTGTCAGATAATCTTTTTGTGTAAAGCGACCCTAATGCTAAGTTTACACGAGGCGATTATTGGCCCGATCGTACGATTAACGATTTCGAAGTAACAATTTTTTATTTTTTCGTTTAGATGGAACGATATATCGTACAGAAAATTCGTTTTGCGATTGTTTTGCAATCGCTTAAGCCTATCTCACACATAGGTAAAATCAGTGAACGACTGTTTACACGGAACGATCGGCGAATTTTTTGCTAACAACGAACGACGATTAAAGAACATGTTAAAAGATCAAAATGAACGATTTATCGATCGTTCGCTGCGTTTACACGTACGATTATCGTTCGAATTCGTTATCTCGAAAATTTGCCCGATAATCGTTCCGTGTAAACGTAGCATAATAGGGCCCTATGATCATTAGCAGAAAATAGAGCACAGGTGGGATGGTAGGTGGAGAGGAGGGAGGAGATGTATGGAGGGGCAGAGTTATGGAGAGCTTTATGGGTGAGGGTGAGGAGTTTAAAGGGCAGCTCCGGCTTTTTTCTTTTTTAGCTTATTTAACACACATTACAAAGTTATATAACTTTGTAATGTGTCTAAATAAGCGGTCTGGCTCCGATTCCCCCCTTTCCGACCCCCCCTCCCCCATTTTGTGACAATGTCGTCACAGCAGGGGGCGGGCCTGGTCTTCACCCTCCTCTGTGTCTCTTGCTGAAGTGAATGGAACATGAAAAGGCTGCTGGTGCACTTGTGCACCAGCAGCCTTTTCATTGGCTGGACCGCATCACATGGCTTCCAGCTTGCTCAGCACTGATTGGCGAAGCTTGCTGGAAGTCATGTGATGCGCTGTGATGCCGGCAGCCAATGAAAAGGCTGCCGGCATGCGCACCGGCAGCCTTTTCTCTCCCATTCACTGCACACGGACCCGGAAGTGAGGGAGTTCCGAAGACGGCGGCCGGAGGTGACAGAGTCGCGGGCGGCGGGGGATTCAAGTGCTGATCGTCACCGGAGGGATTGTTAGTATGATCTGTGTGTGTGCGTCTGTGTTTTTTTTTTAATGTCCTGCCGGAGTTGTCCTTTAAATTGAATTCTGCATTTAATGGGCAACCAGTGCAGTGACTGGCACATTGGGGAGACGTCAGTGTAGTGGCTGGAGAGGAAGATGAGCCTGGCTGCTGTGTTCAGGATAGACTAGAGAGGGGGGGTTTTAGAGAGGGGAAGACCGATTAGTAGGGAGTTACAGTAGTCAAGACGAGAATGGATCAGGGCGAAGGCCGTACATCTGATGTCCTTGCTGCAGTTCACACTTTATTGCTATCATGATTGAGACAGTCCTGGAACATAGGGAAAGTTTAGTCATCAGCAGATGTATGGTGGACTGGCTACAGAACTTGCACCCAGCAGAGTGGTTTCTAGTTACTGTCCGTTATGGCCATGGCCTTATGCTACTATCCCATCCCCCACACTTATCAGTGGGGCTCATGAAGAATAATCATACATCCACCTTTAACCATGGAAGAAAATGTAATGCCACCACCTCATAGAGGACAGACAGATGGGGACATCACAAATCACATCTGTGTTTGCAAACTGAAACAGGATCCAGATCTTCTCTCCGTTCTGGATTAAAGGATTAAATTCTGTGAAATACAATTCAACCTTCTGTGTACTTTGCTTTAGTCTGTGGATAAATCACAATGAGACAGAGAGCACTTATTAGGCTGGAGGGACATGAGGCAAGGGGACTGTGGCACAGGGTCACATCACGTGGGCAACAAAGACCTTCCCGGAAATTAAGCAGCCCTTCCAGTCTGTGATAGAAACCTTCTGTTACTGTCTAATATGCTGAAAATACAGCAATAGCTCTCTCTACTTGTCTGCAACTCCAGGTTTATAGCTGTGATTTGTACTAGTACATTGTGACAAACCCTCAGCTATGTCAGAGGACTATGGCAGGACAGGTTCGCACCTCACTGATATAGCAAGCAAAGATCTTGAAAATGGAGAGAAATGCAGTACTAGACTTAAAGGGGTTGTCCAGCGAAAAACTTTTTCTTTCAAATCAACTGGTGTCAGAAAGTTATATAGATTTGTCATTTACTTCTATTAAAAATTCTCAAGTCATCCCATACTTATTAGCTACTATATGTCCTGCAGGAAATGTTTATTTTTCAGTCTGACACAGCGCTCTCTGCTGACATCTCTGGCCGAGACAGGAACTTTGTCTCGGTTTTCTATGAATCTCCATAGAAAACCTCTACTGCTCTGGACAGTTCCTGTCTCGGCCAGAGATGTCAGCAGAGAGCAGAGTGTCAGGCTGAAAATTAAAAAAAAAAAAAAAAACATTTCCTGCAGGACATACAGCAGCTAATAAGTATGGAAAGACTTGAGAATTTTTAACAGAAGTAAATTACAAATCTATATAACTTTCTGACACCAGTTGATTTGAAAGAAAAAGTTCTTTGCTGGATAACCCCTTTAAAGGGATTATTCCAAAATTTCAACTTGTCACCAACCACTGAGACAGCCATCGATCACTGAAATAGAGATCCCCTGGCCGCTGAATTAACAAAGCAGCATGTATACTCTGCCACTGCTTCATTCTTTATACCAGTGCTTCACAATTCCAGTCCTCAGGTCAGGTTTTAAGGATTTCCTTAGTATTTCACAGGTGATATAATTATACTCAGTGCATCAGGTATTAACACAGGTGTTCTTAGGGCCCTATTCCACAGTAACGATAATCGGCCGCATCGGCCCCATTTGGCCCTATTCGGCCGATTATCGTTCGGTGAAATAGAGAGTTCATTTAGGGCCAGACCTAAAATCATCGTTCCCCCACCGCGCATCGCTACGGTTGAATAGCGGTGCGCGGAGGGCGACCGACGATTTGACAGGCTGCAGCATCATACATTACCTGTCAGGTCTTCTCCGCGCTGTCTTCATCCCCGGGTCCCGCGCTCTCTATCATCAGAATGGCCGGTCAGCTGACGGAGCGCTCAGCCAATCACAGGCCGGGACCGCCGTGGCCTGTGATTGGCTGAGTGTGGCCTGTCAGCTGACCGGCCATTCTGAAGATAGAGCGCGCGGGACCCGGGGATGAAGACAGCGCGGAGAAGACCTGACAGGTAATGTATGATGCTGCAAGGGCTGCAAGGACATCGGTAACGATGTTCTTGCAGCCCTCACTCAACGATCATCGGGCCGTGGAATAGGCCCAGTAAACGAGTGGCGATCTAGCAGATCGCCGTTCGTTTACATCGTTGATTGGGCCCTCCTCGCCCTGTGGAATAGGACCCTTAGTATGGGATATATGGGATAGTATGGGATGACCTGTTGGTGAGGCCTGAGGGCTGGAATCGAGAAGCACTGCACTATAGGACTCTGAATATAATCAAGTGAAAACTAGAGATGAGCGAACCGGGTTCGAGTCGATCCGAACCCGAACGTTCGGTATTTGATTAGCGGGGGCTGCTGAACTTGGATAAAGCTCTAAGGCTATGTGGAAAACATGGATAAAGCCAATGACTATATCCATGTTTTCCACATAGCCTTAGGGCTTTATATAACTTTAGCAGCCACCGCTAATCAAATGCCGAAAGTTCGGGTTCGGATCGACTCGAGCATGCTCGAGGTTCACTCATCTCTAGTGAAAACACCAGAAAAAAACACAGTGGGAGCAAACACCCCAAAAGTGAAGAGAAACGCCCCAAGCAACAACAGTTCAACTTAAAAGAGTTTTAAGAAATGCAGATGCAAGAAAACGCCTCTAAAATTCACATTCTGCTTGGAAATACACATGGATTTTTTAGCTTTTATTTTACACCATGCAAACATATCCTTATGTCGCTCCAAATTGCTGTGGTGTTATTAGGCCGGGTTTACATATGTCCGGCGGTGCGGCGGCGTTTCCCTCCGGCGCAGGAGAAAAGCGCCGGAGGGAAACGCATCTTTGAACTGATCCCATTGTTTTCAATGGGATCGTTCAAAATGTGCGGCGTGAACTAGTGGCCGCCGCATCGCCGGACCGTCGGTGCGTTAGGACGCATCTTGCAGCGTCCTGGCGGACCGCCGCTCCGGTGATGCGGCGCCGCACCAATTCAATGGAATAGAGCGCCGGATGCCTCGCCGGGCAGGACGCATCCCGTTCGGCTCTGGCATCCGGCGTTCAGGCAAATAGTACACAAAATAAACATATATCTCCCCCTGTGTGCTCTCCCCCTCCCCTATAGTCCCCCCTTGGTCCCCCAGTAGTATATCACCCCCCCTGTTTCTCCTCCAGTAGTATATAGCCCCCCTGTTGCCCCCCCAGTAATATTTAGCTTCCCTGTGTGCTCTCCCCCAATTAGTATACAGCATTGCTGTGCGCTCTCCCCCAATAGTATATAGCCCCCCATGTGCGCTCTCCCCCTCCCATATAGCCCCCCTGTGCGCTCTCCCCCTCCCATATAGCCCCCCTGTGCGCTCTCCCCCTCCCATATAGCCCCCCTGTGCGCTCTCCCCTTGTAGTATATAGCCCCCCTGTGAGCTCCCCCAATTTAGTATATAGCCCCCGTGCGCTCCCCCGCAAATCCCATTGAAAATGACAGGAAAACATAGTGGGGAAAAAAATGTCAACTGATGAGCGCAACTTGTGACAACTGATGACAACTGATGGAAACTGATGGCAACTGATGGTTTTTAATGAAAAGACGGATAGACAAACTGATCACAACTGATGCATTTTTGGCATCAGTTGTAACATCAGTTGTGGTCAGTTTTTAGGCAAAAAACGCAACTGATGCCAACTTATATATGTAAACCCAGCCTTATTCCACTACCTTTCGCTTAGATTATACGGGACCCAACGCTGCCATCTAGTGTTGACTATGTATATAGCAGGGACAAGTTAATTCAAAGTAAAATAAAAGCAAACTACAACAGAAAAATAGGTAAAACGCGCCCATATTTTGAATCAAGTAATGTGCTTCATTAATAGAGTGTGTGTGTCTGTCAGTAAATTCAGTACACCAGTCTTGATAAATGCCCCTAATGAATCAATGTTGACAATCCTTCGTGAGATAAATCATGGAAATCATGAAATCAGCAAGCAGAAAGAATGAGGACATCACTGTCCATATAATGTCATTACATGACATCACTACTAGAGATGAGCGAACCTGGAGCATGCTCGAGTCCATCCGAACCCGAGCATTTGGCATTTGATAAGCGGTGGCTGCTGAAGTTGGATAAAGCCCTAAGGCTATGTGGAAAACATGGATATAGTCATTGGCTGTATTCATGTTTTCCAGACAACCTTAGAGCTGTATCCAAGTTCAGCAGCCACCGCTAATCAAATGCCGAACGTTCGGGTTCAGATGGACTCAAACCCGAACCTGGTTCGCTCATCTCTAATCACTACGCCATTGTTCAGTCACAATGGCCAGTGGCTTCAGTACATAGCCATGTGAAACGTAAGCATCCCCTGTGTCACACAAGGTGCTCTGGGTGTCTGCAGTCTGTGACTGTAAGGAGAAACATCTGGTTAGTTGCATTAAGGCTAGAACTTTCTGGATTTATGACAACTATTAAGAGTTTTCCTATAAATAGTTATTATTGAACCTTTTATTAAACCACAGAATTTTCAAAATTTTTTAAGCACAAAATGTCCCTGATAGTCTATGGATATGATGGTCGTGAATTATGTGTGGGTGCTGGGTACACTGTGTGTCGATGGTCGGGTTAATGACTGATGTGTCTTTTTACATACAGCTTATTAGTAAAGAAATTTACAGAGGATATTGTGAGAGTCATCCCTGAAGCAGCATGATCCGTCTGTGGGCGTGAAGACATTTAATGGTTGTCTTAATTGGGTACAGGGATGTGTAATACACAATATGGAGAAGGGGGGGGGAGAGACAGTGATACATCCCAGTGAAGATGTAAAAGCTACGATTTGTAAAAGAGCGATGCGTGGGATGAAAGAACAAGTGGCTGAGACTTAGGGAAGGAGGTGGTACTGCACTGTGGAGAGGTAGCGAACTGATAATGAGCCCCCAGTGCACAGCAGCCAAATCCAAGGGGGAGGGCGTATACACAAAATTCATAGCAGAACACTGCAACCACCTGTAACTTCTCATTGGCAGAAATACTGGCTATAATGAGGACCGCATAGTGTGTGGACATACCGAAGCCTCTATCTCATTGGTTAACTGCTGGCTCTAAGGCTGCAGGGGCACATATCCCACTACTGCCGCTGGAAATTCAGTATCTGTATTGAATATGCGTTACTGTAGTACATTTAAGTGGCTGTCTAGAAGCAGAATACAGCTCAAGCCCTGGCGCTCACATTCTTTTATTTCCATGTCTAATGGTGCATTTACACAGAGAGATTTATCTGACAGATTTTTGAAGCCAAAGCCAGGAACAGACTATAAACAGGGTGAAGGTCATAAAGGAAAGACTAAGATTCCCTGTCTTTTCAAGTCCATTCCTGACTTTGGCTTCCAAAATTGGTCAGATAAATCTGCCTGTGTAAACGCACCATAAGGTTCCATGTCTGTTTCCATGTTTAACCCCTTAACGACATCGGGCGTAAACTTACGCCCTCGCGCCCTGGTACTTAGCGCATCAGGGCGTAAATTTACACCCGATGTTTCCCCGATCGCTGCGTGTTCGCACACAGCGATCGGGGAAGATGGCCTGCTATAAATCATAGCAGGCCATCTTAGCTTCTCGGCACGAGGAGTGGTTAACACCCCCCGTGCTTACGATCAGATCAGCCAATAGCGGCGATCGGAACCTTTCCGGGTCATCGGTGACCCGATGACCCGGAAAAAAATGGCGGTCGGTGCTGTCCGAGGACGGCACCGACCGCCATTACTGTAAAAAGTAATGGTGGTCACGGTGCAACCGGCCCGATCGCCGTGAACGGCCAGCCGGCCGTTCACGGTGATCGGGTCGGTGGCACGGCGATCAGAGTCCCCCAAAATATTAAATACCTGCTCTGGACCCCTCAGCTAGGTAGCTGAGGGGTCCAGAGCAGGTATTTGTACATTACTCACCTGTCCCGGGGTCCTGATCAGCGTCTTCCGGGTTTGCGGCGTCCTCCGTCTTCTGATTCGGTCTTCGGCTCTTTCCGGCGGTCCCCATCGTCTTTTTTCGGCTATTTTCGGCTCCAGCCTCGTCTGTTTCCGGATTTTGCGCTCTGCTGCCCCCTAGCGGCTGATATGTGTAATACACTTATCAGCAGCTACAGGGATGTTCAGAATGTAGAAAAAGTTTGGGTTTTTTTTCCAAATTTTTTTTTTCTATTTTCCGCACCCTATTGCCGCTAAGTGTTGATCAGCATCGCACGAAAGTGCGCTGCTAATCAGCAACTCCTCCTTTTTGGCGTAGGGTGTTTTTTTTCTATATCCTACTGCCACGGTCTGCTGATAAGTGCCGCACATTTATCAGCAACTCCTTTGTTGGTGTAGGTTTTTTTTATACTTACTGTAAAAAAAAACACGTAAAAAACACTACATTACACCACACTACATTGAATAAAGTTTGACACTACACCACTACATACCCCATATACTAGTCCCCGTATAAAGATGGCCCCCAGGGTGTTTTCGGGGTCGGACGCATACGTTATTATTGCCTCCGACACCGAAACAGCCAGTGAGGATGAATGGGGGGATCCTTCTTTCCTCCATTCATCCTCATCATCCTCATCATCCAGTGACGTGTCTGGGGGTAGCGTAGCGTACGCTGCCCCCCAGACACGTCTTTTCCGCCAGTACCGTCCCAATAAGAGATGACGGTATGGTGTGAAATTCTACAAACTCTGTGAGAGTACCTCAGGGTACACTTACAGATTTAGGGTACGTGCACACTGCGGAATGGCGAAGGATAACCCTTTGTGCATTCCACAGCTGGCACCCTCCGGCGGACTGATGCGGGCGCGCGTCTCCACCCGTGTCATAGACTCCATTCTATGCACAGGCGGATTCCATAGTCCATCCAAAGAATGAATACGTTGGACGGAGAGCGGAATCCGCCCGTGCATAGAATGGAGTCTATGACACGGATGGTGGGTGCCGGTGGGTGCCAGCTGTGGAATGCACGAAGGGTTATCTGTCGCGATTCCGCAGTGTGCACGTACCCTTAGAGTGTATGATGGAAGGGACACCCAAATCCAGCCCCCAGATGCCCCCCCCCCCCATCCTCCGAGTTAGTGGGGAGATCGTCCGGGAACTGATCTTCCCACTGCTGGATAAAGGTTACCACCCGTACGGGGATAACTTTTATACCAGCACCCCCTCTTCTGGTCCCTCGCTGCCCGAGCTACTGTAGCTTGCGGCACGATCCGAACATATCAGAAGCAGCAATAGAGCCCTAGTATTTAGCAGCCATGGAGCGGACCCAGCGCTACTGGATATGAAGGACCCCGTATCGCACCAGGGCAACATTTTCCAGGTGACGTCCCCCACACTGGAAAACAGGAGACCCAGAAGAAGTGCAGAGTGTGGCGTAACAGGGGGATCAGGAAGGACACCATTTTCCCGTGTGACACCTGTCCTGATCACCCCAGCCTCTGCATACTGGATCGCTTCAAGGCGCACCACACGTCATTGGGGTTCTACATTATCTAAATTCTGTCCCTTATTCCTATTTCAGGGGTCACGTTGATCCGGGGATTATTCTGATCGCCATTATGGAGTCGGGAAGGAATTTTTCCCCAGTGATGATGCTACTGTCGTCTGCCTCACGAGGTTTTTTTTGCCTTCCTCTGGATCAACACAGGTTGAATTTGATGGACACCTGTCATTTTCAACCTTATAAACTAATAATTGGCCTAATACCCCCAAATAAAATAGAATTGTTCCTTTTCCCCAGCTAAGTAGGTATGGCCGCTATTCCCATTAGAGGATGCCATGATGCAATTACAAAGCCTCTGTGCGGCCAGGACAGTAGAAACCCCCCACAAGTGACCCCATTCTGGAAACTACACCCCATAAGGAATCTCACAAGGGGGGCAGCGGGGATATGGCCCCCTGGTGACGGCCACATTTGGGACGTGAAAATGAAAAAAATTGTATTTTTTATTTTCTCTGCACATGTTCTACGTAAGTGCCCGTCACCAGTGGGGTCCATATGCTCACTGCACCCCTTGTTGGATTCCTTATGGGGTGTAGTTTCCAGAATGGGGTCACTTGTGGGGGGTTTCTACTGTCCTGGCAGCACAGGAGCTTTGTAAATGCGACATTGCCTCCATCCTCCATTCCAGCCTCTAAATGGCGCTCTGTCCCTTTGGTGGCTTGCCCTGTGCCCTTATGGCACATTATGCCCACATGTGGGGTATTTTCGTACTCAGGGGAAACTACCCTACACGTTTTGTGTTCATTTTGTTTTTTAACCCCTTGTGGAAATGGAAAAAAATCAAGGCTAGACCAACATTTAGTGTAATTTTTGTAAAATTTTTACTCTAAATCATTAATCTTGTCACGATTTTTTCATTTTCACAAGGGGCTAAAAGATAAAAAAAAACACTAAATGTGTAGCGCAATTTCCCCTGAGTACGGAAATACCCCACATGTGGACATAAAGCGCCATGCAGGTGCAGGGTAAGCCTCCGAAGGGAAGGAGCGCCATTTGGTTTTTGAAGGCTGGATTTGGATGGAATGGATTTCGAGGGGCCATGTTGCATTCAAAAGGCCCCTGTGTTGCCAAGACAGTTGAAACCCCCCACAAGTGACCCCATTATGGAAACTATACCCCTCAGGGAATGTAAGAAGGGGTGTAGTGAGCATATGGACCCCACTGCTGACGGGCACAAATGTGGAACAATGTGGCGTGAAAATGAAATATTACATTTTTTACACTATAATGTTGGTTTAGCCTTGAATTTATCATTTTCACAAGGGGTTAAAAGAGGGAAAAAAAAACAAAATGTGTAGAGCAATTTCCCCCGAGTCCGTAAATGTGGACATAAAGCGCCATGTGGGCGCAGGGAAAGCCTCCGAAGGGAAGGAGCGCCATTTGGATTTTGGAGGTTGGATTTGGCTAGAATGGATGATGAACGCCATGTCGCATTTACAGAGCCCTCATGCTGCCAAAACACTGGAAACCCCCCACAAGTGACCCTATTCTGGAAACTGCACCCCTCAGGGAATCTAACAAGGGGTGCAGTGAGGATATGGACCCCTTGATGACGGGTACATTTGTGCCATGAAAGTGAAAAAATAAAAATTTTCCCTTTCACGTCACATTGTTCCACATTTTTGCCCGTCACCAGTGGGGTCCATATGCTCACTGCACCCCTTGTTAGATTCCTTGAGGGGTGTAGTTTCCAGAATGGGGTCACTTGTGGGGGGTTTCCAGTAGGGCTGGGCGATTAATCGAATTAATTCGATTAATCGTCCAGAACGTTGAAATCGATTTGATTTTTTGTGAAAATCGTAAATTCGATTTTCACAAAAAATCATTTCGGGCTGCGGTGCCGGGGAGGAGCTGAGAGAAGGGGGGTTGCGGTGCAGGCCGGTGGGAGAGCCGTAGAGGGGCGGTGTGGGTGAGCGGTGAGAAGATGCTGGGTGGCCAGGCTGGAGAGGGGCGGTGCAGTGCCGGCGGCCTCCAGCCACTGACAGCGCCGCCGCTGACCTGCCCCCGCCCCTTCCACTGAGCGTCCCACTCCCCTCCCGGCCAGATATGGAGGTCCCGGGTCTGTGGAGGAGGAGGCCGCAGGGACTACAGTAGGTGGTGATCGCGGCGCTGCTCGTCCTGGAGCTATACAGCGGGAACGGGGGGCTCGCTGCAGACCCCCGTTCCCGCTGTATAGCTCCGTGACCCGCAGCTATGCGATCACCACCTACTGTAGTCCCTGCGGCCTCCTCCTCCACAGACCCGGGACCTCCATATCTGTCCGGGAGGGGAGCGTGTGTGTGGAGGTGAGAGGAGGAGGAGATGTATGTGCCCTCCTGCTCCAATCACCTCCAGCTGCACCAGTCACCCCCCAGTCCCCTCAGTGTCCCCCCAATCCCCTCATTGTTCCCTCAGTGTCCCCCCCCAGTCCCCTTCAGTGTCCCCCCCCAGTCCCCTTCAGTGTCCCCCCCGTCCCCTCATTGTTCCCTCAGTGTCCCCCCCCCGTCCCCTTCAGTGTGTCAACCCCCAGTCCCCTTCAGTGTCCCCCCCAGTCCCCTTCAGTGTGTCCCCCCCAGTCCCCTCATTGTTCCCTCAGTGTCCCCCCAATCCCCTCAGTGTTCCCTCAGTGTCCCCCCCAGTCCCCTCAGTGTCCCCCCCAGTCCCCTTTAGTGTCCCCCCAGTGTCCCCCCAGTCCCCTTTAGTGTCCCCCATTGTCCCTCCAGTCCCCTCAGTGTCCCCCCCAGTCCCCTCAGTGTCCCCCCCAGTCCCCTCAGTGTCCCCCCAGTCCCCTTTAGTGTCCCCCATTGTCCCTCCAGTCCCCCAGTGTCACCCCAGTCCCCTTTAGTGTCACCCCAGTCCCCTTTAGTGTCACCCCAGTCCCCTTTAGTGTCCCCCAGTGTCACCCCAGTCCCCTTTAGTGTCCCCCATTGTCCCTCCAGTCCCCCAGGGTCACCCCAGTCCCCTTTAGTGTCCCCCAGTCCCCTTTAGTGTCCCCCAGTGTCACCCCAGTCCCCTTTAGTGTCCCCCAGTCCCCTTTAGTGTCACCCCAGTCCCCTTCAGTTTTACCCCAGTCACCCCTCATCTATACCTGTACTACTAAACCCCTTATCCACTATACCTCCACTACTACACCCTACGTAGATGGAGGCACAAACATGATTTCCTATACTATATGGGGCCTCTGTTACACTGGAAATCAATACAGTTGTTGTCTAAAATATTAAAATAGTATCTGATGCTGCAGGGAGAAAATGTTCTGTTTATTTAGCAAAAAAGGAAAAAAATCGAGATTTAAATCGAGAATCGTCAAAAAATTTTAAAAAATCGAAATTTTCTTTTTTGCCCATATCGCCCAGCCCTAGTTTCCAGTGTCTTGGCAGCACGAGGGCTCTGTAAATGCGACATGGCCCTTGAAATCCTTTCCAGTGAAATTCAGCTTCCAAAAGCCAATTGGCGCTCCTTCCCTTTGGAGGCTCGTCCTGCGCCCCCTTGGCACTTTATCGCCACATGTGGGGTATTTCCGTACTCGGGAGAAACTGTGCTACACATTTTGTGTCTTTTTTTTCCTCTTATCCCTTTAAGAAAATGAAAAATTGAAGGCTAGAACAACGTTTTAGTGTAAAAAATAATTTTTTCTTTTTTCACGCCATATTGTTCGGAAAATCTGTGAAGCACCTGTGGGGTCCAAATGCTCACCGCACCCCTTGTTACATTCCTTGAGGGGTGTAGTTTTCTAAATGGTGTCCCTTTAGGGGTGTTTTTTAGGTTTTGGCACCCCAGAGCCTCTGCCAACCTGAAGTGGTACAGTCAAAAATGACCAAATATAACGGAGGCATTGAAATTCACTAGGTGCTCCTTTATATCTGAGGCTTGTGGTTGCGTCAAATAGCACAATAGGGCCACATATGGGGTATTTCTATAAACTGCAGAAACGGGGCAATCAGTATTGGGGTGCATTTCTCTGGTAATAGGTTTATAATTATGAAAAATATTGGATTACAATAAAATCTCTGCACAGAAAATTAAAAATTTCAAATTTCTTACACACTTGGCTTTTATTTCTGTGACTCCCCTAAAGGGTTAAAACACTTTCTGGATATGCTTTTGCAGAGTGTGGGGGGTGCAGTTTCTGAAATGGGGTGCGTTGTGGGGCTTTCTAACATACAGGCCCCTCAAATACACTTTGAGGCTATGTTCACACTATGTATGTGTGTGGCTGTATTTTTTATGCGGCTGTAAATGTGTGGGTGAAACTGCGGCCGTGGGAAAAAATAGACATGCGGCTCAAAACATATGGTCATTTACTTGGAAATCTGGTTCAACTAAAAATAACAAATAAAATCTTAAGAAAGTGATGCAAACACCTCTGGATGCATCTGGGAAAGCAGGGAAACAGTTTACAGGAATCGCTATTACCGGGGTTTGCGATCCTCTGCAGTAATGCCGATGTCTCTCATGGTTAATATATTGAATTAATCAAACACATTTTCGTTGTGATAAAGTCCCTTTCATTGTTCAATAATTAAATTTAAACGATTCCATCATTTTTCAATTAAATATACTGTTAAAATAAATATATATATAAATAAATGTATATTTATATATATATTTATTTTTTGACAGTATATTTAATTGCACAATGATGGATTCGTTAGAATTAAATTATTGAACAACGAAACTGATTTTAGTTCAACAAAAATGTGTTTTATTAATTAAATATTAATTAGTACAGGAAGCTCCAGTAAGCCGTTAATTCATATTGCCGGCAAAAGAGCTTTCTGTACTAATCATCACTTTACTTTAATTAAAACATCAAATGTTTCTTGTAATTATGTTATCACAATAGTATTATTAGAAGAAACATTTAGAATTATATGTGCGTTCAGCTGATTGGCTGATCGGCTGAGCGCACATATAATTAGCGGGTCCGCAGCACAGTGACTTCATTGTGCTGCGGACCAGCGAAGAACTCCTATACAAGGCTCAAGTAGTGCGGTCCATGCGCACCCAACACTATCCAACACAAAACCGAAAAAGAATTTATAACGGATGCAAGACCAGTATATATAAATTTACTTTATTGTTTACATATCAGAAAGTGAAATTGTTTAAAAAAAGATACATCACAAGGGGGCTAGAGCTAATACAAATCCCCATAAAAACGGTGGATTAACAAGGTTCTTATATATAAAATATACCGTCACAGAGCAAAATACAAAATGATGAACCTATACATGTACTGGGCACTGGGCTGGTACTACATACAATAGATAAATATAACTCACAGTGAGTATATAAAGATAAATAAATACCATCTTCCTATAATAAAACATTACCCATACGTGTCCTTAGTTCATGTATCCACCTCACCGTACACCCGACGCACGTTTCGCTTGTTGCTTTATCGAGGGTGATGTCCCAAGTACTGAGCTCAGATCTTATAAACCCCAAACAACCAATCAAACACATACCCATCATGTGTATCATATAGCACAATCAGTAACGCCGGAGAACCGGAAATGATGTCACTAGGTCACATGACCAGACTTTATCACATGATGAGTAATTGTTCATATGGCCAAATTATTGCTATAAACCTATATACATGATCATTATACCCCCTTCTAATTCCCTCCTTCACCCCTCATTTCGCGATCCTCTCATTTCTAAGTGATCTTGGTACCTTAGTTCCTGCATTCATAGTCCGCATCGTAAAACCGGAAGTGACGCGCGACACGTTACCGCATCACATGACATACGATGCGGACTATGAATGCAGGAACTAAGGTACCAAGATCACTTAGAAATGAGAGGATCGCGAAATGAGGGGTGAAGGAGGGAATTAGAAGGGGGTATAATGATCCTGTATATAGGTTTATAGCAATAATTTGGCCATATGAACAATTACTCATCATGTGATAAAGTCTGGTCATGTGACCTAGTGACATCATTTCCGGTTCTCCGGCGTTACTGATTGTGCTATATGATACACATGATGGGTATGTGTTTGATTGGTTGTATGGGGTTTATAAGATCTGAGCTCAGTACTTGGGACATCACCCTCGATAAAGCAACAAGCGAAACGTGCGTCGGGTGTACGGTGAGGTGGATACATGAACTAAGGACACGTATGGGTAATGTTTTATTATAGGAAGATGGTATTTATTTATCTTTATATACTCACTGTGAGTTATATTTATCTATTGTATGTAGTACCAGCCCAGTGCCCAGTACATGTATAGGTTCATCCTTTTGTATTTTGCTCTGTGACGGTATATTTTATATATAAGAACCTTGTTAATCCACCGTTTTTATGGGGATTTGTATTAGCTCTAGCCCCCTTGTGATGTATCTTTTTTTAAACAATTTCACTTTCTGATATGTAAACAATAAAGTAAATTTATATATACTGGTCTTGCATCCGTTATAAATTCTTTTTCGGTTTTGTGTTGGACCAGCGAAGAAGACACATCGGGGTGAGTATAGAGCTCTCCCCACCCCCTCCCCAGCACTGCCCCCCTGGATGCAGTCTGGCATCAGTCTGGCCCCCAAGGGGTTAAGGGGGATGCAATACATCCTCCCTTAACCCCTTGGGGGCCAGACTGTAAGCAGCGATCTGTAAAGATGCTGCATACTGTAAGGTGCACAACACCGCTCACAATGATGGGTGTTGTGCTCCTGTTTGTGTGTTTTTTGTGTGTTTCTCCCTTTTTGTTTTTCAGATATCGGTATCCTGGGGATTACGTCGGATTCCGTGGACTACGTCGATGACCAGCGGTTGTTTTTTTTTTTTTAATAAAATGGTCAATGAGGGGTGTGGGGGTGTTTTTCTTTGAATAAATTTTTTTTTTTAACTTGGCTCTTGTCTTTATTTCTTTACTTTATAGACTTAGTAGTGGAAGCCGTCTAATAGACGGAATCCATTACTAAGTTGGGGCCTAGTGTTAGCCGGTATAAAATGGCTAACACTAACCCCCTATTATAACCCCAGTACCCAATGCCACCAGGGGTACTGGGAAGAGCCGGGTACCAGCAGGCTGGTAAGATTTAGGCTGGGGAGGGCCTAAACCAATGGCTCTTCCCACCCTGGTGTTACCAGGCTGCTGTCGTTTGGTTTTTAACCCGGCTGGTTATAAAAATAGGGTCCCCCCTATTTTTATAACCAGCCGGGTTAAAAACCAAACGACAGCAGCCTGGTAACACCAGGGTGGGAAGAGCCATTGGTTTAGGCCCTCCTCAGCCTAAATCTTACCAGCCTGCTGCGGCCCGGTCCAGGAGCGCCAATTTTGACGCTCCGGGACCACTGGCACCCGGCTCTTCCCAGTACCCCTGGTGGCATTGGGTACTGGGGTAATAATAGGGGGTTAGTGTTAGCCATTTTATACCGGCTAACACTAGGCCCCGACTTAGTAATGGATTCCGTCTATTAGACGGCTTCCACTACTAAGTCTATAAAGTAAAGAAATAAAGACAAGAGACAAGTTAAAAAAAAATTTTATTCAAAGAAAAACACCCCCACACCCCTCATTGACCATTTTATTAAAAAAAAAACAAAAAAAAAACAACCGCTGGTCATCGACGTAGTCCACGGAATCCGACGTAATCCCCAGGATACCGATATCTGAAAAACAAAAAGGGAGTAACACACAAAAAACACACAAACAGGAGCACAACACCCATCATTGTGAGCGGTGTTGTGCACCTTACAGTATGCAGCATCTTTACAGATTGCTGCTTACAGTCTGGCCCCCAAGGGGTTAAGGGAGGATGTATTGCATCCCCCTTAACCCCTTGGGGGCCAGACTGATGCCAGACTGCACCCATCCCAGCAAGGAAGGGGTTAAGTGACCCCCCTTCCTTGCTGGGAGGGGTGCAGTGCTGGGGAGGGGTGCAGTGCTGGGGAGGGGGTGGGGAGAGCTCTATACTAACCCCGATGTGTCCTCTTCGCTGGTCCGCAGCACAATGAAGTCACTGTGCTGCGGACCCGCTAATTATATGTGCGCTCAGCCGATCAGCCAATCAGCTGAACGCACATATAATTCTAAATAATATAAACATAATTAGAAGAAACATTTGATGTTTTAATTAAAGTAAAGTGATGATTAGTACAGAAAGCTCTATTGCCGGGAATATGAATTAACGGCTTATGGAGCTTCCTGTACTAATTAATATTTAATTAATAAAACACATTTTCGTTAAAATAAATTCAGTTTCGTTGTTCAATAATTTAATTCTAACGAATCCATCATTGTGCAATTAAATATACTGTCAAAAAATAAATATATATATAAATATACATTTATTTATATATATATTTATTTTAACAGTATATTTAATTGCAAAATGATGGATTCGTTAGAAATAAATTATTGAACAACGAAAGTGTCTTTATTACAAAGAAAATGTGTTTTAGTAATTTAAGACCTTATTCACACGTTCCGTAATTTACGGATCCGTATTTCCGTATCCGAGTTAGTGCACATTGAAGTCTATTGGGCTATTCACACGATCAGTAGCAGAAATGGATGAAAATCAATCCGTAAAAAAAAAAGGACATGTCCTAGTGCGGACCGGGTGCGGACCCAGATTTTTTCACGGATGCTCTCATTGACATCAATTGTCTACGGATTGTTTGCGGATTGCAACATGTTTGGCATCCGTATTTCCGTAGAAAAATATGGATAACTCATGCTCCTATTGTGCACAGCAGTATATAGAAGTGCTGGGATCTATAGTTCTCCGGATCTCCGGGCAGACAGCTGACGGAATTCCGCGGACATTTTCCGCGAGAATTCCTCAGTCTGAACCTGCGGCTGCATCAGACCCCCTCCTGCGGCTGCATCAGACCCCCTCCTGCGGTAAGGATGCGATCTCCTATGCGATCCTCCTGTGCCGTTCTGCCTTCAGTGCTCTTAATTGATTCATTGATACTTTCCTAACCACATAGTAAACACCAATTTATTGAGCTAATTGGTAATGATGATTGGCAGCTGGGCTACAAAGGTACAAGTACCAATTACCTCAATAAATTGGGGTGTTTACAATCAACACCCCAATTTATTGAGGTAATTGGTACTTGTACCTTTGTAGCCCAGCTGCCAATCATCATTACCAATTAGCTCAATAAATTGGTGTTTACTATGTGGTTAGGAAAGTATCAATGAATCAATTAAAGGGGTTATCCGGCGAAAAAAATTATTCACAGAATAACACACATTACAAAGTTATACAACTTTGTAATGTATGTTATGTCTGTGAATGGCCCCCTTCCCCGTGTTTCCCCCCACCCACGCTAGACCCGGAAGTGTGGTGCATTATACTCACCGCATGTCGTGTCGTCCACGGTCTCCGATCGTCAGCAGTGACGTCTTCTTCGTGAGTCCGGCGGATCTTCCCGAGTGCTGGCCGCCCTCTGCAGCGTCATCCGAAGCTCAGCCGCGATTGGCTGAGCATAACTGTGCTCAGCCAATCGCGGCTGAGCAGCTGATGACGTGGCCGCGTCATCAGCCGCTCAGCCGCGATTGGCTGAGCACAGTTATGCTCAGCCAATCGCGGCTGAGCTTCGGATGACGCTGCAGAGGGCGGCCAGCACTCGGGAAGATCCGCCGGACTCACGAAGAAGACGTCACTGCTGACGATCGGAGACCGTGGACGACACGACATGCGGTGAGTATAATGCACCACACTTCCGGGTCTAGCGTGGGTGGGGGGAAACACGGGGAAGGGGGCCATTCACAGACATAACATACATTACAAAGTTGTATAACTTTGTAATGTGTGTTATTCTGTGAATAATTTTTTATCGCCGGACAACCCCTTTAAGAGCACTGAAGGCAGAACGGCACAGGAGGATCGCATAGGAGATCGCATCCTTACCGCAGGAGGGGTCTGATGATGCCGCCGGAGGGGGTCTGATGCCGCCGGAGGGGGTCTGATGCCGCCGGAGGGGGTCTGATGCCGCAGGAGGGGGTCTGATGCAGCCGCAGAGGGGGTCTGATGCCGCAGAGGGGGTCTGCCATTCATTCACTGCTCAGTTGTGGTCCAGCAACGGATGGAATACGGATGGAATACGGATGGAATACGGATGTCCAATCCGCAATTTCTCACGGGTTGTTTCAGGACCAGAAAAAAATACTGAACGTGTGCATAAGGCCTAACCCCTTGCCTCCGCAGCCTGTTTTGGCCTCAATGACCAGGCTCATTTTTCAAAATCTGACCTGTCTCACTTTATGCGCTTATAGCTCAGTGATGCTTTAACGTATGCTAGCGATTCTGAGATTGTTTTTTCGTCACATATGGCACTTTATATTAGTGGCAAAATTTGGTCATTACTTTGTGTGTTTTTTGTGAAAAACATCAAAATATCATGAAAAATTTGAAAATTTGGCATTTTATGAACTTATGAAATTCTCTTCTAAAAAAGGAAGTCATAGCACATAAATTAGTTACTAAATCACATTACCAATATGTCCTCTTTATTCTGGCATAATTTGGGAAACATATTTTACTTTTTTAGGCTGTTATGGGGCTTAGAAATTTATTAGCAAATTATCACATTTTGTGAAAGTTTCCAAAACTGATTTTTTTTTAGGGACCAGTTCTTTTTTTAAGTTGATTTAGGAGGCTTGTATACTGGAAACCCCCATAAGTGACCTCATTTTGGAAACTAGACACCTTAAAGAATTAATCTAGGGGTATAATGAGCATTTTAACCCTACAGGGGCTGGAGGAAAGTATTCACAATTAGGCCTTAAAAAAAATCGAAAATTTTAATTTTCCAATAATATATATGTTTAGATTAAAGTTTCTCCTTTCCAAAAGGAACATGAGAGAATCTGCACCCCAAAATTTGTAACGCAGGTTCTCTTGAGTACAACGGTACCCCATATGTGGGCGTAAACCACTGTATGGGCACACAGCCGGGCTCAGAAGGGAAGGAGCGCCAATTAGCTTTTTTAAAAAGTTTGAGCGCCAGGTGCGTTTGCAGTGCCCCTGTAGTGTCAGCAGAATAGAATCCCCCCAAAAGTCACTCCATTTTCGAAAGTACACCCCTCAAAGAATTCATCTTGGGGTAGGATGAGCATTTGGACCCCACATGCATTAGAGGAAAGTATTCAAAATTAGACAGTAAAAATGAAAAACACGAATTTTTCCAATAATATGTTCGTTTAGTTTGAAATTTCTCAATTTCACAAGGAAAAAGAGAAAAAAAGTACCCCAAAAATTGTAAGGCAGGTTCTCCTGAATACAACAGTACCCCATATGTGGGCATAAACCACTGTGTGGGCACACAGCGGGGCTCAGAAGGGAAGGAGCGCCAATTAGCATTTTCAGTGCAGATTTTGCTGAAGAAGTTTCTGAGCGCCAGGTGCGTTTGCAGCGCCCCTGTAGTGTCCGTAGAAAAGAACCCCCCCAAAAGTCACCCCATTTTGGAAAGTACACCCCTCAAAGAATTCATCTTGGGGTG
Source organism: Dendropsophus ebraccatus (assembly GCF_027789765.1). Lineage (NCBI taxonomy): Eukaryota > Metazoa > Chordata > Amphibia > Anura > Hylidae > Dendropsophus > Dendropsophus ebraccatus. The sequence goes on from NC_091457.1 coordinate 97,734,346, forward strand.
TGGTGACCATTTTGACCCCACAGGTATTAGAGCAAAGTATTTAAAATTAGACAGTAAAAATGAAAAACTCGAATTTTTCCAATAATATGTTCGTTTAGTTTAAAATTTCTCAATTTCACAAGGAACATGAGAGAATCCGCACCACAAAATTTGTAACGCAGGTTCTCCTGAGTACAACGGTACCCCATATGGGGGCATAAACCACTGTATGGGCACACAGCGGGGCTCAGAAGGGAAGGAGCGCCAATTAGCATTTTCAGTTCAGATTTTGCTGAAGAAGTTTCTGAGCGCCAGGTGCGTTTGCAGAGCCCCTGTAGTGTTCGTAGAAGAGAACCCCCCCCCCAAAAGTCACACCATTTTGGAAAGTGCACCCCTCAAAGAATTCATCTTGGGGTGTGGTGACCATTTTGACCCCACAGGTATTAGAGCAAAGTATTTAAAATTATACAGTAAAAATGAAAAACTCGAATTTTTCCAATAATATGTTCGTTTAGTTTAAAATTTCTCAATTTCACAAGGAACATGAGAGAATCCGCACCCCAAAATTTGTAACGCAGGTTCTCCTGAGTACAACGGTACCCGATATGGGGGCATAAACCACTGTATGGGCACACAGGAGGGCTCAGAAGGAAGGGAGCGCCAATTAGCATTTTCAGTTCAGATTTTGCTGAAGAAGTTTCTGAGCGCCAGGTGCGTTTGCAGAGCCCCTGTAGTGTTCGTAGAAGAGAACCCCCCCCCCAAAAGTCACCCCATTTTGGAAAGTGCACCCCTCAAAGAATTCATCTTGGGGTGTGGTGACCATTTTGACCCCACAGGTATTAGAGCAAAGTATTTAAAATTAGACAGTAAAAATGAAAAACTCGAATTTTTCCAATAATATGTTCGTTTAGTTTAAAATTTCTCAATTTCACAAGGAACATGAGAGAATCCGCACCCCAAAATTTGTAACGCAGGTTCTCCTGAGTACAACGGTACCCGATATGGGGGCATAAACCACTGTATGGGCACACAGGAGGGCTCAGAAGGAAGGGAGCGCCAATTAGCATTTTCAGTTCAGATTTTGCTGAAGAAGTTTCTGAGCGCCAGGTGCGTTTGCAGAGCCCCTGTAGTGTCCGCAGAAGAGAACCCCCCTAAAAGTCACCCCATTTTGGAAAGTGCACCCCTCAAAGAATTCATCTTGGGGTGTGGTGACCATTTTGACCCCACAGGTATTAGAGGAAAGTATTCAACATAAGACAGTAAAATTGAAAAACTTGAATTTTTCCAATAATATGTTTGTTTAGTTTGAAATTTCTCAATTTCACGAGGAACAGGAGAGAAGCTGCATGCCCAAATCTGTAACACAGGTTCCCCTGAGTAGAACGGTACCCCATATGTGGGCATAAACCACTGTATGGGCACCCAGCCGGGCTCAGAAGGGAAGGAGCGCCAATTAGCATTTTCAGTGCAGATTTTTCCGAAGAAGTTTCTGAGCGCCAGGTGCGTTTGCAGCCCCCTTGTAGTGTCAGCAGAAGAGAACCCCCCCAAAAGTCACCCCATTTAGGAAAGTACACCGTTCAAAGAATTCATCTTGGGGTGCAGTGAGCGGTTTGACCCCACAGGTATTAGAGGAAAGTATTCAAAATAAGACAATAAAAATGAAAAACTCGAATTTTTCCAATATATGTTCGTTTAGTTTAAAATTTCTCAATTTCACGAGGAATGGGAGAAAAAATGTACCCCAAAATCTGTAACGCAGGTTCTCCTGAGTACAACGGTACCCCATATGTGGGCATAAACCACTGTATGGGCACACAGCAGGGCTCAGAAGGAAGGGAGCGCCAATTTGCTGGAGCAAAACCGCAGCTAGTAATGGTTATTAGAATAGCGCAGTTACTAAAATACAATAAAAAAATGAGATTACAGGTAATGGGGGGTGGGGTGGTTACGGATAATCTGGGGTGGTTATGGGCAACCTGAGGTGGTTACAGGTAATCTGCGGTGGTTACGGGCAACGTGGGGTGGTAACGGGCAACGTGGGGTGGTAACGGGCAACGTGGGGTGGTAACAGGCAACGTGGGGTGGTTACGGATAAACTGAAGTGCTTATAGGTAATCTGGGATGGGAACCTGTAACGTGCGGTGGTCGGGGGCAACGTGCGGTGGTCGGAGGCAACGTGCGGTGGTCGGGGGCAACGTGCAGTGGTCGGAGGCAACGTGCGGTGGTCGGGGGCAACGTGCGATGGTCGGGGGCAACGTGCGGTGGTCGGGGGCAACGTGCGGTGGTCAGAGGCAACGTGCGGTGGTTAGAGGCAATCTGGGGGGAATTACATGTGATTAGGGGCAACATGGGGTGGTTACAGACAATCTGCGGTGGTTACGGGCAACATGGGGTGGTTACAGACAATCTGCGGTGGTTACGGGCAACATGGGGTGGTTACAGACAATCTGGGGTGGTTACGGATAAACGCAAGTGCTTATAGGTAATCAGGGGTGGGTACATGTAATTTTGGGTGGTTACGGCAATCTGGAGGGGGTCACTGGCAACGTGTGTGAGTTAGAGGCAACGTGCAGTGGTTAGAGGCAACGTGCGGTGGTTAGAGGCAACGTGCGGTGGTTAGAGGCAATCTGGTGGGAATTACATGTGATTAGGGGCAACCTGGGGGGGGTTACAGACAATCTGCGGTGGTTATGGGCAACATGGGGTGGTTACAGGTAATCTGCGGTGGTTACGGGCAACGTGGGGTGGTAACGGGCAACGTGGGGTGGTAACGGGCAACGTGGGGTGGTAACAGGCAACGTGGGGTGGTTACGGATAAACTGAAGTGCTTATAGGTAATCTGGGATGGGAACCTGTAACGTGCGGTGGTCGGGGGCAACGTGCGGTGGTCGGAGGCAACGTGCGGTGGTCGGGGGCAACGTGCAGTGGTCGGAGGCAACGTGCGGTGGTCGGGGGCAACGTGCGATGGTCGGGGGCAACGTGCGGTGGTCGGGGGCAACGTGCGGTGGTCAGAGGCAACGTGCGGTGGTTAGAGGCAATCTGGGGGGAATTACATGTGATTAGGGGCAACATGGGGTGGTTACAGACAATCTGCGGTGGTTAAGGGCAACATGGGGTGGTTACAGACAATCTGCGGTGGTTACGGGCAACATGGGGTGGTTACAGACAATCTGGGGTGGTTACGGATAAACGCAAGTGCTTATAGGTAATCAGGGGTGGGTACATGTAATTTTGGGTGGTTACGGCAATCTGGAGGGGGTCACTGGCAACGTGTGTGAGTTAGAGGCAACGTGCAGTGGTTAGAGGCAACGTGCGGTGGTTAGAGGCAACGTGCGGTGGTTAGAGGCAATCTGGTGAGAATTACATGTGATTAGGGGCAACCTGGGGGGGGGTTACAGACAATCTGCGGTGGTTATGGGCAACATGGGGTGGTTACAGACAATCTGTAGTGGTTACGGGCAACCTGGGGGGGTTACAGACAATCTGCGGTGGTTACGGGCAACATGGGGTGGTTACAGACAATCTGCGGTGGTTATGGGCAACATGGGGTGGTTACAGACAATCTGGGATGGTTATGGGCAACATGGGGTGGTTACAGACAATCTGGGGTGGTTACGGATAAACTGAAGTGCTTATAGGTAATCAGGGGTGGGTACATGTAATTTTGGGTGGTTACGGCAATCTGGTGTGGTTACGGGCAATCTGGAGGGGGTCACTGGCAACGTGTGTGAGTTAGAGGCAACGTGCAGTGGTTACGTGCAATATGGGGGGGTTACGGGCAATCGGGGCTGATTACGGACCATCTGGAGGGGCTCACTGGCAATTTGGGGTGGTTACAGGCAACGTGCGGTGGTTATGGGCAACGTGTGGTGGTTATAGGCAATGTGTGGTGGTTATAGGCAACGTGCGGTGGTATTGGCAACGTGCGGTGGTTAGTGGCAACGTGCGGTGGTTATGGGCAGCGTGCGGTGGTTATGGGCAACGTGTGGTGGTTAGTGGCAACGTGAGGTGGTTATGGGCAATGTGCGGTGATTACGTGCAATCTGGGGCGGATACGGGCAACCTGCGGTGGTTACGGGTACTTTGGGGGGGGCTAGGGGTAATCTGGGAGTAAAGTGCAATTATTACTATAATAAAAAGTGTGTGTTTTATTTTTTTGTATGTTTTTCACTTTTTGTACTTTATACATTAATTTTCACTGTATTACTATGATTACTGTAATATTTTCTATCACAGTAATCATAGTTCAGTGACAGAGACCAAATTGGTCTCTGTCACTTTAAATTTTCTGAGATAACTGATTCTGGGGCGCATGCGCACTTCAGAATCAGCCTGGACATCGAGGAGGACCGAGCTCCGTGGATCAGGTAACGTATGTGGGGAAGGGGGGGTGACTGGGGGACGGGGGTGACTGGGGGGGTGGGGGGCGACTTGGGGGGGGGGGCACGGTGACACTTTTTATCCCCTGTCACCAATGATTTATGGTGACAGGGGATAAAAAGTGCTGATCAGCACTGGGAACAGGCGATCGGCGGTATATAGTATATACCGCCGATCGCCTGCTCCGGGACCACACGGGGGGGCCCCCGATCACTGCCCCATGCTCTTCGCTACCTCCGGTGGCGGAGAGCAGGGCCGGTTTTAGACTAGATGTGGCCCTGGGCAAAGTTAAAGGTGGGGCCCCAAATGCTGAAATATTTTAGCAACAATTTAAGGTCCCCATACATTTTACTCTTTTGTTGGTGGTACCTGTTGCTCCTGGTGGGTTCGGCCATAAGGTGTATGGGGCTCTCTGGACAGTCCTCTGACAGATGATATCAGTGGACACAGGGGATCAAGCTTGATGGAAAATCAATGCCCAACCTCTTTGTTCTAAGAGAGATAAGCCGCCATCAGATCTGTATGGCTATGGCTTTACCCTCTCATAGAAAACACAGGAAAACTCAGATGTGCCAAATTTCTGTGTATGGGGAGGACGGGACCAGATGGGAGAGATAATTTTCAGCTGAAGGAATGTTCAGCCAGCAGTTATTGGAAGTGTACGGCCACTTTTAAGCCTACTACAGCAAAAGCTATGGAGGAGATTTATCAAACTGGTGTAAAGAAGAATTGGCTCAGTTGCCCCTAGCAACCAATCAGATTCCACCTACTTAGAATCTGAGTAATGAAAGGTGGAATCTGATTGGTTGCTAGGGGCAACGGAGCCAGTTTCACTTTACACTATGTTTGATAAATCTCCCCGTATGTGTATATATACAGTATATCATTAGTGATGTGTGTGCAATCCTAGCTGTATATAGTAAACAATAAAGATATATACTACCTGATCACATTCCCCGGTGTCCTCAGGCCATGTCTGTGATATATACTACCTGATCATGTTCCCCGGTGTCCTCAGGCCATGTCTGTGATATATACTACCTGATCATGTTCCCCAGTGTCCTCAGGCCATGTCTGTGATATATACTACCTGATCATGTTCCCCAGTGTCCTCAGGCCTTGTCTGTGATATATACTACCTGATCATGTTCCCCGGTGTCCTCAGGCCATGTCTGTGATATATACTACCTGATCATGTTCCCCAGTGTCCTCAGGCCTTGTCTGTGATATATACTACCTGATCATGTTCCCCGGTGTCCTCAGGCCATGTCTGTGATATATACTACCTGATCATGTTCCCCAGTGTCCTCAGGCCTTGTCTGTGATATATACTACCTGATCATGTTCCCCGGTGTCCTCAGGCCGTGTCTGTGATATATACTACCTGAGCATGTTCCCCAGTGTCCTCACAGAGCGATAGCGTCCTGATTCGGACAATTTTCGCTCCATGTATTAGGGCCCTTACTCAGTTCAGAAGTTTACATGCCGCTACATGTCAGGACTACCGCTACATGCTGGGACCGCAGCTACATGTCGGGACCGCCGCTACATGTCGGGACCGCCCCTACATGTCGGGACCGCCCCTACATGTCGGGACCGCCCCTACATGTCGGGACCGCCCCTACATGTCAGGACCGCCGCTACATTCTGGGACTGCCCCTACATGTCAGGACCGCCCCTACATGTCAGGACCGCCCCTACATGTCGGGACCGCCCCTACATGTCGGGACCGCCTCTACATGTCTGGACCGCCCCTACATGTCAGGACTGCCCCTACATGTCAGGACCGCCGCTACATTCCGGGACTGCCCCTACATTTCAGGACCGCCCCTACATGTCAGGACCGCCCCTACATGTCGGGACCGCCTCTACATGTCGGGACTGCCCCTACATGTCAGGACTGCCCCTACATGTCAGGACCGCCGCTACATTCTGGGACTGCCCCTACATGTCAGGACCGCCGCTACATGCCAGGACTGCCGCTAAATGCCAGGACTGCCCCTACATGCCAGGACTGCCGCTAAATGTCAGGACTGCCCGCTAGTGGTGTAAATACAAGAACTATTTATATGAATTGCTTTAAAAAAATAAATTTAAAAAAATCACTATAATCAGGACCAAATATTACCTCCATACCGTTATTGAAGAAAACACACTATATATAGGCCAATATTACCACCATAAAAGTGACCGCCCCATAATGACTCTATATAAACACAATATACAGACCAATATTACCGCCATAGAGTGACCACCGCATAATGACTCTGTATAGACTATATACAGACCAATATTACCGCTATAGACTGACCACTGTATAATAAATGACTGTATATACACTGTATACAGACCAATATTATGTGGCTGTCACCCTATGGCTGTACTATTGGT